>NC_045428.1:480915153-481515153 GCF_902635505.1 Sarcophilus harrisii | reverse complement strand
AAAACCATAAAATAAAAATCCTCAACAAAATACCAAATTGCAGAGCTTGAAAAACAAAATAAAAATTAATTAAACTAATATAACTAGAAGCTGGTATTATGAAAAATACAACAGAAGAGGTTAATTTGATTTTTAAAAGGAAAGAAGAAAACCAAATTATTAATACTGAAATTGAAATTCATGAATTCACCATGAATGAAAAGAAAATGTAAAAAATTATTAGGAGCTACCTTGCCCAATTATGTGACAATAAACTAACAATTTAAACAGAATGCATATTTACAGAAATGTAAACTGATCAGATTAACAGAACCAGAAATAGAATACTTAAAGAACTCCAACTTAGAAAAAGAAATTGAACAAGACAGCAAATGAATACCCTAAGAAAAATCTCCATAGCCAGATGTTTTCACAAGTGAATTCTACCAAACATTTAAAGAATGGTTAATTCCAGTACTATATAAACTATTTGGAAAAATAGGTGAAGAAGGAGTTCTTTTATGACACAAATATGGTTCTGATACCTAAGACAGGAAGAACTAAAACAGAGAAAGTAAACTATGGAGCAATTTCCCTAATCAATATTGATGGAAAACTCTTAAATAAAATATTAGCAAGGAGATTACAACAATATATTACAAGGATTATATACTATGATCATGAGGGATTTATACCAAGAATGCAGGACTGGTTCAATATTAGGAAAAGAGAATCAACATAATTTATCAACATAAAAATAATAAAACCAATAGAAATAACAGAATTATCTCAATAGACGCTATAAAAAGCCATGGGAATAAGTGGAATGTTCCTTAAAATGATTAGTAGCATCTATCTAAAATGATCAGCAGGCATTATTCATGTATGTGGACAAGCTAGAAGCCTTTCCAATAAAATCGAGGTGAAGTAAGAATGCCTATCATCACCATTATTCAATATTGTATTAGAAATGCTAGTTCTAACAATTAGAGAAGAAAAAGAAATTGAAGGAATTAGGATAGGCAATGAGTAAAGAAAACTATTATTCTTTGCAGATGATATTGTATAATTAGGGAATCCTAAAGAATCATTAAAAAATTAAGAACTAAAAAAAAAAAAAAAATTAAGAACTTTAACAAAGTTGCAGGATATAAAATAAATAAATCATCAGCATTTTAATATATTACCAACAAAATCAAGCAACAAGAGATAGAAAAAAAAATTCCATTTAAAATAACTGTGGACAACATAAAATACTAGGGGGTCAATGTGCCAAGACAACTCAGGAACTATATGAATTAAGTTATTTATTCAAACACCCATCAAAATACAAAAAAACAAAAAACAAAAAAAAAAACCTTATACAGCTAGAAAAAGATAATATCAAAATTCATCTAGAAGAACAAAAGATCAAGAATAACAAGGCAATCAATGAAAAATAAATGAAGGAAAGTGGCCTAGCTATCTCAATCAATATGATAAAGCAGTAATCCTCAAAATAATTTGGTATTGGCTAAAAAATAGTGATGGATCAGTGGAATGGATTGAATATAACACATAAAGTTGTAAATGACTGTAATAATCTACTGTTTGATAAACCCAAAGACTCTAGCTTTTGAAACAAGAATTCACTATTTAACAAAAACTATTGGGAAAACTGGAAAATAGTTATTGAAGAATCTAGGTATAAAGAGCTTACAACTGCTTCTTTAACCAAGATAAGGTCAACATAAATAAATGATTTAGAAATAAAAGGTGATATAATAAGCAAATTAGGGGAACAGAGAATAGTTTTACCTGTCAAATAGATCTGTGGATAAAGGAAAAATTTAGACCTAAACACAAGATAGAGTATTATAAAATATAAAATGGATAATTTTACTAAATTAAATTTAAAAATTTTTACACAAATAAAACCAATGACCAAGAATAGAAAGAAAACAGAAAACTTGGGAAGGGGAGGGAGGAGAATGCGTAACAATTAGCTCTGATAAAGATTTCATTTTTCAAATATATAGATAACTGAGTCAAATATATATGAAAGCAAATCATTCCCCAATTGATAAATGGTCAAAGAATATGAACTGGCAATTTTCAGAAGTCATAAAAAAAAAAAATCCCCAAATCACTATTGATTAGAGAACTACACATTAAAACACTGAAGCACTACCTTAAACACCTATCAGATTGCCTAAAAAAAATAAATAAATATTGGAGGGGATGTGGAAAAAAATGGGACTCTACTGCACTGTTAATAGAGTTGTGAAGTAATCACTCTGGAGAATGACTTAGAACTATGCCTAAAGAATACCACTACTAAAACTATCTCAAAGAGATCCAAAAAGAGAAAAGGACTTATTTTTACAAAAATATTTATTGCAGCTCTTTTTGTAATGGCAAAGAACCGGAAATTGAAAGGATATTCAACCATCAATTAGGAACTGGCTGAACAAGTCATGGAATATAATTGTTGTGGCACACTACGGTGCTGTAAGAAATAACAAGCAGCATGATTTTAGAAAAATCTGGAAAGGCAAATTGATACAAAGTAAAATGAGCAAGAAAACAACGTATATAACAATGTATATAAAAATAGCAATATTATATGATAATTAGAATAAGAAAAAAGAAGAAAGAGCAGGAGGGGGAGGATACAGACAAACTAGTTGAAAAGCATAAAGAATTAGACAAGAATGGAGTTAAGTACAATTCTGATGAAATTAAGGAGTGTAGTGCTTCACCGCAGGAGTCAACAGAGCATTCCCCAACCCCTGACCTACCCCCCTCAATTAAACCTTCATGGGTAGAGGGAGAAGGAGGAAGGGAAGGGGCAGTGACACAATCAGCACTACACAGGAAGCAGCCCTATGACAAAATTACAAAAGGCACTGGTTAAGGCTAAAAACGAAGGACAGGATATGTCTGATTTGATAAATGCATACTCTGTGATTGAAGAATTTGAATCTTCAGGTCAACAAAGGAGAAGATACACTCCTTTTCATCTGGAAAAAAATTAAGGATTTGAAAAAGGGTTGGACTCTTTATGGGGCTACATCATCTTATGTTAAGATGCTACTAGAGAATTTGGCTTATGAAATCTTAACCCCTAGTGATTGGAAATCCATAGCAAGGATATGTTTAGAACCTGGACAAAACTTGTTGTGGCTTTTGGAGTATAGTGAACTACATAGGATACAAGCCCAACGCAATAAGCAAACTGGAGTTAATATGCAAATCACCTTTGACCAACTAGAAGGTAAAGGTCAGTATGCAGACACTATAGCACAGAATAGTTTACCCTTTGATAGCACATAAGCAAATTGCTGCTGCTGCTATAAAAGCTTGGGGCTCCCTCCCAGGAAAAGGTGAAGGGGAAGCCTTCACAAAAATAGAGCAAGGTCCCAATGAACCTTTTGCTGATTTTGTGGGACATTTGCAAACAGCTGTCCCGAGAACCATTGGAGAAAATGCAGCTACAAGAATTATGATAAGACAACTGGCTAAGGAAAATGCCAATGAGGTTTGTAGAAGAATTATATGGGGACTACACAAAGATGCTCTTTTAGAGGAGATCATAAGAGGCTGTACCACAGTGGGCACAAATGCTTATTATATCCAGGCTGTGATGCAAAATATGGGAAGACAGGGTCCCTCTTGGCAAGGGACTTCCAGAGAAACTGGTCAATGCTTTCAGTGTGGAAAAATAGGACAACTGAGAGCTCAATGCAAGCATAGAGATAGAGTGAGAAGATAGGGTGAGAGAAGATCCTATGTCCAAAATGCAACAGAGGCTTCCACTAGGCTTCAGAATGTAGATTGACCCAGGGAAATGAGAGGCAGGGCCCAGCTCCAAGGCATCCAGGGCATGATGGCAACCGAGGTTACACCCAGAGAGTCTTTAGAAATTCAATATTAAGACATGATCAATCAGCCAAAAAGCAATCAGATGGCAGAAAGGGATTTACAATTGGAGAGAATATAGGCTTTTTAACCCAACAGAAGAACAGTGTCCAGTGCAAAAAACTCCAATGTAATTGCCAGGTGATAAGGAGAGAAAGTGCTGAATAGAAGGGACTAGACAGGTTAACTGCTTGGGAGAAAGAGTTTGCTTATATCTCTACAGATGGAGAAAGAATCAGATGGGTGCCAACAAGCTGTATTCGCCTTGTCCATGGGAGAGAGACAGAAAAAAGAGAAAAACCTCAAAACAAATGAGAAGACCTAAGAAACATCTGACACTGAAAGAACATGGCTGATAATGAGATTGTCACAGAACTTCAAAACCAACAGGAATCACTGGATTCACTGAGATGAAAAATTATTGACAAGACTATTAACAGGACTTCAAAACTTGCAGGAATCATTGGATTCCCTAAACATAAAGTAATGGACAATAGATTCCTTTGGGACTATTTCTAAGATTTATGGACATGTATAATTCCTCAGGTTGATTCATGTTATTTGTTACATCACTACTAGCCTGTGCTATGTTACTATGTGCTTATGTAATTTATGTAATTATGTGTAATACCTCCCATGTTGATATTATATATATTTGTTTCAAATGAGACCCTTCAGAAATCTGCTAATCTGATTTGATTCCCCATTTCCTTTGGTGTTTTCATCTCCCTTCCTGAGAAGTCAGGGAGGGCGTGATCACCTCTTTTTTCAATGTTTTCACCCCTTTTTTGAGGAGTCAGGGAAGGCGTGATCACCTCCTTTTTGGGGGGGTTCTCACCTCCTTGAGAAATCAGGGAAAGTGACCACCTTATGTTCTAAAACAAAAGAAAGATGGAGATGTTATGGGACAGAACTCTGAACTTGAAACAAGGATGTTTACAAGACACTAAGTGGAATTGATAAAAACAATGGTTATCTAGTTTAGCATGGATAATTGATAGTTCTCTAGTTCAGCATGATTGATTTAATCTTACAATAAATAACAGTTTCCTAGTGATATAATGATTGGTTTATACTCAGAGTAGGGCATATAAGCTAGGAGCCTCAGCTAGATAGATGGAGAGCTAGGGAAGACAAGCGGATGAAGCACAAGCCCTTGGACTCAGACAGAGTCATCCCATCTCACATCCTGTGGTGGCAGGCTTTCCTCCTTAGTTTCTCCACTGAAACCAAGACTCCAGAAGGCCTTTAAGAAAGCTAATAGGGCCCCAGGAAAGGAGACAAGACTTTAAATGAGATAATAAAGGATTTGGATTTTAACACCTGGCTACTCTTGTGGTGATTACTGAAGTGAAAGGAAGGCTGCTGTCAGAGACCCTAAGAAAACCAAACAGAAAACATTACAGAAAAGAAGGTGGGTTGGTAAGAGTCTAAAGGTGAAAAATACTCAGATGTGTTCTACTGGTACTCATAAAATGTCAAAAGAATTAGAAAGAGCTCCAACAAAAAATCTAGAAGATATGTATAAGATATATAAAGCATACTGACACCAATAAGATCACAAATCAAATAAATAAAATAAGTTCTTGTTTAAACTTAGTAAGGGAAAGAAATAAATACTGAAATCAAAGGTCATCAAAGCTAAGGAAGAAATGTGTATCCCTACAAATATACTTTTTCTTCTTTTTACTCTTCAGAGAAACAATAATCACTTTTTCAGAACTGTTCTTCCAGAATTTATTTTCTACTATATCAAAATTTTTAAAGACTGGGAAGCAAAGGAACATTTTTACAGACTTAAAATAACTATCCTAAACTTACTCCAAGATCCCTTAGCTGTTAGAATTAAGGAATCTGAAAGAACTAGATAAGTAAATTATACTACAGAAATAGAATATTACCTGGTAAAGTTGTCTTCATGATATCAATTCCAACTTGTAGCTTAGGCTCAGCAGCAAGAACTGCATAGTCTCCTTGATGTGAGATATTAAAGTTGAAATCTGGATGAATATTAAATGAGTCATTTACAAGTACTGGCTTCCCTTTTGAAGTTCTCTTCAAGTGTATATTATTCCAAGGGATGGTCAATTTTTCTGCAATCAATTTCCTCATCATCAATCGACCCACCTATGAATTTAATGATATTTAAAATAGGTATATAATATTTTAACATATTAAACACGTATGGGACTACCTGCCATCTAGGGGAGGGGGTGGAGGGAAGGAGGGGAAAAGTTGAAACAGAAGTTTTTGCAAGGTTCAGTGTTGAAAAATTACCCATACATATGTTTTGTATATAAAAAGATATAATAAAAAGAAAGGTATATAATAATATTCACTGAAAATTACATCAAATGCCCCCATGTCAAACACTAGACAAAACATTGGGCCTGGAGTCAGGAAGACCTAAGTTCAAAACACTTAATTGCCATGCAATCCTCGGCAAACCATTTACCCTCTGCTTGACTCAGTTTCCTTATCTATAAAATAAGATTAATAATAGCAGCTAATATCACAAATTTGTTATGAGGATAAAATTAGATAATATTTATATAGCATTTTGCCAACTTTAACATGTTAAATAACTGCTATTATAATCATTAGAAAATATCTCACATTACTGACAATAAGCATAATAATGAATTTTGTGAGCTAACTTCCACAATGCTCTTCTTATTTGCTATCCCTGAACTGTTTGTGATAACAAGCTCTTAGTATCTTTTGCTTTCATTTTAGTTACTTATTTTTAAATAACCAAAAATATTTATTCATATATCTGAAATATAAGTAAAAAACTAGGTAATTAAAAGTAACAAAGGAGAATTATTTTGAAGACATTATTATATTAAAATTACCTTATTTTTTACTTTGTCTTAAATTTTTTCAATTTTAAAATAAGTGATTCCCATTAGAAATGTGGTCTCTCTGCAATACAGTTAGGGAAAATATGATATTAAAATTAATTTTAAATTGTCAAACCTAAAAAGAGAAAAATCTTAAAGAAATAAGCCAATCAGGAAAATATACCAATTACCACAACAATATTAACTCAGTTATACTGCACCTACAGAAAGAGCTTTGGGTTTGATGCTACCCTAGGATACAGAACAAGTTGATTTCTTTTTTATGAAACATTGCACTGCTCTATAATAATTTTCATTGATCATTTTCAATACTAAACTGTTTTCTGGATAGATCTCTTTTTAAATTGAAAAATTTTTTGTGACTTTTACAAATTAATTTTATTACAACATACTTTCTGCCAAGAGCTAGCACAAAGAAAGTCATTAAACAATGGAAAATTATTTATCAGTAAACAAAATGTGAAAACCACATTATAGCTGCCATAAAATCAATTAGAACTTTTTTTATACAATAAACATTTTTTTAAATGATACATGAATATACTGCAAAATAAATTTTACAGATTTTAAATCCAAGCATTTCAGTCATCCAGTTAGGACTAATATTTCAAGGGTTAGCCATACACAGGAAGAAAAAAAAAAAGGCCTGGAATAACATCTGCAATAAATAGTAATCATATGATGATTTAATACAATGTTAAAATGCTGAACTTCTTATGAAAACCAATAGAAATACTAACAGAGTAAGATAAAAAACATATTCAATATTACCTTTACATATCCTTTACAAAGTATTATGGATTTAGAAAATGAAAGGGGGATCATTTGGTTAAATAAATTCATTTTACAGATTAAGGAACTGAGACCCAGAGAGTTTTAGAAATTTGTCCAAGGTCACACAGGCAATTAGACAAATGAGACAGAATTCAAATCTAAGTCTTCTGGTTCTAAATATAGCATACTTAGGACAGCACCATGTATAGTTGGAAAAACACTATCTTTAAAAAATTCATTATTAATTTTACTTCACTATAAGGCATCGTCCATTATTTTTCCCTTTCACACATCAGATAGGTTTATTAAGCATCGTTGCTACATATTAAGGATATTCAGACAAAAAGAAAATCATCAATTTTCCCATCATCTACCATCAATTGATTCCCAATGTTTTCAACTTCCACATCATCTCTTTTGTATGTCTTTTCTTTTTCTCAGTCACCATCCTCATTCAAGACCTCATTACCTCTTCTTGGGATTAATTCAACAGCCTTCAAATTGATGTCCCCATCTTGGAATCTGTCCCCTTTGATGATAAAACTCCTGGAGGACAGGAATATCTCTTGCCTCTTACTATATGCCCAACACTTAGCACAGTGCTAAGAGCATAACAGGCTCTTAAAAATTATTTACCGATTGATTTTCCTACCCTCCACGGAGACCTAGTAGGACTAGTTGCTGTGCAAGGCAGAGAGGATAACATTTTAAACACCCTTTTAAGTTACCCGTTTGACTTCCTAGGGACCCTATCTCCTTATCTATTTGCTTTTTCATCTTATATGCATCCTTCTTTCCCCGTCCCCTTAACATAAACTCCAGAAAGAGATCATTTTCTTTCTATCTAAGCAATGCTTAATGAACCCGTGTCTAATTGAATTGAAGCTCAGCCAGTTCTATCCAAGCTGGAAAGCGTTAATTAAAGCCCTTAAAGAAATGAGATCTCCAAGAACTTACAAGTTTTAGGCGTTTAGCCTAGAGACGTATCCATCAAGTGATGTTTTGTTTTGTTTTGTGTTTTTTGTTTTGTCTTGTTTTGGGGGGAGACACAACATTAGACAATGAGACTAAAAACTACAGAACTCGGTGACAGCGGTAACAGGAGGTATGCTACCTTTCCGGGGCACGGGCTGGAACTGTCCGAGCCAATGGACGCTGAAACAACCCGGGCCTTCTTTGAATCAAGAGACAACAGAAAAAAGAGGAGAGGAAAAGCACCGAGTTGATGCTACCCTAGGGTAGTCCCCTGTCCACGACTTCCTTATCTCTGAAAGGGTTCTGCACTGGGCTGGTCTCTACCAGCATTAAATCCAAGGGGCTGGGCAGGCTGCAAGTGTTTAACCAATGGCTTTGGGGTGAAAGACAGGCAGCCTCCCGAGCTGGCTGACTGCAGGGACACTCAGCAGTTTGGCATCCTCCGGACGGCCCCAGGCCCCGTACACCGGAGACAATCCGGGGAGGGAAGAAAGGGGATGCTAGCTTGGGGGACACCGCGCCCGACACCGACTCTAGCTAAAGTGCAAAGATCCGTCGGTACCATGGCTGCCTTGGCGTCCCGGCTAAAGACGAACTGGCCAATGCGATCCTTCTCCTCGGGCTGCACTGCACGAGCCGCCAAGAGCCACTCGGCCCGGCTGGGGCGCCAGGCGGCGCACGGAAAAGCCCAACGCACTCCTTCCATGGGGAGAAAAGACCACCCAGTCCGCGCCCGAGAAACCATAGGCGGCCCGGGACACGCGCGCACCGACGTGCACACGCACGACCCCACAATGACGTAAAGACGGTGCTTATTATGCCCCGCCTCAACCTCTCCCCGGAGGAGCGTAGCCTGCGGGGGCGTGACGTCAACTCGAACGCCTACTCTTGCCCGCCTCCAAAGGAAAACAGCTGTGAGCGGGGGGTGGAGCCACGAGGAAACAGTTGCTGCTCTGCAGTAACTTCGGAGGGTCTGGAGAAGGGCTGTGCTGCAGGGACCGCGGTTCAGTTATGGAGGTGGGATGAAGCCAAGGGAATTGCACCACTCCTGAACTAGGACAGGCAAGATTGACAGCCAGCTATGCCAATAGCAGTGGAGCCTCTAGGAGTTAGGGCGGGCCCAGCTGGAGACCTGAGACTGCAGATGCAGGTGAGTGATGAACCATGGTGCCTGAGAGGGGCAAGAGCGGGCTGGAGGGAAGCCGAGTGGGCCTCGGAGCCCCCACGGGAGGGGGAAGCCGGCTTTGGCCCACGGCCTCTTTGGGAAGGGGACTTTTCGGCCTCTGCGGAGGGGCCTGGCCGCTGCCTCGGGCTACGCCTCCATTCTGCGATGGGCGCCTCCACCCACCCGAGGGCCCCTTTGGCTTTCTAGCAAATCCTTATCGCGTAGAGGCGCCACACCGGCCGAGAGAGTGGTCCTTCCCGCTCGGCGGCGGAGGCGGCCGCCCTGGGGTGCAAGAGATCCCTGGGAAAATGCTGGGATGGAGGGGGCCTTAGCCCCTTCCTCTGAGTTGCTGATATTCCTAAGACCCCTTTTCCTCTGAAGAGGCAAACGTTTAGCCATGAACTTCCCCGCCTGATTTGACGCTGGGGGCCGCTTGACTTTAATTGAGCTTTCCACCCTGACACAGGAGCTGTCAACTTAAGGAGCCTTTCCTTGCATCAGAAGCTGCAGTTTTAAATAGCATTATGCCTTCGACCTTTATGCAAAAGGCCATGCAAGAATCATCCCTTCGAACCTTATATCAGTGTCTTTTCCATAGAATTTCTTTGCGTGAGATAAATTCCTCCTTAAGTTCATAAACTTCCAAAAAAAAAAAAATCTTTTTCTAGAAACTGGTTGTAATTTCTTTTGGCAAACAACGATTGCTATGTGTCATTTTATTTTTTTTTCCTCTTGTCCATTTCCTTCTAAATGACTTTTTTTTTATTTTCTACTTAGTCATGCCTTTTATGTATTTGTTGTAAACTTAAAATTCTTTTGAAAGCTTTTTCAAAGTTTTTGTTTCTTGTAAATTAAAGGGCTGTGAAATGAATTACTGATGTGGTGGTAGACATTTATGCAGATTTTATTATTGTAAAAAACTCTGAAGGCTGTCTTGTACCACCTCTTCCCCCCTCTTTCTCTTTCACTCAGTCACTCAAGTTAGTAGTAGGTTAGAAGTAACACTTAAATCTTAACTCCTTCCTCTACTTCTTCATTACATATATGTATGTATACAGAAATGTGTATGTACATACATATATCAAATAAAACCTTTTTGTGTATGAAGCACTTTTATAGGCACAGAGAAGGCTATAAAGACATATGATATAATCCTCAAGTAATAAAAGGTTTCCTGTAAACACAGAAAGTAAGACACAGGATCGAGGCTAAAAATATATTAACATATTAACGGGTTAATGTCAACTTAAATATTTTAAAATTTTGATATGTTAATGTGTAAAAACAGTTTATAATCTGTTTTTCCTTTATATGTGAAGAGGCAACCAGATGGCGCAGTGGATATTAAGCACAGGACCTGGAATCAAGAGGACCTTAATTCTCTGGACTCTATGGAGTTCAAGTCCAGTTTCTGATACTTAACTTGCTGTATGCCTGAGCAAGTTATTTAACATCCACACACACACAAAGTGAAAAAATGGTTTTTAAATCAAAGCTTCTTAAAACTATGGGTCATGACCAACTGACTGTGGAAGTTAGGAAATTTTTATTATCAGTAAATGTTTGGTTTGTATACTTATTTTATTTATGTATATACCCCAAAGTAAAAATTTCAGGGAAAAAAGAGATCATGAGTAGAAAAAGTTTAAGAAATTGTACTCCAAATGAGAAAAGGAGCTGGCTAAATTAACTCTAAGGAAAGTCAGTTGGGTGAGTGATTATCTCTCCTCAATTTTCAACTTCTCTTTACCTATTGGCTCTTTCCCTCTTGCTTATATACATATCCAATTTTCTCCATCCTTAAGAAATCTTTACTTTATTCTTCCTACTCCTCAAGCTCTATTGTTCTATCTCTTTCCTTTCATACATAAATTCCTAGAAAGGAAAAAGCTGTTTGCCTGTACTTTCTCACCTCCCACTCATTTGTCAACCCTTTGCTATCTGGCTTGTTTGTTTCCTACTCCCTCACTAAAACTGCTTTCTTAAAGGTCACCAATATTCTCCTGATTGCTAAATTCAATTGCTTATCACTCCTTTTTTAAAAAATGAATCTTCTAGACCTTTCCAGAGTTAAACACTGAACACCTTTTTATAGATTCTCTCTCTTCCCTGAGTTTTCAAGACACTCTTCTGTCAGTTCTATTCTTAACTTTAAGATAATTTTTTCTTTGTCATCTTTTTAGATATAGAATCCATTTCTCATTATGGCAAGCTCCAAGGATTTGTCCTGGACCTTCTTGTCTTCTCTTTCTATATGTTTTCTCAGGGATCTTATCAGGTTCCATGTATCTATTATCTCTACAATTATCTACTTATAATTATCTTTATCATCTCTACAGCTTTCTTTATTATCATCTCCAGCATATCAAGCCCCCATTTTTCTGCTGAGTTCCAATCACACATTTCCAATTCCCTACACTAATGATTTTTAAATGAGAGCTTACCTTTCCCCAAAACCTATCCTCCTCTATACTTATCTATTTATGTTAATAGCACCACCATTCTTCTAGTCACTCAAGTTTGAGTCAGTTTGACTGAAATTATCTTTGATTTTTCACTTTCTTTTCCCTTATCCTAATCAGTGGCCAGATTACATCTCCCTAGAATCTCTCACATCTGTCCCCTTTTTATATCTATACTATCTATATCTATATACTATCTTTATATCTATACTAGACTATCTATACTAAATCACCCCAGTCCAGACTCCCATCACTTCCCTAAACTTTCTCTTCCCCCTCCTCCAATTTCTCCTCCCCTCCAATCCATCCTCCATCTAGATGCCAAATATTTCTATAATACAAGTCAGACTATGTCACTTCCCTGTAAAGGAACTTTCAATGGCTCTACATTGCCTTCGAGATAAAATAGGAGCTCCTTTGGCATTTTAAAAATCCTTTTCTATATCTCCCCAGCTTATTTGTTTTGGCTGCTTATACATTATTTTTCTTCACAAACTCCATGACTAGAATGCTGCCCTTCCTAACATGTTTGAAATTCCTAGCTCTTTTCAAGGCTTAACTCATGTTATTTATTTCCTTTCCTTTATTATTTGTAGTTTACTAAAGTAGCATGTTGAATTTTATTTTATAAAGAATAATTTATATTTCCTATCACCTAAGAAGATGAAGTATTCAAAAAAATTGTTTAATTTGGATACAAAAAAACCCAAAAAACACTAAATGTTAGACCTGGAAAAGACATTAGAGATTAGATAATCTAATTCTGTCATTTTATGGATGATTTAATATGAGGCTCTTAAAGGTTAAAGAAACTTGATCTGCTAGAATGAAAGGCCTTAAAGTAAGAATGATTACTACTGTGTAGAGGCAGAAATTGGACTTACACGTTCCAAAGTTACAGGGAAGAAAAAAAAAAGATGTTTTTTGATAATTATGATTATTCAAAAATCCCATTTGGTTTATGTAGATCTTATATTTCTTAAGTCAGGTAAAGATGTGACAATTTTCTTTTTTTTTTTTTTTTAAATTTAATAGCCTTTTATTTACAGGTTATATGTATGGGTAACTTTACAGCATTAACAATTGCCAAACCTCTTGTTCCAATTTTTCCCCTCTTACCCCCACCCCCTCCCCCAGATGGCAGGATGACCAGTAGATGTTAAATATATTAAAATATAAATTAGATACACAATAAGTATACATGACCAAACGTTATTTTGCTGTACAAAAGAGATCAGACTCTGAAATATTGTACAATTAGCTTGTGAAGGATATCAAAAATGCAGGTGGGCATAAATATAGGGATTGGGAATTTAATGTAATGGTTTTTAGTCATCACCCAGAGTTCTTTCTCTGGGCATAGCTGGTTCAGTTCATTATTGCTCCATTGGAAATGATTTGGTTGATGGATGGCCAGGTCCATCAGAACTGGTCATCATATAGTATTGTTGTTGAAGTATATAATGATCTCCTGGTCCTGCTCATTTCACTCAGCATCAGTTCATGTAAGTCTCTCCAGGCCTTTCTGAAATCATCCTGTTGGTCATTTCTTAGAACAATATATTCCATAATATTCATATACCACAATTTATTCAGCCATTCTCCAACTGATGGGCATCCACTCAGTTTCCAGTTTCTAGCCACTATAAAGAGGGCTGCCACAAACATTCGTGCACATACAGGTCCCTTTCCCTTCTTTATGATCTCTTTGGGATATAAGCCCAGTAGTAACACTGCTGGATCAAAGGGTATGCACAGTTTGATAACTTTTTGAGCATAGTTCCAAACTACTCTCCAGAATGGTTGGATTCATTCACAACTCCACCATCAATGTCCCAGTTTTCCCGCATCCCCTCCAACAATCATCATTATTTTTTCCTGTCATCTTAGCCAATCTGACAGGTGTGTAGTGGTAAGATGTGACAATTTTCAAAGATTACAGTAAGAATAAAAACTGGTAGATTTAACAAACTGGCAAGGCTTAAAGTAAAGTTCTAATAAAGAATTCAGGACAAATCTAATGAAGTCTAAGAGAGAACAGCCTTTGCAACTAATGAAGCCACCTACTAAGGTGCAGAGAGTTTGAGGTGGGTGTCAGAGTGGGGAGAGCCCATACAGATAAAATCACTAATTATTAGTGTACTGAATTATTTTCCTAAAAAGAGTTGATTTTTTTAGGGGGAAAAAATATGGATCTCTAGTAATATGTTTTCTATATTTTTTTTTATCATTAATGATTTTTTTTTCTGTATTTTGTTGAAAGTTACTTATATATACCCATTGTATGACATAGTAAATGCCCTTGTCTTATACTACTCACAGACTTGGAGAAAATAAGTTTGTCTTTAATTACTGTGACTCAGAAGTTAGAATTCTCTAACAACCAAAATAATCACATGGCATAATTAAAATATTTTAACATTTATAAAAGTAGACATTAATAAGGATATAATTTGCCTTATATTCCCATGTTGTTGTCCTTAAGATTGCACTTCTTTCTGTTAGAGATGTCCTTGAAATATCCCCAAATGGATAGAGGGAATGATGTAGAAAAAAAGGCCTACCAGCTCTGTCTGGGCAACAATAGTTCAGTTTTAAATTTACTGTGGGTATATGGACTTTGAGCAATATAATGCTTATAAGCTCCATGAGGTCAAGGATTGAATCTTATACTTTTTTTCTGGTTCCTTTCATGCTTTAAACACAGCAGGCATACTTTTTAGACTAAACCTGTTGAGAAGTTACTGCTTAGATCAAGCGATCAGGAACCATGTATCTATCAAAGGCTAAAGGAAGAACAAAAATTATCAGTATATAAAAAGCTATTCAATTTGGTTTATTGAAGATACAATTCATTTCATCACTTTACTCAGCAAAAACAGAACATTAAATATTAGTTATATGTTATAGTTAATTGAGGTAGAAGGAAGAGAAATAAGAGTATAGAAGGGTAAGGAGAAAGTGAGAAAATGGAATAGAGATAAAATAGGGAATAGAAGAGACTCAAAAGCAAAAGTATCTTTTTTTAAAAGTACTTGATCTTGTTCCATAATCCTATACATTTCTCATTTGATCATCACAATAATCTTGTGAGGTATCTGGTACAAACAGTTGCATCCCTTCTTACAGATGAAGATGCTCTAGCTCAGAATTTAGCTATTGGCTAAAGAACACATGCCTAGTAAATTTATGTATGAGTCCAAATATGTTTTGTACTATGAATTCTTAACCTGGGATCCATAAACTTCTTTTGCATTTAATATGCATATTTCAATATAGTGTACTTTTTAAACTTTTGTATTATATGCATTTAAAACATTCTGAGAAGGGGTCTAAAGGCTTCACCAGGCTGTTAATGGGCTATCTGATCCAAAAAACCTTAAAGACTTCAGCTCTGCACTCTTGTCAAACAGAACCACATTGTTGGCTGGACACAGCCTATGTGTTCTCACTTCGTACTTTGCTCTTCTTATCTCTGTGTCTCCTAACATGACATAGCCACTCTGAATATAGTATCCTCAGAATAAGAATATTGGACTCTATAGTCCTTTTCATTCCAGCAATTTCTGTGAATTCTTGATTGGTTGATTGGCCATGTTCATGATTTAAGTTTTAGAGGAAAAGAGCAGTATGATTATTGTGAATAATGCTATATGAAGTTGGAGACTTGGGTTCAGATCCTGCTTCTGACATTTACCAGCTGTGAGATCATGGCCTTGTCACTTAACTTTTCAGCATCTTTTGTTAATTCAATAGATTCAATGCAGTAGATTTTTATTGAACACCTATTATGTGCCAGACACTGTGCTAAGAACTGGGCAATTGGGTAAGAACAGCAGAATTCACCACACGATATAGTGATGAAGACCAAATCAGATAATATATATAAAGCATATTGTATTCTTAATTGTTACCTAGCCTATATTGATTATCACAAAAGTATCACCCAAAAATCAGACTTCTTCCTTATCACCATCAATGTACAGCCCTATCACCCTAACTAGTCATGCAAAACATAGCCCCACACTAGCCACATTCCAAAAAAAAAAAAAAAAACAAAGAAAAGAAAAAAACAAAAACAAGGAAAATAAAGTGAAAAAAGTATGTTTCAATCTGCCTTCAGAATTCACATTTCTTTCTGTGGAAGTGGATAGCATCATGAGTCCTTTCGAATTGTCTTAAGGGCAGCGAGGTGCCCCTATGGATAGAACACCAGCCCTGAAATCAGAAGATCTTGAGTTCAAATCTGTTTTCAGACACTTAACACTTCCTAGCTGTATGATCTTGAGCAAGTCACTTATCCCCAATTGCTTCAGAGAAAGAAAAAAAAAAAAGAATTGTCTTAGATAATGATCAGAGAAACTAAGTCTTTCACAGTCAGTCATTGTTACAGTATTGCTGATAATCACTATGATGTTTTCCTGATTCTGCTCACTTCATTTTCTATTAATTTGATAAGGTTAGTGGCAATAAGGCAGCTGTTAAAAATCCCCATTTTTGGTTGGCAGCAGGTTTAAACTGAAAGAATTCACTTATCCAGAATTATCAATTGCAAAATGTTGGCTAGAAACCAGTTTGCCAAGAGACTGACTTGTATAGCGCCAGAGTCCTTTTAGGGAAATGGAATTTCATGCTGAGGGAATGCCTTCTCAGCGTGCAGAAAGTCCTAACAGCTGAGCAACCTACTTTAGGCCTTCTGCAAAGAATGAATCCAGATACTTCCCTTTTTAAGGAGTCTTGGGGCTTCAGGAGCCAAGGTTCCCAGGCTTAGGTGCTTATCAGTTTCTAGCCCAGTCAGTATTAGTGATCCTCTAATCATATAAATCTACCTAGATTTGACCTGGATTATATTATAGAATTAGTAAAAGGAAGATTTCTCATTTCTTCTTTGAGTTTCCACCTATATTTGGGAAATTTCCTATATCTGCATGACCTGTATGCATCTCATAAGAGTTGGATAATTGTCTTTTTTGTGTTCACATATGTTATAGCTGTGCAATAAGATAACAGTTCATAGCAGGAATAATAGCAAGAAGCATAAGAAAAGCATTTAATAACAAAATTGGAAGAAAATAAAAGCCTACTTCATCTCATTATTTCCCTTCCCCAATACTATCTCAATGATTGTAGGTATGGAGAAAGAAGGGAAAGGAAAGAATATTGGATTCAGAACTCACCAAGATTGTCTTAGTAATCACTCAGAGGAAAGAGAAGAAAACCCTGGGATTCAGAACCCATTGGTCTCCCCCAATTGAGATGATTAATCTGCCTCAATCATTCTCACACATTCTTTATATGATCTTGTCTTCACCACATTGCTGCAGGTCCTTCATTGGTCCAGATCCACTCACCATTAACACAGTCCTCCAGAATATGTCCCAGCTCCTCTTTTGCTATGCCTAATGGAGACCAGTGAATGGAGGATGATATCAAGGAATATTTTAAGAGAGAAAAAGGAAGATAGAATAAATAGTAAATAATAGTTATCACATTTAAAGTGATTTTCAAACAGCTCATTTTACCTTTACAATAATCCTGGAAGGTGGGTCCTGTTATTTTTCCCAATTTGCAGAGGAGGAAAACTGACGTGGAAGATTAGGTGATTTAACCTTTTTAATTATACAGCTAGCAAGTATCACAGACTGTGTTTGAATTCAGATAATCTTCCTGACTCCAGGCACAGCACTCCATACACTGTGTCACCTTGTTTCCTATGTGTATTCTATACATTTTGAAACTACTTCTTCAAGAAAAATGTGTGTGTATGTGTATATATATATATATATATATATATATATATATATCCCTAACCTTTTAAAAGAAGCTCTGTAATCTGTATATTCAATTTTCATTACTAAAGTAATGCTAAAATGGTATATATGTGCATGCTATTCCTTTGACATGACATTGGATATGAACATTGATTTTTATTGATATGTTAATATTTTAGGGAAAAAAAGTAAAAATCACAAAGTTTTACTAGTAAATATTTTAACTAGTAATATGCTCATCAGCTTTCATTTGTAGTAAGGAGCACTTTTCATACAATAAAAATAAATAACTTTTAAAGTTACGGTATTTTCTCATGAAAATTAATCAGGTTTTTTTTTTTTTTTTCTTTTTAGTTCTAGGCACAGTTTACATTAGCCATGGACTTCTCACAGAATTCCCTTAGATGGGTCATGTGTAATGGAATTCCACCTGATAAGAAAAGCAGCTGTCTTGTGGCTGAAGAACATGGGCAACAAATTTTAAATGTACTACAGAATTTTAGAGAGAAGAATGTCTTTTATGATTTTAAGATAATTGTAAAAGATGAAATAATCCCATGCCATCGTTGTGTATTAGCAGCATGCAGTGACTTTTTCAGGTAAACAGTTTTCTTGTGGTTCAATTTCAAATTCTGAATAATGTGATAATTTGTATTAGGAAGTCAGTGTTTCATAAATGTTTTAAATATATCCTCTATTCATCTTAAGGTGATGTATTCCTTGATAATTTTTGTTCCTTGGGGGAAAAAAAACATTCACATAAAATCATTGTGACATTTGCCTTCTTTCCCCCACCCCCACCCCGAGGCAATTAGAGTTAAATGACTTACCCAGGAAGTCTGAGACCAGATTTGAACTCGGATCCTCCTGACTTTAAGGCTGGTGCTCTATTCACTGCACCAACTAACTGCCTCAACATTTAGCTACCTTTAATAGATTAGAAGTACAGGACTATCTTTATTAAAGGTGATTATGTCTTTTTAATTCCTAAAGGTGAAATTCTGCCAGCTGCCAAGAGATACTATTAGAGGATATGTAAATCTAACAAATAGGCTCTCCTTAGGCATTGATAAATGAGCAAAATAAGAAAACACACAATCTACTTTATCCCTTCTCCATCAAAATAAAATCTTACTGAAATTATAGTGTATCATTTATATATCTCGGAATATGGAAGCAACCTTGAGCTCTCATTTATTTCGTCTGCTATGAATTAAAATTCATATCTTTATTTTGGCAATTTCATTTTCTTTTCTTTTTTAATCTTCAAGTTAGTTAATAATTTGTTGATTTTGTTAAGCTTTAAAAAAAAAATAAGCTCTTGGGATAGCTAAGTGACGCCAGCCCTGAAGTCAAGAGGGCCTAAATTCAAATCTGGTCTCAGACACTTAACTCTTCTAGTTGTGTGACTCTGGGCTAGTCACTTAATCCCAATTTCCTCAACCAAAAAAAAAAAAGTTTTTGAATTTTTTTCAGTTATAATAATTTTCTAGTTTTTCTGTACCTCTTCAAATTTCCAAGAATTCTTTCATTAGCTACATACAAGAGAAATGTATAAAAGAGCTTTGAGGAGTAGTAGATCAAGAGCTGGCCTGTTTAGCCCAGAAGATTTAAGTTTAAGTCCTGGCTTGATATCTACTGGCTTTGTGATTCTGGGAAAGTCACTTAACCTGTACGTGTCCTAAGCAGCTCTCTAAGGCTATAAATTAACGAAAAGGTACCAACCCACACTGGCTTAGAGAATTTGAATAACAGTTCCAGTCTAGTCCTGTTCACCAACTACATATCCATATGTACATATACATATAAGAAAAGGTATATATATATCTCCTTTCAGATCAGTGATAGGTCTCTGTTTCCCTTTGTAATTGTAATTGTAAATCTAATTTCCCTGAAACATTCTTCCTAATCTAAAGGCACTTTATTCTTTATTTTGCTTGTTTTATACTTTGTTTTCCTAGTTTATATGGGAGTATGATGCCTAATCATCTCCCCCCCATCCAAATCTTTCTCTTAGTGATATTTATTTGTAACACCCATTTGTAAAATGCGTTGTTTTAATTCTACCTTTTTTCTTACTCCTAACCCCTTTATAGATTTAGAATCTGCTCTCTAAACTTTGGTTTATCACTCCATGTGGAGTCTCATGACTGATTATAGGGGTGATACAATTATGATTTATTATCGATAAATGTTTGGTTTTTATGCCTATTTCATATACTCACAGTCATGTAAAAATTTCTCAGTTGAAAAGAGATTGCAAATTTAAAAAGTTTAAGAAGCCCTGCTCTGGAATGCTATTTTGACAGGGACATATAATTTTAGTCCAGAGAACTAATTCTGTTCCACCTTGTAGAAATTGATTTTCCTGAGCATGCAAACTCTGCCTTCATAAACCCACCCCCGCAGAAATCCTTGCAAGAACCTTTTTCTCACTCACACCTCTATGTTCTTTCTCAACTGCTGCATCCAATCAGCTTTCAAACCTTTTGTTTCCACTTCTGCACATCTCCCCAGTTCTTTTTCCCACTTATACCATCAGAAAACAGGCCCTTTAATACCAATACTATCTACCTGATTTCTTGAAAAAGTTCTTTTCACTAAACTTCCTACCTCTAATTTCTTTCTACTTCAATCTATCTTTAATACTAAAGCCAGAATTATCTTTTCCAAAGATTTTGTCATGTTACTCCTGGGCTCAACCTCTTTTAAGATCTTCTCTATTGCCTACTGAATAAAGTTTAAGCAATCACATGTGGCATCTATAATCTTGTCTTTACCTTTCCAGCTTTGTTAAATATTCCTACCTTCTTTTCTACATTCTAGTCAAAAAGTAAACACCTATACATCCCAAATATACCCTTTTTATGCCCTCAAGACAACTCTTTCCACTGAATAGATCCAACTTTTGACTCCTCCTTCTGTGTGATCTGCATTGTGATGTTCTACTACTCTCTCACTACTCCAAAGGAGAGGGGAGAAACTAAAAGCTTCTCATCCGTCTTTCCTCTCAAAGGCTACCTTAATCATTGCATACACACATACATTTTCTTTTCTACTCATTGAAGAGCCTCTGTTTTTTTCCACCAGTAGTGAGAGCAATTTATTAATGTATGTTCTCCCTGAAACAGTAATTTACATCTTTCACATACTCTTTTTTTTCTGCTACATCTACTACTTATTAAATTCTCTTTGCCTTTTCATTCTCTCAGATAATGTACAACTTTTTTTTTAAGAAAATCAAAGAACAAACAACTTCTTCCACATTAGACTGAAACAAACACCTAATTTCTTAGTATTTCATTAATTTATAAAGATTTTATCTTTATACTGTTTGGCCACTTTATATATTGAATACCTTGATTACCTCCATCCCCAGAAAAAGACACTCTTCCATGTCCTATGCCCAAGTACAAAGATTTTAACTGTAAAAGGCCAAAAAGTTAGGTCTGTAATGTAACAGGTAACCTAGGGGAATCTCTCATTGTATGACCTTTATTTTATTATGGAAGCAAGATACTAAGGTGTAATTACCCTCAAGGATGTAAGATGTTATAGTGGAAAGGGTGCTGGTTTTATAATCAGAGATTCTGAATTCAAATCCTAGATCATCTTTTAAACTATGGGACACTAAGAAAACTACTTCATCTTTCTGGTCTCAATTTCCTCATTTCTTAAATGAGGGAGTTGGATTAGATGATATCTATGGTTGCCTTCTGCTCTAGATATATGATTCCATGTAACCATTTTAAATCTGATTCCTATTTCCCATTATTGTCCTTATAGTACTTAAAGAAAACTATCTTCTCCATGAACATACCTTATGAAAAAAACTTACATCTAGTATGGGTACACAGTGGTCTAAAATCTAAAATGCCATCAATCCATTAGGACATGAATTCAACTAATATGGACAAATCCTACTCCCATTTTTCAACTCATTTTCCCTGGGGGGGGAAATTGAAGAGAAAACCTGAGGAGATTTATAAGTATTAGAGCAAAAAAAGTCAAAATCAGATCTCCTAACTAAAATGTAATTTCCCACCCCCTATACTATATGCCTCTCAACATGCATCCTACTAAATGGTCCTGAGTTACAGAAGTGAAAAAATTCAACTTATACTTACACATACCCATATACACACACCCACATGCATGCAAACATGTACACATGTATCTACTTATATGTATAATTGGATAATTTAATCAAACAGTAAATATGTATTAAAGACATATTATATGCCAGTATGTTTAAAAATATGCTCCTTATGATTTTAAAATTTTAATTTTAGATCAATATAAAGTCAAAAAGGAAAATATTTACTATTCATATATTATTTACTTTTGTTTTTACAGGGCTATGTTTGAAGTAAACATGAAAGAAAGAGATGATGGGAGTGTTACCATTAGTAATTTGTCCCCCAAAGCAGTGAAAGCTTTTCTTGATTATGCCTATACTGGAAAAACAGAAATAACAAATGACAACGTAGAAATGTTCTTCCAGTTGTCATCATTTCTTCAAGTTTCATTCCTTTCCAAAGCTTGCAGTGATTTTTTAATAAAAAGTATTGATCTTGTCAATTGTTTACAGTTGTTGTCAATATCAGATAGCTATGGTGCTTCCCATTTGTTTGACCATGCACTCAAATTTGTACAGCATCACTTTTCTCTGTTACTCAAATCCACCGACTTCTTAGAGATTAATTTTGGAGTATTACAAAAATGTTTGGAAGCAGATGAATTAAATGTTCCTGAAGAAGAATCTGTGTTGAAAGCAGTTCTTAACTGGACCAAACATAACCTGGAATCAAGGCAAAAACATCTGCCTCATTTGATGCAAAAGATACGCTTATATCAGTTGTCTGAGGAGACTCTTCAGGACTGCCTGATTTCTGAAGATCATTTACTCAAAAGCACCAAGTGCTTTGATATAATCAGAGATGCAATTAAATGTGTGCAACATTCCAGTGGACTCTATCCAGATGCACGTCCATCCACAACTGAAAAATATATATTTGTTCACAAAACTGAAGAAACAGGAGAAAATCAGCACACATTTTGCTATAATATCAAAACAGATAAATGGAAAGTGCTGCCGCAGACTCACATGATTGACTTGCCAGGGTCTAGTCTATCTAGTTATGGAGAAAAAATATTTATGACAGGTGGTTGCAAAGGGAAATGTTGCAGAACTGTTCGACTTCATATTGCTGAGTCATATCATGATGCCACTGATCAGACTTGGTGCTACTGTCCAGTCAAGAATAACTTCTTCTTAGTATCAGCAATGAAAAAGCCAAGAACCATGCACACTTCAGTTGTGGCTCTCAATAAATTGTTTGTAATAGGTGGTAAGACTAGAGGAGCTCGGGACATTAAAAGCTTGTTGGATGTAGACTCTTATAATCCTCTTTCCGAAGAGTGGTTATCTGTAAGCCAGTTACCCAGAGGCATATACTATCCAGAAGCAAGTGCATGCCAAAATGTGATTTATGTTCTTGGATCTGAAGTAGAGATTACTGATGCCTTTAACCCATCTCTTGATTGCTTTTTTAAATATAATGCCACAATTGACCAGTGGTCTGAATTAGTAGCAGAATTTGGTCAGTTTTTTCATGCAACATTGATCAAAGCAGTGCCAGTAAATTCCACATTGTACATATGTGACCTTTCTACGTATAAGGTTTATAGTTTTTGCCCAGACACTTGTGTTTGGAAGGGAGAAGGATCTTTTGAATGTGCAGGATTTAATGCAGGTGCAGTGGGAATTGAAGACAAAATTTACATATTAGGTGGTGATTATGCTCCAGATGAAATTACAGATGAAGTGCAGGTCTACCACAGCAACAGATCCGAGTGGGAAGAAGTGTCACCAATGCCAAAGGCATTAACTGAATTTTACTGTCAAGTGATTCAATTTAATAAGTACAGGGACCCCTGGTTTTCTACCTATTTGGATTAACAGTATGTAGTAGAATCCCTTTCTAAAATTATTTCAGTCAAAAGACAAATACAGTAAACTTTATCTGGCATGACTGGGGAAAGGCTTGTACTTACTAATCAAAAAGTATGATTAACTGAGAACTACCACATAAATTCTTAAAGATTGATTATATTTAAATACACACATGTATTTATACATATGTATATCTCATACGTATTATATACATATCTACCAATTCTTTAATAATGTAGAAAATGGGAAAGAATTTAATACCAAAACATCAAGTATGGCCACAGACAATCTACTTTGTTATAAAGGTGTTGGCAAACAGGATCAACTCAGGAAATTAAGATCTTTGAGGTATTTTTAAAAACCACTAAAACAATGCTGAGGATAATTTAATCTTACTCTGAAGATAAACAAGTCTTCTAGAAAGACTTTTATATGCACTAAAGTCTTCAGCTTGGATAATTCAATGATTTAAGTACCTAATCCACTGAACTTTATTCAAAGTAAAATAAAACCAAAGCTTATTGACCTTGGCTATTAGAAGAAGAAAGGCTGTCAATATACTTTTTAAAATAGGGAAAACTTACACAAATCTATTATGTAAAGTGGAAAAAGAAAGAAGTCCAAAATAGGTGGGATTTCTTAAATTCATATCTTTTCCTTTAGAAAAAGCAAGGAGGCTCTGGAAAGTCCCAGGAGAGTAAAGGAAGTTATTTTGAATGTTTGTAAGGAAACAATTATGTATATTTTTTCTTTTGACACCAGTGCTTGCTTTGGGAGACTGTTTGAGCTATCATGCTTTTCCCCTATCTGTGCTGTTAATAAAGAGATCTGGTCAGTGATAAAGAAAAACAGGTAATAGAATGTTAACTATATAAATATTTTAATTTGCAAAGATTATATATATATATATATATATATATGGTTCTATGGTTGTTATGTATTTGATTTGTACATAAGATCATAAATCTAGAACTGGCAAGAACCTTAGAGGCCATCAAGTTCATCTCCCTCATTTTATAGATGAAGCCAAGAAAAAAATAAAAGTTATTTGCCCAAAGTCACGTATATATAGTCAATGGAAATTTATTTCATTATTTATTTTGCCATAGCTTGTGAAACCTTATCCTTTTTATTTTCTTTAGTATGAACTTAAACATGGATGAACATGTTGCATATGACTCAAACTTTAAATTCTTTTATTTTTCTTATAAGAAGCCAAGCAAAGCTGAATGGCAAGAAAAGTTTACTAATAATAATTGATTTTTTATAATGCTTTAAAATTTGCAAAGGCTTTACATATATTATCTCATCTTAGTCTCACAGAAACCATGTAATATACTTAAGTAGCACAGATTTTTTTTTTTTTTTTTTGACAAATTTGGAAACAGGCTCAGGAAGATTAAATGACTAGCCTATCATCATGAATGGAGTAATGTCAGACAGGCTTCAAACTCAGATCTTCTACTTAAATTCAGTCCTTTTCTAGATCCAGTATTTTACTCACTAAGGCACACCCTTGATATTTAGTTTGCCTAGTTTCTCTCAAAAGTTTAGGTGAAATTATTTTAATTGTCACTCAGTTAAGGTAATCAGAAATTTTACCTCTGTTTACTTTGGTTGGAAAGTAAATATCAAATGTAGCCTAGAAAAAAATTGAAATCTCTTATTATTCCCCTATTAATCAAGAAGAGACATCTTTAAAATGAAGTACAATACTGTATAAATGAGGTATATATTTGAGATGTTCCATAAGTTGAATGGATGAATGAAGTTTATTCTTTTAAAAAAAAGCACTTCGATGATTATTGTTAGCCTTTTTAATAGTAATCCCAAAGTGTTATATATTTCTTTGCCTTCATATGTGTTGTCTTATGCTCTGAATATGTTATCATTTATTGATTACTTGAGGAACAGTCTGCTATAGAGCATAGAGGACCAGCATTGGAGTCCAGATGACCTGCATTCAGTCTTCTGACAGGCTAGTTTATGTGACACTGGGCAAAACACTTAATCCCTCACTGCTCTAGACAACTCTTAAAACAGACTAAAAGTTCCTACCACTTGTTGATCTGTATTGGCAGAGGGAATTTCTGCTCTGGGAAATTTCCTATTCACTGAAGTTACAGGTCCATTTTTAAAAAACAATTGTTGGTTCAGTGTTATCATTCTAAATTGTACTGTAATGGAGTGACATCTGGATGGGTTAGTGATGTGTGTGATAGTGCTCTCTCCTTCCTTGCTTTGTTTTCTCAAACTTTAATTGTGCTTCAGGTCACCATATCCTTTCAGTGTCTAGTCTTCTGCCCCTAGTTAATAAAAGTTTGGTTTAATTTTGTCTACAATTCTAAGCTATGAACTCTGATCTAAGGATAGTTCTATACATTTTCTGTGGAGAAAAGTGCATGGCTTTCTAACAGTTATTTTTCCTTTAAGGTAATTTTCCCAGCTATACCCTACATGAATGAGAGTTCCTCTCTGGATAAGTAAGACATTTCTTCAAATTACAAATACCCAAATTTGAACTTTATTAAGAAGTTTCATGTCTTGAAGTGTAACTATGTACCTTATGAACTTGTGAATGTAATTATTTATGCTAAAAACAAAGCATGTTAAGTTGGCATTAGTAAAACCATATAATACTTTTTTATGAGTTAAGAAAAAGAACTGAATGTTTTGGCATTTACCTTATATATACATGTTTTATAAGTATGCTTATACTGGAATATTGGAATTTATTAAAACTGATATTTTTACTATACCACATAAATTTATGCAAAGCATTTGTTTGCTATGTGATATATTCATTTTTATATGTGCCCAATCTGAACAAAACTCTTAGTAAAAAAAAAAAAATCTGATATTTGGAGTTTTCTGAATATAGAATTTATTGTCAAGTGGTTTTTTAAAATGTCTTTTAAAGGCAAATCAGATTTAATGCTTTTATTGTATTTCTTAGTTGATGGCACATTTCTCTGGCAGATGACTTCCAGTTAAATGATCTGACATAAGAAAAGATTATGCATAGTGTCCAGAACTATAACTAGAAATTTTTCACCTAAGGCAAAAACAGCTCTGGGAAAGGTTGTACTAAAAGGAAAATTGTCTAGTAATTTTCACCCCTGAAAGTGAGAAAAATTCATAGTTGGACCATGCCATTTTCTTCCTCCAAATAATAACTAAGAAATTTGATGGAATCACACACTTTTTACTACTATTGTAAAGTCAGCAACAACATCATATTTAAGTACTCTAGATTAAGTTGACTTAATTAAATACCTTTCTTCAAACATAAATTAATCATTTGAACTACTACAAATCCAGTGCAATCTATAACTTGTTTTCATTATAAATCCTAAAGCAATTTTAACCACATGATAACATTTGACACACATCTGGAATACTTATTTCCAAAGAACCTTACTTAATGATAAAACAGTAGAATCTGAAAGTTAGGTCATTGAGATCATCTATTCCAACTCCTTCATAATATAAAAGTATCCTTTACAGCCTCTTTGACCAGTAATTATCTAGTCTCTACCTTAAGTTTTTTCCTTATTATGGAATTGAAATCTGTCTCACTATAACTCTCCTTCCCTGATCCTAGTTTTTCATTCATTGTCTATGGAGTTAAAATTCAATTCTTCTACATGACAACTCTTGATTTTAAAACAGCCAAATCAGATAGAGGACTAGCTTTGAAGACTTCCTTTTCACACATTTTTTCTTCAAGTCTTTCTTTTAACACATTCTAGCTATGTCATCATTTAACCTCTCCAGGTACACAGGGCACTGATCTATATTGGTATTGGTTTCCATTCTGGGATTTCTCTTTACCAATTATATCCATAAACAAAAAATACACCCCCTCTTTGGCTTTCCTTTCTAGGCTAAACAAGCAGAATTTCTTATATTATTCATCAACATGCTATTGCCAGCCATAGTTGTCGTCCTCTGGATCAACTCCAATTTATCCATGACTTTCTTAAAATGCAGCACCCACTAACAATATCAACTTTTTCATATGATCTCTTTTTATAAAGAATGACTGTTAAGCTTTTGGTTTTAATTCAGTCTTTCTGTTTCCACATAGCCTGTATTCCAATGGTCTTCTCTGTCTTAAATCATGTAGTGATGTGTATTCTAACTTAACTATAATCTTTGGAAGGACATGCATCTGCAAATTTTTTAGCTGCTTCTTAAGAAACTAAATATCTTAACATCAAATATATGAAATATAGATTGTACATCTTCCCAATGGATATAATTACTGATGCTTGACTACAGCTGCATTCCGTATAAGTGTCATATTATCTTACGTCATCAAGTACAAAGTAATGTACTTTGCTTTCTGACCTCATACAAAGTTTAGAAAATACAGGAGTTGCTATATGTGTTATAAACAATCAGAGTTTAATGGTAGATCAAGTAACTATAATAATTTTACTGAAAACACAACGTATACTCATTTTCTTATATAAAGGAAATGAAATAGAATAATCAAATGCACAGATGAGGAACTGAATGATTTTGAGTTTCACCTTCTCCTCCTATGGTAAAGCTGTTAATGAATAATGAAATGGAGAAAAGGTAAATAAGACTAAGTAGAAAAAAGGCATAGCCTAGAACTCTGCTTTCTGAAAAAATAATCTGTGGGAAATAAGGAGTTGAGATTAGTAGAATCAAGATCTTGCACCTGAGCCTTTAATTTACAATTTTTTTGTCTTATTCCCATTCCTTCTGCTTTTTTTAAAATTTATTTATTTACAATTTTTTTTTTACAACATTATCCATTGCACTCACTTCTGTTCCAATTTTTCCCCTTCCTCCCTCCCTCCACCCCCTCCCCTAGATGGCAAGCAGTCCTATATATATTGAATGTGTCATAGTATATCCTAGATACAATATATGTGTGCAGAACCAAACAGTTTTCTTGTTGCACAGGGAGAATTGGATTCGGAAGATAAAAATAACTCGGGAAGAAAAACAAAAATACAAACAGTTTACATTCATTTTCCAGTGTTTTTTCTTTGGGTGTAGCTGCTTCTGTCCATCATTAATCAATTGAAACTGAATTAGATCTCTTTGTCAAAGAAATCCACTTCCATCAGAGTACATCTTCATATAGTATCGTTGTTGACATATATAATGATCTCTTGGTTCTGCTCATTTCACTTAGCATCAGTTCATGTAAGTCTCTCCAAGCCTCTCTGTATTCATCCTGCTGGTCATTTCTTACAGAACAATAATATTCCATAACATTCATATACCACAATTTACCCAACCATTCTCCAATTGATGGGCATCCATTTTCCAGTTTCTAGCCACTACAAACAGGGCTGCCACAAACATTTTGGCACATATAGGTCCCTTTCCCTTCTTTAGTATCTCCTTGGGGTATAAGCCCAGTATTGGCACTGCTGGATCAAAGGGTATGCACAGTTTGATAATTTTTTGGGCATAATTCCAGATTGCTCTCCAGAATGGTTGGATTTGTTCACAATTCCACCAACGATGTATCAGTGTCCCAGTTTTCCTGCATGCCCTCCAACAATCATCATTATTTTTTCCTGTCATCTTAGCCAATCTGACAGGTGTGTAGTGATATCTCAGAGTTGTCTTTTAATTTCTTTCGATTAATAATGAAAATTTTTTCATATAAGTGGTAATAGTTTCAATTTATCGCTGAAAATTGTCTATTCATTCCTTTGACCATTTGTCAATTGGAGAATGGCTTGGTTTCTTATAAATTAGAGTCAATTTTCTATTATTTTGGAAAATGAGGCCTTTTCAGAATTTTAATGTGAAGATGTTTTTCCAGTTTTTATTTCCTTCAATTTGTTTGCATTAGTTTTGTTTGTAAGAAGTTTTTTAATTGATTAATTTTTTTCTTTTTGGATAATAATGGTTTGTTATTTTGTCAAAATTTTTCCTTCCAAAATTGAGAAAATATCCCATGTGTCCAATTTATTTATAATTTTGTTTTTGTTAAATATGGACCCTTTTGATTTATTTTGGTATACAGTGTTAAGGGGTCCAGCTATTTGCCATACTAATTTCCAGTTATCCCGGCAGTTTTTTTTTAAATAATAATTTTATCAAAAAGGATTTTGGGTTTGTCAAAACTAGATTGTTATAAAGGTTGTTTTGTTTTGTCAATTAATCTGTTCCCTGATAATTAATTTTTTTAGCTAAAATGGTTTTGGTGATGTGTTTTATAATATAGTTTTTAGATGGTAGTTAGGATTTTTTGATTTTTTTTTTTTTTTTTTTTAGATTTGACCTTTTTATATGAATTTTTGTTGTTTTTTTTAGATTTAAAATATTTTCTTGGAAGTTGATTGGTATAGACAAATAAAAGATTTAGTTTAGAAGTATTGCTTTTTTTTTTCACTGGCCCAAGAGACTTAATTTTTTCCAATTATTTAAGTTGATTTTTTTTGTGTGGAAAGTTTTTTGTTTTTGTTTAATAATTTGACTTTCCTTGGAGATAGAGCCCAAAATTTTATGTTGGAAGTTTTTTTGGAATTTCTTTGTATTCTTGCTGTTGGTTTTTGTTGGTGATTAAAAATTGAGGATTTTTTTTTTATAACCCAAATTTTGTAAAAGAGAATTTTTCAAAGTTTTTAGTAGAATTTTTGGGGTTTTTCATATAATCATATCATCGAAAGAGTGATAGTTTGGTTTCATTTATTCTGATTCCTTTAATTCTTTTCGACTTTTTGTGAGGCTATGTTTCTATTCAATATTGAATAAAATGGTAATAGGGGCAACCTTTGATTACCCAGATCTTACTGGGAAAGGGCGTTTTTCCCCATTGACATGATGTTCTGATTTTTTAAATGTATGGTCCTGACTTTTTAAGGAAAAGTCCATTTATTCCTATACCTCAAGTGTTTTTTTAGGAATGGAGGTTGATTTTATAAATGCTTTTTCTGCACTATTGAGATGATCATATGGTTTTTTGTTAGTTTAATGAATAGTCAATTATGCTAATAGTTTTCCTTATTAAACCAGCCCATTCCTGGTATAAATCCTACTTGGTCATGTGTATTATCCGGGATGATTTTCTTAATCTTTTTCATATTTTATTTGATTTTAGATTAAATTCATTAAGATTGGTCTTAATTTTTTTTCTGTTTTCATTTACCTGGTTTAGGGTATTACCATGTCTGTTTTCAATTCTATTTTTTTCAAATAGTTTATATAGATTGAGTTAATTGTTTTTAAATTGTGGGTAGAATTCACTTAAACCATCTGGTCCTGGGGATTTTTTTTCAGGGAGTTGGTTAATAGTTGTTTATTTCTTTTTAAGATGGGACTGTTTAGGATATTTACTTTTCCTTTGTTAATCTGGGCAAGCTTATTTTTAAGGTATTCTTCCATTTAGTTGTCAAATTTTAATAAAGTTGGGAAAAAGTAATTCCTATTTATTGCTCTAATTTCCTCTTTTGTTATTAGTTCTCCTTTTCATTTTGACTAAAAAAATTTTCCTTTTCCTTTTTTAACGATTTTAATTTTATCTGTTTTGTTGGTTTTTTCATAGAACCAACTCTTGTTTTAAATTGTTCAGTAGTTTTTTTTACATTCAATTTTATTAAATTCTCCTTTTATTTTTAGAATTTCGTGTTAGTGTTTGATTGGGGGTTTTAAAAATTGTTCTTTTCTAGCATTTTTAGTTGAAAACCCAATTATTAATCTTTTTTTCTGTTTTATGGTAGGCCTCAGGAGATATGAAATTTTCTTTTACTGCTTTTGTATCCACAATTTTATGATGTCTCATTATTGCTTTTTTTGGGGAAGTTATTAATTATGTTATAATTTGCCTTTTTCATCCAATTTTTTAGTATGAGATTACTTAGTTTCCAATTATTTTTTGGTCTATTTCTGGTTTTTGGTGAATGTAATTTTATTGCATTTGGGTTGAAAAGGAGAATTTATATTTCTGCCTTACTGCCTTTGAGTTTGAGGTTTTAGTCCTAATATATGGTCTATTTTGTCAGGTTCAAATGCAAAAGAAAGTTACCCTTTTCTGTTCCATTTCGTTTTCTCCAGAGACTATCATATCTAACCTTTTCTAGAATTCTATTTACTTTTGACTTCTTTTCTTATTTATTTTGTGGTTTGATTTATCTAATTTGAGAGTGCAAGGTTGAGATCTCCTCTATTATAGTTTTTGTTATTTCTTCTTTGAGTTTCTTAATTTCTCTTTTAAGAATTTAGATGCTACACCACTTGGTGCATATATATGTTTAATATTGATATTGTTTCATTATCTATGCTACCCTGTAGCAAGATATAGTGCCCTTCCTTATCTCTTTTAATTATATCAATTTTTGCTTTTGCTTGATCTGAGATCAGGATGACTACCCCTGCTTTTTTGACTTCACCTGAAGCATAGTAGATTTTGCTCCAACCTTTTACTTTTACTCTGCATGTATCCCCCAAACCTTTAATTTCCAATCAATAAGGTTTGGTTATGTATAATTGTCACAATTTTTTTTCCCAGTTTGGGGAGGGGAGAAGAAAGAAAAAAATTGTTATTGAAAAATGTAAATAAGTTCAGAAAAAATTTTTAAACAATTTTTAAAATTTTAAAATCAGATCAATGGTTTATATTATCACTTGAAACTTTAAATTCTTATGCAAAGGAACTCTCTTATTTTAAAATTCAGATTAAAGATTTTAGTAAACACAGATTAATATCCTAAAAAAATTCAACGCCAAAGACCTTTTGTGACATCCTTGTAACAAATCTTATTTTGACATAATCTAATTTCTCTGGATATTAGATTATTAGGTCAAATCAGAAAGATAATACTTTTATGTTTTCATTCTTCAAATATATATTAATATTTCTTAGCAATAGATGTTTTTTTTTTATACAAAGTATTACTGAGAAGTTTATAATTATATATATAGGCCACTTAAATTAACTGAAGCAGGAGGCTTTGAATTGAGCCCAATTGCCATTCAATTTCAGTTTATAGGTCACCTAACTTTGTTGTTTCACAGATACCAACAGAACCTCAAACCCTGAGGGGCCTATTGTTTGCATGTCATTGGCTGCTAGAGGGACCAGATTGTAATGTATAAACAGCTGACTTCACATAAATGAGAAAAATAACTCAAAATACAAGTTCTGTTGATTATAAATACTATCTTTTTGATGTTTAAACAAGAGATCTTAGATCCTAAAATTATTGATTTTCTAAGGCATAGAGAAGTTAAATCACTTGCCTAGGATCACACAGATAATAAATGTTTGAGGTAAGTTTGAACATAGGTCTTCTTGACTACAAATCTTTTGCCTGGTCTATAATTATACCATACTGCTTCTCTAAATGCAAAATGCACATTCACAATCTGCATGTCATAACTGTAACTGAATGCAGGCTTTTGTATATTATACATTACATAAACTTTCATGTATATAATGCAACTTCTTTCCATATAAAAAGGAAACTATTTTGATATATGGCAGAATTTTAATTTTAGATTGTTACTTTGTTATAATTTATATGTATAGAAGCATGTGTCCTATTTTTTGATACAATTTAAAATTTAAATTCTACAAAGTTTATCAAGGATATAATGGATTGCAATCTTACACATAAATAAAATCAGTTTTAGAGGCTTCTTATTTGTTATTTGAAATGGATTATTTTATTATTTAAATCAATGATCTCCAAAATGAAGCCCTCATCCCTACTTTGTCATGTCATGATCCCAAAGGGTAAACCTTTAGAGAATGGAAAGATATCTTCCTAAAAATATCCAATTGTTGGGTTTGTTTCCAACATAATTATACCATCCCCTTCACCTATTAAAATACTTCCCAATTTTGCTCCTTCTAGCATCTGGCCACCTCTGGGGCTGATTGTGCAAGCTACAAATCTCTCTCATTGTGCTTGTTTTACAACCTGGACATGAAGAGCATCTGTACAAGCACTCTTGGGAAAATCTTACACATACATACACATACTCCATATTCTGTATTCCAGAGTAGTGGCTGATGAAAAAGAGTCCTTCCCCTTACCCCCATTTTGTTTTTGTTGGGACAGAGTGACCTACACAAGTGAACATTCATGAACAGATTGTGAATTTTTTTTTTGGCAGATTCTCTTCACATTATTTTTCTCCCTAAACCCCATTTCTGTCAAAAACAACACTATTTCTTCTAGTAATCCCAGTTATCAATTCCCTTGTTATCTTTGACTCCTTCCTCTCTGTTGGCCACCTTCTCCTCTCATATACTTTCCTATATGGGTTCCTGAATATGATATAAGCACATTACCTATTAAAAAAATCCTCTCACATCTAAACTCTTTAAAGAGTTACAAATTGTTTCTAACCTGTATCAAAATCTCCCCAGTAAAGATTTTAAATGGATTTTGAACTTAGTTGAAATTATGAAAGTACATCATTTGATTAGAACAACTAATTAAGATCAAGGAAGATAGACATTTACTAGATGGAGTTCAACAAAAACCTTTGATAGATAGGTTTTTTAAAAGAGTATAATGATTTGTGAGCCAATGAAAATTGGTTTGAATGGTATGGTTTCAGATCTCAAGGGTACTTGTATGTACTAAGGCTGATAAACCAAAAGACTAGACATTATTTCTTTGCCCCAGCCTTTTTCTAGATGGCACAGTGGCACAATTAGGTTCCCTATGTTCTTGCTCCATATTCTTTACTTATTAAACAGATTTTAAAATGGGTAGCTAGGTGGCATGGTGGATAGAGTACCAACCATGGAATCAGGAAGACCTGAGTTCAAATCCACCTCAGACATTTGACATTATATGTGTGACCTAATTGCCTTTCCCCAAAAAAATTAAAAATAAAAATAAACCCTCATTCCTCAGTCCTAAATACACTATTATCTTCCCCTAGTAATAATAGGGCAGTCAGTTATTGGTGATATGTTGATTCTTTGTCTGAACCCCAACATAAGTAAGAAGCCTGAGAAGAGCTGGATCTACAACTGGAGGAGTAAAACTGTTACATGACCCAAAAGCTGCTTTTCAGTCAAGGACAAACCATCTCTCTAAACTCTCCCATCTGCTACACACACACACACACACACACACACACACACACACACACACACCCATAAACTATTTCCTACTCTGTTGATCATTTAAACTCTCCTCGACTACATGATTGAATAAATATAGCCAAGGATGCATTCCTTACATTGATGAGGTGCCTTCTGAGGTTCTCACAACCATTAAAACCACATATCAAAATGAAATTAATTTAGAACCAAACTTTCAAATCACTATATGTTCTAAAATCAAGATTTTGAAAACAATGAAACATAATCAAGTTTACCTTACTAAAAGTAATTGGTGGGGTAGTAGATAAAACAATGGACTTGGAATCAGAAAGAGCTAAATTCAAATCTTACCTCAGATACTAGCTGTGTGACCATGGGCTAGTTTTTTCATTGTTCTCAGCCTCAGTTTCTTCAACTAAAATCTGGATAATAATAGCACCTCCTTCACAGGGTTGTTTTGAAGATCAAAGACATATGTAAACTGCTACATTGAAGCAGTTATTGTTATTAACAGCCCAAAAAAGTGTAGTATTAATAAATATTTTTAAATGGTTCATCTTTAGATCATTTTAATTTCCATTTTTAAGTTTTATAATTATGTAATAACATATAACATGACTCCTGCATTATACAGTTTATAAATATATAGACATGCATGCACTGGAGATATATGCCATAAATATTTTAGCAATATAGAGGTACAATATAAAAAAAATTAAAAATCAATAGGCCATTAGCTAATATAACTAAGTTTATATAAATAAGGCAATAGTCTTCTAAATCTTCTATAAAAAGATCCGATCTGATCCTTAGAAGTTTTTTTTTCTTTTTATATTTTATATATACAGATGTATCACTTATGCTTTTTCATGCTTTATACCTCACTCTTGGTACATGAGTAGCCCATCTCTTTTCCAGTTCTTAATGACATTTTTGATCAACCAATCAATCAACAAACATTTATTAACCATTACTTTGTGCTAGGCGCTCAGGTATGAGCTAGATTGTAAGGGTGAGGAAACTTTTTTCTGCCAAGGACCATTTAGATTGTAAGATCATTATACAGACCATACAGAATTATCAATTTATAGAACTCAAGCAATGGGAAGTTTTTGTATTTAGCCTTCAGCTCATCACTACCTGTGATTTATTTAGCAAATAATTTCAGTGGCCTTATACAGCCTGCAATACAATTCCCTACCTTTGGGCTAGAGGTACAAAGACAGAATGAAATAATTTCTGGTTTCAAGGAAGTTATATCCTAGAAGGAAAATGAACATAAAAATATGACACAAAGGCCATCCCATGAAGTAGGCTGAGTGTTTTTTTCTTGCCTGTGGTTGACCATAAAGAACCTTTTGGTGCCCATATTAGATCATTTCTCAGTCAACTATCTTTCTTGCCCCCCCCCCCCAAAAAAAATGTTTTTTGAGATAAGCCCTTTTAGTAGCTGCTGAGCAAGAAGAACTGATGATTCAGTGTATATTTAAAAGTGAATGTCCTGATCAACACCTTATCCCTCCCTACAAAGGCAATTAAGTGGTGCTGGAATTGAGTGCTGGGCCTGGACTCAGGAAGATCTGAATTCAAATTTGCCCTTAGTCACTTAAAAGCTATTTGATCCTGAGTAAACCTTTATTGGTCCCAGTTCCTCAACTATAAAATGGGAATGATATCAACTATCTCCAGGTTGATGTTAGGATCAAATGAGAGTACTATAATGTGATTAGCACAATACCTGGGAAGCCAGTTGGCACAGTGAGTCTTTACGTACTCAGGAAGACTCATCTTCATATGTTCAAATATGAACTCAGAGGCTATCTATGTCACCCTGGGCAAGTCATTTATCCCAGTTTGTCTCACTTTCCTCATGAGTAATATGATCTGAAAATGTAAATGGCAAACCATTCCAATATCTTTGCCAAAAATAAATAAATAAAACTCTCTGGGGGTATGAGGAGTTAGACCCAATTGAAATTATTAAACAATTACAATAATAAGATAGCACAGTGCCTGCCATATAATAGTTGTTTAATGACTATTTCTTTTCTTCTTGTTATAAATCATTTTAGGATTGTTTCAAGTCACTTCCCATGATGTGATAGGGTTAGGGTGAATGGGTTACACCATTCCAGTCAAGGCAACTGTGAGAAGATATCTAAAGCACATGTCATTCAGAGACAAGTCTAGGATAGAGGCTACTACTTTTGTATTTTTTTTTTTCCTGATCTAAGGCAAATTAGGCTCTAATCCAAGATGGACCCATCAAGTTTGGTGACCTTGTGAATTCCAACGGTCAGAAAAGTCACAGGTACAAACAGATCAGAGGTGACCGGAAGCAAATAAAGGAGTCTCTAGCAACTTCAATATTCTTAGATAAGACAAACACCCAGAAGATTACACCCAAACCTTGCCTATTTGGAAAGAAGACATAGACTCTGGGAGTTATTTGGACAGTGCAAAACTGAGATGATATGTAAAAATCTAATCAGTATCCTGTAAACCCATTTTTATTTTTTGAAGAAATTTAATGTCAGTATCCTAAAAGAGTGTAATAATTAAAGTTACCCAATTCTTGTCTAATTCTGTTAATTCATGTTGTGACTCTTTTGTTGTCTATTAGCATTTCTTTTGTTGTCTATTAGCATTTCTTTTGTATGTAAATTTAAAAAATACTTATCCCATTATAATGTACACTAAGTACCTTTTTTATTGTCCATGTTTGGGGAATTCTTAGATATGAATCATAATCAAAGCTATTAGTAAACTATTATCAGAGTAATTATTTAGTAAGCCAAAGAGTGTGTGAAAAGTGAGCTATACCTCTTTCGTTAAAGGGAGTTGGTATAAAATCTTGCACACATTAAGCACTTAATAAATGCTGGTTGACTGACAGAGGCTAGGCTCCCTTCAGAACTGAACTCAATACCACAAGAATAGATCGAGAGCTAAGAGGGTCCTCTCTAGGGCCAACAGAGGTTCCCTGATGTTTGACATATATAAGTACACACAAAATAAATACAAAGTGATGGGAGGAAGGGAACAGAGACAAAAATATTTACATCACATAATCACTGATAAAATTCAGAAATCCAATGCAAAAAATTGATACAAATAAATAACCATAAATTATTCCCCATAAGTTCATACCAAAATATATGAAACTTTTTGAAAAGAACTGGAAACTATCAATGACATCATAAGAAAACATTCTCAAAATTACAAATTAAAACACTAAACTTTTACGTCATACTCAGAAAACTGGCAAAAATGATCCAAAAAAATGGAAATAATGTTGGAGAGACTATGAGAAGACAGGCATATTAATAAAGTATTAGTAGAGATCTGAATTAATTGAATCATTGTTTAAAATGATATGGAATTATGGGAGAAATATAATTAAATTATCCATACCCTTCCATTCAGCAATCCCATATTGGGCATACATCTTGTAGAGGCTAAAGACAGAAATAAAAAAAATTCAGAACAGCACTTTTTCTGGTAGCAAGAAATCAGAAACAAAATGAATACCTATAAATTGGATTAAATCGTAAGCAGAAAAACTGTGGTATAAGGGTGTGCTGGTATCTTATTGTTCGGGGGAAAGATAAATTTAAGAAATTCAAAGAAACATGGTAAGATTTGTATAAACTGGTAAAATAAGTAGAACTAGAACAACAATATGACAAAAATTAAAAGGACACTAAAGGAAAATGAATTCTGAGTAACTATAATAACCAATTTCGGTTCTAGAGAACAGATAAAAAATTATAGCTCCCTTAGTAAAGCAACATGAAACTACAGGAAACAAATGTTGCATATGTTGTCAGACACAACCATTACAGAAATTATTTTTGTTTTTTTTTTCTTTGTTGCAATTTGAGGGGTAGAATATACAGTATGAAATGACTATGTATGCAGTAAAAGCAAAAGAACCAATATAACTTTTTTTTTTTTCTTTTAAATCAACCCTAGGAAATGAAATTGCTGTTCAACACACACTTCTGGGAAAGTCACCTTATCTGTATATGGCCAATAAAAATGGCTTTTGTTCTATATATCAACACAATAAATTCTAAGTGCATGAACAATCTATTTTTTTCTAAAGTATAAAAAAAGGAAGAAAATGAAATATTTATTTCAACTCTGATGAGAAAGGAAATTTTTAATCACTTAAATGAATAGCAGTCATTAGGAAAAATCAATGATTTATCAATGGTGTTCCCTTCTAACTTCTATTCACTAGCTCTAATTATTCTATCCCCATACAACAAATGTGACTCCTTTTCCACATGTTCTTGCAAAACTGAGTTGCAATCATGATGACTAATTCCCAATTGCCATTTCCCAACCTCAAGTTTTCTCTTATCAGAATAAATACCTCCAATTCTTCCAAATAATTCTCATATTGATGAGCTCTTGAAGGGTTTGTTGTGCAGAAAGAAACCAAAGAATTGATCTCTGAGGCAAACAGGGAGAAGGCACTCATAGAGATCAGTTTAGCTTCATAGTCCCACCACTCTCTGGGGAGGTCCCAGTCAGAAATCCAAGTTATATCAAACTCCTGAAACCCACCCTCTGTAGGAATCTTGGACAATCTCACATTACCTTGTCCATCAGAAATCCCAGTCATATGCCTGAGGTTAAACTCTTCCTATAAATGTATTTATGACCCATTCCATGTTCACTGTCTTCCTTTGGCTCAGTCCACCACACCACTCTGCCTCATCGTGTCTTTCTCTTTACTTTTTCTCAATGCCACATGATATCTCTCCTAATACCACCATGTTCTAAATCCCATTTCTCCTCTTTTTAACTAACTCTCTTAGTATATTAAGTTCCTTTTGTTGTGCCACAATTCTCTTTTGTTCTACCCCAGTTTTCCTAATTGTCCTGTCTCAGTTTCCCTAAATTGTTCTGCCTCAGTTTCCTTAATTGTTCTGCCTCAATCCCTTAGTTACAAACCCACCCACTCTCTGGTTCATTAAAACTGGTATAACTTAGAGGTTATAAATTGTCAACATGTAAATTCAAAAAGGGGTAGTCCAGACTTTCTGTCTCTAGCCAGACACTTTCTTAACTCCCAGTGTGTTAGAAATTATGGTCCTATCCCCCACAACCTGTCAGAACCAGATTAATGGTTTCTGCATGGAGATTCCCACTCACCAGAGTTTGGACTCCACCCCCTGCCTTTGTTTAGTTACTTTGTATAAATATGTCATTGAGAACTCACATTGGCTACTGAATGCTGGATTCTTTGAGACGATAGTCTCGTTCAGCCCTGGGACCAAACTATGGATTGATTTGGTCTCAGTAAATCTCTCCCTTTCAAATAAAATATTAAAAATTCTCTAATCTCTATCTTGCCTCAGTTTCTCTAGCATTACACTTTAAGGATTTAGCATGCCAGCTAAGGGCTTGCCCCAACCTCATGGGATACTCCCATTCTACTGAGTAATTGTGAGTTCACTAGGAATTGTCTTTCATATGTATCTCCCACTCTAGTTCATATTTACCATTTCTAGTATCTATTGTATCCCTTCATTTTGTCTGTAATCTATTCCCCTAAATAAATCTACCTTATGTTAAAGAGAATGGTCAGTATGAATTCTTCACATGACCAAATCCCAACTTTTGGTGCTTACCATCATCTGGTGTCTACATCAGCCACATCAATATAACATAATTTTAAGCCATCCCACCATCTGGATTTCTCTTTTCTAAACATACTGAAATTTATCACTCACTATTCCTCTAAAAATAGTAGCCAGAGCAGAAAACAATATTAAAGTAAAACAATCACTTATTTGGGAAATTTAAGGACTTGGGTTTGAATACCAGCTCTATTATTTACTCTCCTTACTCTACTACAGCTAAGCTTTTCTGTGCCACTTTTTGCTTCTGTGAAATGATCGATTGGTTTAGCTGATCTGTAAGAACCCTTTCAGTCCTACATCCTAATATTTGAAAAGGTGATTTGACCAGGAAGAGAATAATGGCATGATTACTTTCCTTACTCTTCACATTATCCCTTTATTGACAGGATTTGAGGTCACAAGAAACATGAGATAGTAGACAGCCAAATTCAGAATCAAACATATGTAAGTTCTAATCCTGTGGTCTGACACATAATTGAATATGTCAATCTAATGGTATCAAACTCAAATAGAAGCTCTATAGGCTACATGTCACATCATATGCTTGTGTGAAGTAGAGAGATAAGGTGGAGAACTTACAGAAATGTATTCCTTTTCTGTATTTTATTTTCATTATTTCTATGTTTACATTTTGACCTGTATAATATGTGCAGGCTCATATTTACTTGAGCCTTGGCCAGCTATAAACATATTTACTTAACCAGAAATGATGACATTTATCCTTGTTCAATGTTTTCAATATTTAGATTATTAAATGCCACCAGCTCAGTAATCTGAAGTTTGAAATCTGACTGATGAGTCCTCTCAGAACCAGGGAAACAAAGCATTCCATTCTAATCTGCCTTTGGCACCAATGTTTAACATTCAATTAGAGGAGAGGGCACTTATTTCTCAATGCTCCCCAACTTCTGATGTAATCCTTTATAACAAGACCTATAAAAGCTATATATCTTTACTAATTCTTTAGCCTTCCTACTGAGAGCTTTCTCTTTCTTATCTCGGGTTGGTATGTCTCATCCTCTGGAGGTTTCAATAAACAATTTTTCTGCCTTCTATTGAGTGATCTCCAAGTAGTCATTTTGGGTAAGGGTCTTCTACATCCCTCACATGTTAATATTATCATGTTCTATTATTTTTATTTATTTTATCAAATGTTTCCCAATTACATTTGATTTATTTGGGATCATTCAAGAAACCACCTATTAGATATCTGTTTAATCTTTCAATTCTCTTAGGCAACTCTCTAAGTTTATAAACTCAAACTAAGTTTATAAACTGCAGAATTGGTAGGAGCACTCTGGTTCATTCATCCTCCACTCAGCTTGCAAAGTAATCTTCCTAAAGAGCAAGTCTGAATATTTCATCCTCCAACTCAATGAACTCTAGTGATTCCATATTACCTCAAAGATCAAATATAAAATCCTCTATTTGACACGGTAAACCTTTCAACCAGGCCCCTTTCTATCTTTCTGGTCTTCTTATACACCTTATACCTTACTCCTTATTTTTACACCTTAACCCCACATACCTTGTAATCTAGTCACACTGGCCTCCTTGCTGCTCCTCACACACTACATTTCATCTCCTGACTTTAGGCATGGCTGACCCAATGCTTGGAATGTTCTCTTCATAAGATAACTGACTTATAGTGATCCTGAAGCTTCCTAAAACACCATCTTGATCTTGTGCAGTTGATTCATTGAAGCTAATGTGGATCTTTATATTCATCAAATAAAATATAAACTTTTAAGAATAGGAGCTATTTTGTCTCTGTATTCTCAGTTTCTAGCCTGGCACATGGTAGACCATCAATAAATACTTGTTAAATTGCTCTGTATCACTATTAAATTTCAAATAAGCTTGACCCCTTATCATAACCTGTTCAGATCCAGTCTATTAATAATCTCTCCCATTTTTGTGATATAGAGATTTATAAGAGTATTACCTATGTCTTCATCCAAATCTTTGATAGAATATTGAACAAAATAGGGATTTGTAGCATTTACTGCTAGAGTCCTCCCTCTACATTGGGACTGGTCTGTTTATCCACATATTTTTGTGGCCAAGTAATCAATTGATAATCTGCTAAAAATTGGTAGAAAGCCTGCCATCTGGAGAAGGGGGTGGGGGGAAGAAGGAGAAAAGTTGGGACAGAAGGTTTTGCAAAGGTCAATGCTGAAAAATTACCCATGCATATATCTTTTAAATAAACAGCTATAATTAAAAAAAAAATGGTAGAAAGAAGAGCTATCTACACTCAGCCATTTCCCACCAGGCTTCATTCCTCTGTATTTTCCCATCATTTCTCATGCTAGGTATTATTCTCTCCGTCGATGAGATTAGATTCAGGGAACCAAAATGATGACATTAGGGTTCCTGATGGTCAGGGAGTTAAATGATGAGGTTCAGCATAAATTAAGGAGTTTTGATAACCCCCTTTCTGGCGACTCAGAGGTCCTTCATAAATGCAAACCCGAAAAGCAAAACTGATAAAAAATTTATTATTGGCATTGGGAAGTCAGCCTTTTGCAATGCATGAATAAAAGGAGTGCTGGCAGAGAAGTAAAGTTTCTAGTAGAGAAATCCCGACAAAGAGGTATAAAGTGTTAGGTGAGAGTTAAGAGAGGGTAAAGTTGAAAGAGAATATCATTCCACTGGGCAGAGTTTGTTGCTATGCCAGGAAGAGAGAGAGTTTCCTTGTTATGGCATATTAGGTTCTCTGTGAGGAGTAAATAAAATTGGCTCTTTTTATAATAGAAGCCTTAGCTACAAGGTCAGGGTAGTTCTTGATGGGGGCTGGGTTTCAGCTTGAGCTGGAATTGAATAGAATTAAATGAGTCTTTTTCTCCTTCAAGGAGCTTTGGAGTTTTGGGGTGCCCTCTCACCCCCACTCCATTTCAGCTTCCTTCTATGTATTGTTCTTATTCAGTCATTTTAGTCATGTCCAATTCTTCATGATCCCACTTGGGATTTTCTTTGCAAAGATACTGTATTGATTTATTACTTCCTTCTCCAGTTTATTTTACAGATGAGAAACAGAGGCAATCAGGATTAAGTGACTTGTCCAATGTCACACAGCTAGTGTATAGTGCCAAATTCTAAGTACCTATTTCAGGTCTTACACTCTATTCACTCTACCAATTATCTTCCCTCAGAGGATAAGCTCCTTGAAGGACAGAAACTGTATCATTTTTGCTTGTATTTATTTATATTCCCAGGGCTTGTCATCTGCTATATGTCATAGTGAATTTATTATTTATTTATTTATTAGGTAATTTATTACTTATTTATTAAGTGCTTACTATGTAGTTTATTAGTGCTTACTAGGTAAATTTACTGAAATTTACTCTCATTCTACTCCTTTCCAGTAAGCCTGATCATCGTAACTTGCTATTCATGTGACATGGTCATCTGTTCACAATCTAAAATAATTAGAAGCAACATTATAGTCTAGTCAAAGTACTTTGTCTTATACAGCTGATTTCATTGTCATCATCTTCATTATAATAGTATTTGACTTGAATATGTTTTTCTAGATAATGGAATAACTTCAATATTCCTAATGTATGAAGGGACAAGATGTATTTGTAAAGTGCTTTGGGGTTTTTGTAAGAAAGGTACTCTATAAATATAAAGTAATAAGTATTCAGGCTACATGATGCTGAACCATTCTATACAATGTACATTAATTAAAGTCTGCAATGCATTATAAAATGCTTTCAGTGTACCCTAATAATTCATGAATATAGTCACTTTACACTAATTAAACATGGTATTTTAAATGCTTTCATAATACTTAAATCACACTAAAACTAAGATAACTAATTTAATGATACTCATGAAAAATGTCAATTGCATTCTGTGAGAATTATTTGTAAATATTTGGAAATAAAATGTAGGTGTAGGTGAGACTTCAATGCATTTCATTGACTTAAGAGGCTTTTGCTTTTGTTTTTTGCATTTCTTTTAAATTCAGAAATTGTTTAACTCAAGTTTGATTGGGCACTTAATTACCTTGCCCTTAAAACTGGCCAAAGATTTTTTTTTTTTTAAATCAAGAGAAACCTTTCCCTATGGGCTTTTCAAATTTAAAAATCTAATTAGCTTTAATGTTTTCCTCTTAAAGATTAACTAAACTTTTGTGTGTGTGTGTGTGAAACATGAAATAGAAATCAAATTATCTAAAGTGCTTTTAAAACTATCTTTTAACAATTCAGGAAATGTTTTATTCCTTTTATGATTCATTCTGTATTTGCTGAGTACCTACTGTGTGCAAGACACATATTGAAATCTGAGTAGGTTAATCCTTTTGCAAATAGTTGCTCATATTTTATCCACTATTGAAAAAACAGGACATAGTACTTCAGTCTTTCTCCACTTCATTATATGTTGCCATTTGTTTTGCATGAACAAATTAAGGTGCATTCTTATTTCCAATTAACCTTTTCAAAGCAAAGTACCAGCATAATAATAACCAACATTTATATCATGATTTTAAGATTTGTGTATACACTATCTCACTGGGTCCTGACAACAGTAGTGTACTATATTTATTGTTACTTCCATTTATAGAGGAAAAAAACTGAGACTAAATTTAAATGAGTTGCTCAGAGTTATTTAACTAATAAGTGTCAAGAAATAGGATTCAGTTCTTCAGGCTCCAAGTCCCTAGCACTGGTCACTAGCACTGTCTCCTTAATTAGTGTAATGTTAGAGAAACTGAGGCAGGATAGAGATTAGCGAGTTTTTAAAATTTTATTAATTGGAGAGCATAATTGACTGGACAGGACTCTCATCTCAAAGTATCCAGCGATATAAGGTATATAAGGATTTGGGATTCTCCCATTCATTGGAGAATCCCAAATCCTTATATACCTTTTTTACAAAGAAAGAAGGGGACAGAAGTGGGAATTTTCTTCATAGATCCATTTGGTTCTGTCAGGATGGGGGGAGGCTAGAAATTCTTGCTAAAAGCCAGAGTCAGGATATCTGAATAAACAGAAGTAAAGATGTCAATGAGATATCCGGGATAGTCTTATCTTTTGGAATATTTTAGAGGGATGGTGTCATAAATTCTTGAGGACAGAAGGAGTTAGGAATCAGGAAGTCTGATCTCCCCCTTATCTTGAGTCTCACATTGACAGTTTATAACCTTAGAGCAAATGGTCCTCAGTCTTAATGGACCAGAAGGGGATTTTACAACTAAGGGAATTGAAGCAGAACAGTTAAGGAAAATGAGATTCTTAATAAGTTGCACAAAGTCAATTACTATATTAAACAAATCTATAGCATCCAATATAAACTAACAATCGCTCCAATTTTGTGGCATCTCATTTTCTTCAGTTTATAGAATTATATGATCTGAGTCAGCCATCTATTAGAGATCTTACTGAACTAGATGAAGTGAGATCTTTCAAGACAGTTGTAAAAATCGAGTAAGGCTTCATCTACTTCAGAGTTTGAGTAGGCCTGAAGGACTCTGAGCATTGATCCAAGGGCATACCTAATTCCCCTTCCTGCTATCCCTCCATGACATCATTTTCTCCCTACTTCAATCAAATATGGGCAACTATATACTTATTGGTCAAGTTCAATTTTTCGGGTAGTTCCTGAGTTTAGAATGTAAGATCCTCAGCCAATAAGGATGAGGGTCAGTGGTGTGAGGGGGTATTTGTGTTAGGGATTAAAAGTGTTAACCATGCCCCAGAAGGTGCTTCCTCCCTTTGATTGTCTGTTGGACAGGTGGGACGCCCTTCTTGCGAAAATATATAATAAACTTTGCTTTCCTTCTAGAGATCTCTCCAGCTTTTTTATTAAATGGAGACTCCTCACCATTTCTGAACCACATTACCTAGTGTCCGCATCTAGTTGTTGACCTTGACATATACTCCCCCAATATTCCCCTTTTCAACTATTATTCTTGTCTTGGAAACAGTAATCAAATTAATTATACCATCAACATTAATATATATGACAATCAATTGCCTTATGGTTTGACTTAATCTTTGCTACTTTCCAGACCAAAAGTACTCTTTTTTTAGCTACTACTTCCCTGTATGTAAAGCTCCATGAGACTACATACTACATTGCTTTTATATTTGTAACAATTGCTGACACATAGTATGCCCTTAATAAATAAATATATGCTGATGGATTATGGATGATGAATTTATACATTATAGATGTATGGAAACTACATTCACCCAGTCAAAATAATTATTGAAAACCTACTTTTAAAAATTAATCTTTGATGCATACCCTTTGATCCAGCAGTATTTCTACTGGGCTTATACCCCAAAGAGATACTAAAGAAGGGAAAGGGACCTGTATGTGCCAAAATGTTTGTGGCAGCCCTGTTTGTAGTGGCTAGAAACTGGAAAATGAATGGATGCCCATCAATTGGAGAATGGTTGAGTAAACTGTGGTATATGAATGTTATGGAATATTATTGTTCTATAAGAAATGACCAGCAGGATGAATACAGAGAGGATTGGTAGGACTTACATGAACTGATGCTGAGTGAAATGAGCAGAACCAGGAGATCATTATATATCTCAATAACGATACTGCATGAGGATGTATTCTGATGGAAGTGGATTTCTTTGACAAAGAGAAGATCTAACTCAGTTTCAATTGATCAAGGATGGACAGAAGCAGCTACACCCAAAGAAAGAACACTGGGAAATAAATGTAAACTGCTTGCATTTTTGTTTTTCTTCCCAGATTATTTTTACCTTCTGAATCCAATTCTTCCTGTGCAACAAGAGAGCTGTTCGGGTCTGCATACATATATTGTATCTAGGATACACTGTGACATATTTAACTTGTATAGGACTGCTTGCCATCTGGGGGAGGGGGTAAAAGGAGGGAGGGGAAAAGTCAGAACAGAAGTGAGTGCAAGAGATAATGTAAAAAAATTACCCAGGCGTGGGCTCTATCAATAAAAAGTTATAATAAAAAATTTTAAAAAAATAATAATCTTTGAGTCTGTTAAACCACATCCTTCCATGCTTCAGAATGAAGCTGAAATTTTGTTTATATTTCTGATGATTGGAGGCAATGGTGTCAGAGGCTATAAAATTATCCCTTTGGGCTATTGGCCAAATTTCTTATTTTCTTCAGACCTCTTAAAAATTACAAGATAGAATTTTAGAGTTTGAAGAGATCTGTGTAAGATTTTATAAACGAGTAGAATACAAAAATCATTTTATATACTAAATTGGTGTTGCTTTTGGATTGTTATGCCACAGTTCTCTTTTATTGTCCTGACTCAATTTCCCTAATTATCCTGATTCAGTTTCCCTAAATTGTCCTGCCTCAGTTTATAATTGTTCTGCATAATCCTGCAAAACCACCCCTCCCTCTTAATCAGAATACTTGATAAGAATAAAAGATCTTATGTTTTAGAATATCAGAATGCCTCTCCCAATCCCAAGCTATTAAAATGTCAGATACCATCTTATCAAGATACCTCTCCCCATCTCTGAGGTGCCTCCCCTTATTATGTCATCCCCCTCTCCAAAGCCTCATCCCACTCTGTCAGAGTCCGTTCCCACTCTTAGCACCCTGACTCTGCCCCTAGCTGAGTCTACCTCCTGTGTCTGAGCCTCGTGCATATATGTCATTGAGAACTCACATTGTTTGCTGGATTCTTGGAGATGATAGTCTCATTCAGCCCTGGAACCAAACCATGGATCCACTTGGTCCCAGTAAATCTCTCCCTTTAAATAAATTATTAAATACTCTCTAATCTCTATCTTGCCTCCGTTCCTCCAGCATTACAGATATCATAAATCTTTCCTTAGCAAGGACATCAAGCTGAGGTGGTTTCTAGGTGGTTTTGGTTTTCTTACTATGGCAGTGTATTTATATTGGTCAATTATGTATTCTTTCCTAATATTTTCTATAGTACCAATCTCTGTAATCTCTTTTCTCCTTCTTGCTTTTTTTCTGTTTAAAATCCTCTTTGTTAGATGTAAGCAAAATGTTTTACTGTTCACCATCTTTCCTGTATTTTAAGTGATGCTTCCAAAATCTAAAGCCCATTCTCAAAGGCTATGTTCTTTTCATTTTCCAAATTTGTTTTTGTCTTCTGAATTTCTCGTGAATTTAACAGTATTGATGAAAACACCACCAAAATACTCAAAATCTGTTTCTTTGTCTCTCCCTCTCTGTTTGTCTCTCTTTCTTTCTCCCTCTCCCTCTTTATCTGTCTCTCATCCTCCCTGTGCCCCACCCCCTCTCCTTTTTCCTGTCTCTCTCTTCTTTTCCCCCTCTCCCTTTCTCTCTTTCCCATCCTCCCTCCCTCTTTCTCCCTTCCCTCCCCATCTCCCATTACCCCCTATCTCTTCCCTCCCTCTCTCCCTTCCCCTCACCCTTCCTTTTTTCTTTCCCCCTCTCTCCCTTTCCTTCCCTTTCTCTCTCCCTATCCCTCTTCCTCTCCCTCTCCCTCCCCTCCTTCTCAGTTTGTCTCTTTCTGTCTCTCCCTCCTTCCCTATCCCCTCACCCCATAGGACTTCATAGTATTAGTAATGGTTTCTGAATTTTTACCAGTATTATCCTTTGTGCTCACACTAATCCAAAAAAAAAAAAAAAAAAAGGGTTGTGATTGTTAAGTCTAAATACAGTAGACAATTCTATTATTTCAGGGCAACAAATCACTGTCTTGATACCCTTCAGCAAAATTTCACTAACTACAGCTTGTCTCTTTTTTCCTTCAACATTATAGGACATTTTTCTACCATCTGTCCTTACAGCATAAGAAGCAGTTTTTCCCAGATATACTAGGTAACACACACATGTGTGAGAAGACTGCAGAACTGCTTTCCATCCCAAGTTCCCATATTCCCATGTATCCCACAGAAGAACTCTTATTTTCATTTAGATCATAAATATTTATGAATCACCTATGACTTAAATTCATAGCTAACAAATTTAATTAGGTTAGTAAAAGAGATAGAGATAAGTACAGAACTCATAATTCTAGTGGTATAGGTAATTCTCAGGTGAAGGAACTCCCATTGTCAGTGCAGGTCAACACCTTCTCTATAAATTACAGTCTTAAAGAATGCCTGGGCCTTGGAGAAGTTAAGTAAAGTGATCAGGTTCACACAGCTAGTATGTGTCAGGGACAGGATTTAAATCTAGGTATTTCTAAATCTTCCTATTCAATAATTGCTTCATCCTTAAAGACCTTTTTAGAAGTCCATTGGCTTCTCTTCTAACAAGATTTGTTGTCTTTGGAGAAGAGATCATAAAAAAGATTAAACAAATGGAAGAGATAAACAAATAGAAGAGGGATTAGTTAGAAAGTTAGGTAAAAAGTTATTTCTGTGTAATGATAAAAGCACTAGCCTAGGAGTTAATACCATTTTATCTGCAAAATCACCTCAACTAAACCATTAGCATTATGTGCACTGTGGTATGGAAATGGAAAGCAATATAGGTTGAGGGCAAAGACTAATTACCATCATAATATGTCTCCTGAAGTCAGCTGCCCACAAGCCTCTTTTATTTTCTTGGCACTTTCTTATGGGACAGCCAATTATAGCCAGAATACTTAAAGTAGTAGACACTTTAAACAAATGATGCATAGAAATTTTAGGCTCTGAATATGTTCCAATTTATGTTATATATGGTCCTGGTTTCTTTTTTATTCAGAATGAGATTATGAGCAATGTATTTCCTTTATCCGCAAAGTGCTATTTTTGATATTTCTGATATTTTAATATTTCTCATTTGTATATAGTCAGAAGAAGAGCAGTAATAACAAAATGTGATCCAGAGCAGTGGAACTGATCCCTGAGAAATAGTTTATATTTATTTAGTGCTTTAAAGTTTACCAAGAAAATACTTTACATTATTTCATTTGACCTTTACCATAATCCTGTGAAATATGCGCTATTAATATTTCCTTTTGCAAATGAGGAAACAGGTTAAAAGAGGTTACATGACTTGCCAGTGTCACTCGGGTAGTCAGTATATGAAGCTGGACTTTAATTAAAGCCTTTCTGACACAAAACTCAGTGCTCTATCTACTTGGAGAAAGTGATGTCTAAGGAGGACCTACCCTCCTTAGACATCACTTTCTCCAAATTCTAAGGACATGTCAATGCCAGTGGCAAATGGATTCTGAAATTAGGGGTCATGAACTCTGACACTAAGGCTTCTTTTAGAGTGTTCTATGAATTAATGGAGACAAAGTAAAATAATTAAATTTGTTGGCTTATATAATATACTTTATAATTGGGGATGGGGGGAAATCCTTTAAATATAGACTTTCCCTCCTGCTATAATCATTTGTTTTACATGAAATGGCATTAAGTTCACAATATTTTGACACATATTCTTCATCATGAAACTATACTGATCACATTGGACATTAAGCATATCCTGTTGTTGTTGTTGTTGTTGTTGGTTTTTTTAAGGCTATTTTAAAAATCTACTCTTGATTATAGTCCCTAAGTTTTCAATGGGAATTAAATCAAGCAATTTCCCAAGTCTTTGAACTGTGTTTATCCACACTTTTAGATAAATGTCTTAACTTTCTCTGATGTGCAGCATGGCTGTGCTGCAGTTTTATATATCCATCTGGGAATCTCTATAATTGTGGAATAATTCTGCTTCTTGGAATTTGAATCTGTTGATTAGAGTTCATCTTTTCCTTAATGGATATTGAAGTGGGTTGGGGTCCCTTTAAGAAACTATTTCCTATTGATCTGTGATTCCTTTCAGATTCTCAGCCCCTCCTGGCTGAGGCATATCCTCCCCAGACAAGTTGTCTTTCCAGGATGCCCGAGACTTTGATTCAATTATAAATACTAGTCAAAAAGTATCCCTTTGAATTCCAATAACAGATCCAGGCTCTCCCAGCCCCCACTGGGTCTGAACCAACTTGGGCTGTCCCAGCCCCAACTAAGACACTCAGTATAAAAGAGCTAAACTAAAATCCTCTCTTTGCAGAGGTTCCAAACATACCAGCTATGCCATGCTTGGTATGCCAAGGAGCCTCTGTCCACTGGAATATTCTTTTCCAGTGCCACCCTCTCTTTACCCTCATTATTTCCCTAACCAGACTTTATGCCTCTCTAACAGGATTTCTAACCTTCCCAATAATAAATTATCAATCTAGATTTTCGGATCTGTAAATTCCTTTACAGAAAACCTCTGCACTGCCAGAAGGGAGTCCCCCAAACTCCCTACCCTTGTACTGAATCCCAAGGGGTTGCAGGGAAGCCAAACCTCTCCATTTGGTTCCCTGACCTTGAAAAACTAGACATCATTTGACAATCAAACAGAACCCCAGAACTCTCAATACTCAGAACCTCGTTGGGTTTTGACTTGTTGAAGCAATATTCTCCCAGGGAGAATATCTGCATTTTCTGGCAAAAGACCTCCTTTTGTCACACTCTACTTTTAGAAATAGTAGGACCAGGAAATCTGGAATTGTGGACAAGGTAAAAGACCTTTTTCTCTTTCCCTATTCTGTAGCAGACACTCAAGCCACTCAGGTCAGGCCTGGATCATTGTTAGAGTTCTATGCTTATGCACAATTCTTTTTCAGTGGATGCCCTATGCGAATTGCTGTGAACTGACAAAAGGCCTTTTTTTGTCTCACTCTCTGTCTCTATAGACATTCAGATATATGAGAGATGCTGCAAGAATTTGGAAAAACTAAAAGCTTTTACCTGTCCACAATCTAGAAACACCTCTGCCTCTAAAAATCCTTCCTTGCCAGGAGATCATTATATACTGCAACAACAATACTGTATGATGATAAATTCTGATGGGACGTGACTCTCTTCAACAATAAGATGAAACAAATCAATTCCAATAGAACAGTAATGAACTGAACCAGCTACACCCAACGAAAGAACTCTGGAAAATGAGCATGAACCACTATATAGAATTCCCAATCCCTCTATTTTTGTCCACCTGCATTTTTGATTTCCTTCCCAGGTTAAGTGTACACTATTTCAAAGTCTGATTCTTTTTGTACAGCAAAATAACTGTATGGACATGTATACATATATTGTATTAATATGTACTTTAACATATTTAACATATATTGATTAACTTGCCATCTGGGGGAGAGGGTGGGGAGGAGAGGAAAAATTGGAACAAAAGGTTTTGCAATTGTCAATGCTGAAAAATTACCCATGCATATATCTTGTAAATAAAAAGCTATAATTAAAAAATAATAATAATAAAAATCCTTCCTTGAGCTGAGATACTTGGCTTGAGGAAACTTCCTATGTCCAGCCCCTCCAGAGACAAAGGACCTTCTTTTGCAACTTAAGGTACTCCTAAAGGCTTTTTTCTCTCACCAGAAAGCCCTGCCCTCAGGCAGAAACTCAGAGACAGGAGAGGAAGTGTCTCTTTAACACCCCCTCCCCCAGACCAAGGAGACACATGGCCTTTCTGGGGACCCCCCCCCCCCCCGGGGTCTAAGGCCAGCACTTTCTTTAATTTGTCTTGGGGAGATAACGGGAAAAACTTAAAAGAAGCCATATTTGAGTCCTCCCACTCCATTGTTACATACACTGGGGTCTGTAATGATCAGGCTGTAGCCACTAGGAGAAAGGTCACTGAATTAAAGCGAGCTTGGAGACATGTCTCATCCTTTGGCTGCTATTTCTGGGAACTATAGGGGTTCAGCAGTCTCTCCTTCAGGTCTTGCTCCTCCAGCAAGATTTGAGGGTTTGGACGAGCTCTTCCTCCCTCAAGTTCCAACGTGGAATCAACAGCAGAGCCCTCTCTATTCTGGAAGCTCCGGGTAAGGGGTAAGTTCTCCCTCACTCTTCCTGGGCACCTCTGGTGTTTCCTCCTCCTCCCCCATAGAGTGGGGATCATAGAGGACCTCAAGGCCTTTTTCAGACTTCTCCAGTATGGCTTGGTTACTTGTCATTTAAATGCTCCTATCCTGTTTCCTTATTGAGGTACTGTACAGTGGGGAGATTGGGGACTCAATCTTATCTTTTCAAATTTCCAGAAAAGTTTTCCACCAACTTTTTTTTAAAATTTATTATAGCTTTTTATTTACAATTATATGCATGGGTAATTTTACACCATTGATAATTGCCAAACCTTTTGTTCCAATTTTTTCCCTTCTTCCCCCCACCCCCTCCCCCAGATGGCAGGTTGACCAATACATGTTAAATATGTTAAAGTAGAAATTAAATACAATATTAGTATATATGTCCAAACAGTTATTTTGCTGTTCAAAAAGAATCGGACTTTGAAATAGTGTACTATTAGCCTGTGAAGGAAATCAAAACTGCAGGCAGACAAAGGTAGAGGGATTGGGAATTCTATGTAATGGTTCAATCATCACCCAGAGTTCTTTCTCTGGGTGTAGCTGGTTCAATTCATTACTGCTCTATTGGAGCTGATTTGGTTCATCTCATTGTTGAAGAGGGCCATGTTCATCAGAAGTGATCATCATACAGTATTGTTGTTGAAGTGTATAATGATCTCCTGGTCCTGCTCGTTTCACTCAACATCAGTTCGTGTAAGTCTCTCCAGGCCTTTCTGAAATCATCCTGTTGCTCAATTCTTACGGAACAATAATATTCCATAACATTCATATACCACAATTTATTCAGCCATTCTCCAATTGATGGGCATCTATTCAATTTCCAGTTTCTGGCCACAAGGGCTGCCGTCCCTTTCCCTTCTTTAAGATCTCTTTGGGGTATAAGCCCAGTAGTAACACTGCTGGATCAAAGGGTATGCAGAATTTGATAACTTTTTGAGCAGCGTTCCAAATTGCTCTCCAGAATGGCTGGATGTATTCACAATTCCATCAATAATGTATGTGTCCCAGTTTTCCCACATCCCCACCAACATTGCACATTATCTTTCCCTGTCATTCTAGCCAATCTGACAGGTGTGTAGCGGTATCTCAGAGTTGTCTTAATTTGCATTTCTCTGATTAATAATGACTTGGAGCATCATGGCTAGAAATAGTTTTAATTTCTTCGTCTGAGAATTGTCTGTTCATATCCTTTGACCATTTATCAACTGGAGAATGGCTTGATTTCTTATAGAGTCAATTCTCTATATATTTTGGAAATGAGGCCTTTATCAGAACCTTTGACTGGAAAAATGTTTTCCTAGTTTATTGCTTCCCTTCTAATGTTGTCTGCATTAGTTTTGTTTGTACAAAAACTTCAATTTGATATAATCAAAATTTTCTATTTTGTGATCAATAATGATCTCTAGTTCTTTTTTGGTCATAGGTCCTTTTCTCCAGGTCTGAGAGGTAAACTATCCTATGTTCCTCTAATTTGTTTATAATCTCATTCTTTATGCCTAGGTCACAAACCCATTTTGACCTTATCTTGGTGTATGTTAAATTCCACCAACTTTTAAAAGAGAAGTTTACTGTCAATCTGGAAAAGCGAGCCACGCCCCTCCCAAACCCTTTGCCTAGCTCTTAAAGGAGCCGCAGCTTCCAGCTCTCTCAGGAAGCATGTTTGTCTCATACATTTTAAAACAGGACTTGGTTTCCCTGATTTGGTCATCCTGCCTTAGAGATGTGCTTCCTGTCACAGCTCTTTAACTGAAGAAGACTCAAAATTATGTTTTTGTATGCTCATGTGGCTGTCTAGAAAGACAGGGATTCCAAACTGCTCTCAGTTCTCGCCCCCAACTCCCCCAGCCTCAGGACACTTGCTTAAAGTACCACTTCCTCAGCTCGTGGAGAGATGAATAGCCTAGCTGTGGAAAGCAAGCTATGTCCTTTCTTTCACTTTCCTACCCAACTTTACAGGTGAGAACTTTTTGCTCCTAATTTTCTCATTCCCAAGAACTTTTGCTCTTAGCAAATTCTCTCCCATTTTTCTGGATTGGCATTCTATGCCCCTGCCAACAATTAAAGTTTTCTTTTCTAAGCCTCAACCCTGGCCAGGTTGAAGCTTCAGGAAAGACCTTTGGAATGATGATTGGGGAATAAAATTCCAAAACAATTTAATTAAATTGTTAAGAGAGTGAAAGTAGCTTCTTTCTTTCTTTTCTCATTCCCTGACTGCCGCAGGAAATAAGGAGTTAGAGGAAAGAGACTGAAACTATTTGAAAACTCCTTAACTACTTTCAATTTGGTGCCTCTTAAAAAGGAAAAAAAGAAAGGCCTTTCATGCTCCCTTTTCTCTAGCTTGCAGAATTCCCTTGTGGGATTCCTGTGGTGTCTCTCTCTAGATTTATTCTCTATTCTATAGCTACTATTTTGTTGCTCTCCTTCTCTAGAGAAGGACGAGGGGCTATAGAATCTGGATACTGTCTAGAGTCAGGCAAGGAGCTATTGAATGGAGAACTCTAAAGCTTTTTTTTTTCCCCCTAGAAGTCAAGAATTTCAGTCTTTCTAGTGATGGCTGATTTCCCATTTGGTGAACGTTCACGAGAGTTTTTTTTCCAGTAAGCCACCATATCACCCTTCTATAGTGGGGAAGGGGGAGGCGGGGAGGAGGAACAGCTCAAATTCCCCAGGGCACACACATGGAGTTGTCTGGAGCCTTGTGTTCATGCAGATTTGTCTCTCTGAGGATGCTTGGACACACAAATAACCCTCTTACTGAGGAGAGTTTTTGTCACATCTTTCTGTCTCTCTGGGGACACCTAAAGCAGTCGAGAGCTATAGAAGTGGGAAAGTTTGGGCCTTGGGACCTGTTTCTCTTATCCCTAAAGACTCTCCTTTAGGCTGTCTTTCAATGCAGAGACACTGGGCTTGAAAAATACCTCAACTCCTCAAAATTTGAACACTGATTACATTAGCTGAAAGGGATCCAATCTCCCTCCATCCATCAATAGCTCAGTGGGCTTTTAAAAGTGCCATCTTTTTTTCCAATTCCTGGGACTGATACTGACACTTCTGCCCTCAGGCAGAAGCAGCTAGCTGAAACACGCCCAGTGGAAGTGTGTCTTTCAAAACTGAAAACCCCCAGCCTAAGGAGAAACCTGGGAACCCAGCCCCCCGACTTTTTCAGGGGTCCAAGGCCAATATACAAAACTGGAGGAGCCCATTTTGAGCCCTTGATGTTTCTCCCACTCTGCTGTTATAAACAACTGTTGATGTTGTTTTTTTTAACTCTCACCAGAACTAAACCATCTTGGTGATTTTTCTGGTGAGATTGAGGAACCAATTCTCTATTTAAAAAAAAAAAAAAAAAAAAAAAGGCAGCCCACAGAAGGGACCTGATGCATTTCCTGCAAAATGGCCCCATTCCTAAATGTCCTCATTTCCACCCTGGAGGACACCCCACTTTTAATCTGCTCCTGAGATCTGTTTTCTCTAGACTTCAGACTTTGGATTCTCAACTGCCCTTCAGCCAGGAAAACATGGGACAACTGACTGGAACAAACACCCCTTAGATGCCCTGCTGCCATTTTTCAGACCTCACACCTCATGTCTCACCTCCTGGCATGAAACCCCGCAAAATTTCTACAACCCTTGACAGCTTGAAGCAGCTAAATGAAGTTGAAATCTTTGTCATTTTTCCCTTAAATGAATTTAAGTTTTAACTGCTTGTGGGTTTAACTGCAACCATGAAGCAGGTTGTAGTCCCTTTAAGAAACTGTATTTCCTAATGATCTGTGATTCCTTTCAGATTCTCAGTCCGGTCCTGGCTGAGGCATATTCTCCTCAGACAAGTTGTCTTTCCAGGATACCAGAACCTTTGATTCAATTACAAATCCTGGTCAAAAAGTATTGAATTCCAATAGGAGATCCAGGCTCTCCCAGTCCCCAGTGGGTTTGAGCCAATTGAGCCAAGATCCGGGCTGTCCCAGCCCCCACCAAGACACTCAATATAAAAGAGCTAAACTAAAATTCTCTTCGCAGAGGTTCCAGACATGCCAGCTATACCATGCTTGATATGCCAAGGAGCCTCTGTCCACTGGAATATTCTTTTCCAGTGCCATCCTCTCTTTACCCTCCCCTATTTCCCTAATCAGACTTTATGCCTCTCTGACAGGATTTCTAACCTTCCCTATAATAAACTTCTTTTATCAATCTAGGTCTTTGGGTCTGTAAATTCCTTTACAGAGAACCTCTGCACCGCCAGAAGGGAGTCCCCAAAACTCCCTACCCTTGTGCCAAATTTCAAGGGGCAGGGAAGCCAAACCTCTCCAATATGACTTAAATATCTTTAAAATATACTTTGCTGTAGATGTTGTATAATGATGAAGATGCCTAGATTTTAAAGTTATATCTTACTTTCTCCTGATAATAGCTTTAGTGAAAAAGTCAATTTCACATAAAAATTAAGTTTTTCCAGTTTTTAGCATTGTAATCTTTACATTTTTCTGCCTTCCACATGTGTTTGTTTGTTTGTTGTTTGTTTTCTTCATAGTTGAGGTATTTTTTGATTAAAAATATTTTTTTGTCTTGTAAATGCACGCTTGCTGCTTATTTTCTAAAAGTCATCTATGCATTTTTATAGCTTTTTATTGACAGAACATACACCTGGATAATTTTCAACATTGTCCCTTGCAATCACATAGGTTCCAAGTTTTCCCTTCTCTCCCTCCATCCCCTCCCCTAGATGGCAGGCAATCTCATATATGTTAAACATGTTAAAGTATATCTTAAATACAATATATGTGTACGCAACTGTACAGTTTTCTTGTTGCACAAGAAAAGTTGGATTCAGAAGGTAAAAATAACCTAGGAAGGAAAACAAAAATGCAAGTAGTCCATATTCATTTCCCAGTGTTCTTTCTCTAGATGTAGCTGGTTCTGTCCATCATTGATCAATTGGAACTGAATTGGATCTTTTCATTGTCGAAGAAATCCATTTCCATCAGAATATATCCTCATATGGTATCGTTGAAGTATGTAATGATCTCCTGGTTCTGCTCATTTCACTTAGCATCAGTTCATGTAAGTGTCTCGAAGCCTCTCTGTGTTCATGCTGAGGTATTTTCTTAACTGGTCTTCATGCTGGTTTTCTAGCTTCAAGAAACTTCCTCCAAACTATAAAGGAATCACTTATAACTCCTATTCTCACTCCAGCTGCCAGGTCTCCATTGGAATGTCTTTGTTTATATTCTGAGAATTAATTAGGCTTTTTGCAAGAATAGTTTGTACTTCAGTATGACTGATCCTATTTAATAGCAGGCTTGCAAGCTCCCTAAGACAATTCACTTTCTACACTAACAGTTGTTCCAATATCTCTAATAGTCACTGAAGTGCACTCTTTAAGGGCTATAACTCTTTCACCTTTCCTTAGAGTAATATTGATTCTTCAAAACCATAGAAAAGAAAAATACAACAAACAAAACAATAAAAGACAGATGCATGGCACAAAATTTAGTACCCAACTAATAGGGATCTAACAAAAGTTGGGAATACTTGTTCAATATGATTTCAACTGATCAAAGTCAGATGTTTGTCAGTAGAAGCACATATACATGACTATTGTTGTCACAAAAGGAAACTATATCAAAGTTTGCTCCAAGTAATTTGCACATTGTTGCATGCTATGATCCAACAGTTTTTACATTCTTTTCCATCTGGGCCTTTTTCCAACAACCAACCTAAATATGGATTATGCATATTCCCTCTAGATCTGAGACTGCATGCTAAAGATGTGACAGTTCCCCCCTTAATCTATCACTAGCTATGACTTTTGGGAAAAAATAATTATTTCCTTTCTTCAAGTCTCACTATGTTGTAAAGAAGTAATAGCTAACTAAGTCTGGCTAGCAGAGCTGGCTCTTGGCCAGGTTGTAAAAGTAGGCAAATTTTTTATTAGCATTAATCAATTGTGCTGAACAATTATTAGAAGGCCACATCATGTTTTAGTTACTACGAGCATGGCTTGCCTGGTACTGAAACAAAATAGGTGGTCATGAGAAGCAGGATGATGTGAGCTGAAGTTAATGACCAAGGTCCAAAGTCACTTACTAACTGCATGATGGTTGGTACATGTTTTTAATCTCTCTGGGTCTCAGTTTTCTATATGAAATGAGGGGTTTGTATTAGATGGCCTTTAAGGTCCTTCTGACTCTATAGCTGTAATCCTATGGTGTTGGTGAAGGGGTGACAAAAAACTCCTAAGCATTCAGGTAGTGTCAGATTAAGGGAATAATTGTCAGAGGCTTCAACAAACAAGAAGTAATGTGTAGCTGTGTATATGATATGAAAAGAGTCCCAAAAGGTCTCATAAGTTTGTGGGAGTGGATGTCATTTTTGACCTTAAAGGAATTTTCAAGTTTAAGATACTATGTTGCTTGGGAAAAGTAACACATGAGAGGTAGTATAGAACAAGTCATGAAAAAAAAAAAAACTTTTGGAGTTAAAGAACCTAGGTCTCAGTTTTGATGCTGCTCTTTATCATATATGTGACCTGAGGTAAGTTACTTAAATGGATGGATGAAAAAAAAAAAGTATTATGCACTTTGTCATAGTTCAGTTCTGTTTAACTCTTCATAATGCTATGGAGATTTCTTGGCAAAGCCATTAGATGTTTTGCAATTTCATTCTACAATTCATTTTACAGATAAGGAAATTGAGGCAAATAGGAGTAAGTGGTTTGCCTAGGGTCACACAGCTAGTAAGTGTTTGAGGGTGGATTTGAATTCAAGACTATAAGTCTTCCTGACTTCAGGCTTAGTATTCTATCCATTGGGCCACCTAACTGCCCATTATGTGTCTACTATATGCCAATCATTGTGCAAAGCTCAAATCAAAATTCAACTAACAAATTCCTCAGAGAATATTTTCTAATCTATAAAAGAAAAGAAGCACATTATTTCTTTATTTAAAGCTTAAATACATATGGAAAAAAATCAAACTAAAAAAATTATTATGCACACAACAGAACATAAGGGAGAATTCAAAATATATAACAACAAATTTCTATTTCAAAAAAGCATATATAATAATAGAAAAGGAGAATACTAGGTCAGGTATTCATAACTGTCCCTTTTTTTCTTTGCTTCTGGGTAGGCTTTCCTCTGTTCGCTGCTGTGATACTTTTCACTTTATTCTTTTTTTCCTCTTTCCTTCCCCCTTCCCTAAGCAGGCTAAAATACGGATGTATATGTGTGTGTGTGTGTGTGTGTGTGTGTGTGTTTATGCCCCCCACACATATATGTACATATATCTGTGTATACATACATAGTCACATACACATACACCTAAAACATTATTATATGGCTGATATATAATGTAGACTTTTCTCAATCTTTTTAAGTTTGACTTTGAAATCAATGATACTATGCCTACTTTTTTTCCCTAATAAACTGTACTCCTGATCATTATAATTGTATTTGCATATATCTTGTATTTCTATTCTCTGCTAATTCTACTACTTTACTTCTACTGCTTAACTTGCCTTGCTATTACTTAATCTCATCACTACCCCCTCCTTCTATTTCTCACCTTTTCTTCACCTCACCTTTTCTGTCTCTTTATCTCATTTCCATTAATCTACATATCCTTCTATATGGTCTTATCCTATTCCCCCCACCTTATTCTTTGTAGACTTTGAAGGGTGTTATATCTTTCTAGATACATATGTCTTGTTCCCTCTTCAACTCATTCCTGATGTGAGTTGTATTTCAGAACCATCAGGCCTCCTCCCCCATATAATACTTCTGTGTCGGTTCTTGCTCTCATACCTCATTCATATAGCATAATTATTTTTACCTTTTCCTGCATAGTTTTGCTTTTTAAGATCACATCAAACTTAGCTCTACCTCAATCTTCCTTTTGTACTATTCAGTTATTAATGACAGTCTTAGACATATGGTTTACACTACTACATATAAAACATAGTTTGTCCTTGAGTCCCTTGAAATTAGTCTTTGATGCTGACTCTATGTTAAATTTTCTACTAAGTCTTCAGGTCTGTTTGAAAGTTTCCTGAAAATATCCACTTTTTTTTTTTTTTTCAATCAATATCATTCTTAATTTTGCTGGCTATAATATTTTCAGCCAGTAGGCTAGTTCTTTTGATTTTCAATATAGAGTATTTCAGCCTGCAGTCCTATGCAATTCTCATTGTACCTTCAGCACATTTGAATTTTTTTATTTGGGGCAAGGAGAGAGGTTATTGGTGGTTGTTAAATTTTCTCTTTGATCTGGGGGTTTGGGGAATTTAGCAGTGAATTTCTGTAGATTTTCACTGAATCTTTTTAAGGTGGTGATTAATGGATTTTTTTTTTCTATTTCTACTTTTCCCTCTTGTTCTATCACTTCAGTACAAGTTCCTTTATTTCTTGCATTACTTGTCAAGGTTCTTTTTTTGTTCATACCTTTCAGGTAGATCAATTATTCTTATATTTTTTCTTGTTTATCTATTGTCTAAATGTGCTGTTTATCTTATAAGATGTCTCATATCTCTTCTATTTTTTTCATTTTTTATATTTGTTTTATTATTTCTTGGTCTCTTATAATTTCATCAGCTTCCCCTAGTCCAATTCAAAGAGTCATTTTCTTCCTTAAGAGTCTGGATCTCCTTTCCTAATTGATCGACTTTTCATAATTTTCTTGTTTTTCCTTAGTTCTTATTTGATTTTATTGTAATTTTCCCTCAATCTCTCTCATTTAATCTTTAAATCAAATTATATATATATTTGATCATATAACATTTAATGTTACTCTTTAGGATAGGAGAGAGTTATTTTTTTTTTTTAATTCAGTATCCTCCTCTGAAGAGGAACTCCTCTGTCTTCCCTATTATCATAGTAACTTTCTATGGTTGGATTCTTTCTGATTTGCCTGTTTTTTGTTTGTTTGTTTGTTTTGTTTTGTTTTTTTTAATAGGAACTTGATAGTATAATCATCTGTAGTCCTGAGGTGAGGGGGATGGTGCCTTTAACTTCACTTCAGTTCTGCCTTCTTACCTGGAACCCAAAACCAAGAACTCCACCCTCCTATAAGTGACTGCAGCCAGCCCAGTAACTTCTCTGTTCCTCTGCTTCTGCATTCACTAGGTGTACTGGGAACTTTTCACAACATGTTGTGTCTCAGCAGCCCATCTGGGCAGGGTGGTCCTAATCAGCAGAGGTCCTTTCAATTTTCCCTAACTCAAACATCTGATTCCCTACACTGTCTGGTAGTGAAAGTTCTTGTGGTTCAGAATGAAACTGCCTCTGAACCCAGCTAACCACAGGACTCCCAGCTTACCAAAGGACTCCCAGGTTGTTGGTTTAGTGGAACTATCCTGAAGGTATTTATATCTCACATCAGCCATTTTCTTCTAGTGGTCTTTCTTCCTGTCTTCTCATTCTACTTCTCCCTGAGGCCCAATTTTATTTTGTTTGTGAGGGAAATCTGGAGAGCGTGGAATTTTCTCTGCCATCTTCTCAGAATCTTCCTAGGAAATTATTTTTAAGATCCCTTTGAAGTCTTGGTCTTTATTTCAGGCAAAAAGCCTTATACACAATGGATACTCCATACATTTTGATGTGGGAAAAAAACCAAAACAAATGAAATGTGCATATTCCCTTGTAAAAGCTAATTGATATCTGTTGACTATATGGAAGGGAGAGGGAGGTTCTAGTTACTGGTGACAAGTATTGGAGGGAACACGTTGGATTATACTATCAAGTTCTTATTAAAAAATGGCATTAGAAAATAGTCTTTTTCTGAGTTTGTGAGCCAGAGTTATTCTCTGATCAAATTAATAATCTGATCAAAAAAGTTCTACACTTTATCTGTGTGTAAATATTAAGGAAGACACAATGGGAATTGTAATTCTGGCACATTGGCTTCCCCCTACCTCCTCATACATTGATTTTTTGAGAATTGGTGATCTATATTTGGCAAATATGGTAACTGTTAATGAGAACATCCCATTGTTGAATGTTTCTGGGCAAGTAGGAAGCTTTTTGATAACTCATCCTATAAGCAGAATCATTGGGAAGCAATGGTTCATCAGTGTTTTCTCTTTTATTACAAGAACCAATCTACATTCACTCTTTTGTTCAGCATTAAAGCATTATTATCCATGGGAATTATTATTAAACAATAAGCCTGCCCTTCATTACTTAGAATGTCTGAAAGTTGTAAGAGTGATTGAACTATGTTATGGACTAATATTACAGATTAATAGTCTCTCAGCTGAGTTTAAATTACATGATTCTTGCCCTCCAGTAATACAAACAGCCAATAAAATTATACTGCTAGTTTGATTACTCTTTTGTTCCACTATTATTTATAAGCAACACAATTTATTTTTATTTCCCTTTTCAAATTATAATCAGAAATGGTGAGGCACTGAATTCCTTTGAGGGTTTGTGCATACCGTTGGTAAATGAATTTTGATCATCTGGAAAACCTAAGGGCCTTTTAATGCATATCATACTGAAATATAAAATAAAATTAAAGAAAAAAATGTGAGCAATCATCTAAAGATATTTAAATAATAAAGTATTCTATACAAAGTATTTCTATTTTTAATCAAGACACCTAGACTTAAAATATGGCAAGATCTGAAAAGTAAATCTATCACCTCCCTGAAATCCAGCCTTGAAACTAAGAAACTGGGGATGTTCAGCTTGTAAAGGACAAGGTTAATATACAACTACTTATTTTAGAGACTTTCTCTTGCTACTTTTTGGAGATTTTTTTTTTTTTTCATTTATTTGTCTCATTGGAAATCTGGGAAACTGAATAGATTATTCTCTCCAGTGAGCTGATTCTTCACTTGCAAACTTGTGTTTCAAAATATTACAGACAAACATTTTATTAAAGAAGAAAAAAAATAGAAATCATAAAATGGACCACCATTAATCCTCAAACATGTATGTCAATTTCCAGAGTCATTTATGGCCCTAACATCTTGTCTTGGCTACTTACTGCTCAAGTTGAGAGTTGAAGGAAGTCTTCAATGGTATTTTTACATCTCTTATTTTCTCTTTCTTCCCTCCGAGTCTTCCTCTATCTCCTATTCTTTGTGCTCCTTGTCCTCTTCTTGCTGTCTCTGTTTCTCAGTCTCTGCCTCTTTTTCTGTGTCTCTGAACATCACTAAGAGATTATTTTTTGTGCAGTCAGGAGGCCTCTTAGAAAGTTAGTGTCCTGCAAGGTAAATTTAGAAGGGACTAGAAATATGCTTTATGTATTTTTTAGTTTTGCCAAGTCTATCCGTGTTACCTGCCATGCTCACAGACTTTTGTGCTGCTGCTTAAAAAAAAAAAGTCCTTTTTCAATTTTGCAAATTCCCTATTTTTGAAAGCTTAGTGAAATGTCTTTGAGAATATATGAAATGACAATGCAGAAATACTATAAACTTCATGCTTCAGTTTTTTCAGTTACAAACAGGGTGAACACTTATTGAACAGTGGGGAATATTTCTGTTCCCTTGAATTCCTTTAAAAAAAAACTTTAATATAGTATGGTCTCGATCTGTGAGTTTCTTATATGATGGACAGTGAAACAAATTGCTTTCATCTCCTGGAGGATTTCTGTCTTTTTTGAAGTGTCAATAAATTTGAACTCTATTCTCCTCAGTTTGAATGTTTCTATAGCGGAGGTGTCTCCAGAATTGACCATAGTAGAACAGTAAACACATTTTGTAAAGCAGCTGATTGTTACCATGGCAACATAGAATGTATTTGACATTTAGTCTTTTCATTATTCTTGGTTGCTATAGTAATAGAACCTTGGATGCTGACACCATTTCAGAAGTCTATTAACATAACATCCTTTGGTAACCCCCACCAAAATGGGAATATTAATGAACCAATACATTAGAGTGTCTTTTTTTTTTTGGTTCCCCACCCCCTTCACTGCCACCCCCCAACCCAGTAGTGGGACAGACATTAGAAAAGACAAATCTTTTAATCTTTTTAACTGAAATAAAAAGATGTTTGGATAAAAAAAAAATTGGATTGGATAAAAATTTGTTTTTAGGTAAAATTTCTTGATATATATTATATATATATTTGTATTCTCTATATTTGTATTCTCTTTCTCTACATATATATATATATGAAAAATATATATGTAGAGATATATATGTATATATATATGTCTCTCAATGAATCTGTGATTTCATAGATATATTTTTATTTATATTTCATTTTCATGTTACTTCTTCCAGTTAACACTCTTGATTCCTGCATTTTCTTTACAGTGTCCCAGAAACTTCTTCATCTTGGAAACTCATTCCACTCCTGAACTTCACTTCTGTTAATTCACACATTAAAAATAACCTTTGACCTTATAATCTTTCCCTCTTTGATTGACTGCTCCCCACTTTATGTACTCTCTTCTCCCATTATAATTTAAGCTCCTTGAAGGTAAGGATGATTTTTCTTTCATTTATATTATTAATAATTATTACAGTAGCTGGCACATACAAAGGGCTTAATAAATACTTGTTGAATTGTTATGGATTTCAATCCACCTATGCTTGCCTACTTTAAACAGCTCTTGTCTAAGTCCTTCTATAAATTTTCCACAGAAGACCCATTTAACATGATGATATCTGTCCTTTAGTTCTCTTGGTATTGTGTATATAGTCTCATTCCTCTCTGTTTTATCTACATGGCCAGGCCATCTTTTCTGGTCATATGCCTCTGAGATTATGCTTGCCTAGTTCTTGGTTGGCAATAGGTTGCAGCCTATTCATACCTACCATGATATATCTCCTTTGCTCTTTTGATGGCAACTTTACTTCTTTAGAAACCCATAATTCAACATGGTAGTATTTATATATATGAATATAAATACATGTAGATATGTAAAAATAATTTTCTAGCTACTTATATATGTATGTTTATATATGCATTTATTATATATGTATATATGTGTGTATTTATATATATCTAATATATACACACATATACAGAAAGTTAAAGTGTTCTTGAAAACAAAGTTGTCAAGGCTTAAAACACTCTTTTAAGACCTGTCACAAAGTTGAAATCAATTCATAAATCAATGCTCTTTGGTTCCAGTAATATAGCCAGATCTATATCTCCTTAGTTATGTTAGTTTCCAGTCATCTTATTTGCCATTTTCTCCACAAGGATATCATGGCCTTTGTAAAAATACTTTTTAAAGATACAGATCTTTATATTTATCACATTCTGCTAATATATTAGTGTAATGTGGTGAGTAATGCAATAAAAGTAGACTGAGGCACTAACTCCAAGCAATTTATTAACAGTGACACATATACCTCTTAACAAAGTGGTTCACTCTGGAAACTTAGGTAAAGCCAGCAACCTCAGTGAGAAAGGAACATCTTTTTTATTGATATGAAAAAGTGGCAGGGGAGTGAGGGGGTAGGCAAGTCACTTAACCTGTTTGCTTCAGTTTCTGAAATATAAAATATAAAATGAGCTGAAGAAGAAAATGGCAAAATACTCCAGTGTCTCTGCCAAGATAACCTCAAATGGGTTTTCATAAAGAATTATCTATTCATATTATGAGTAGAGTTCAGTTCCCTGTCAGTTCTTGTCTACCAAGCTTAAACATGATTCAGGCGATCATAGGTTCTCAGCAGTGGAAGGAACCTCAGTGGTCATCTAATTCAGGTTATATTTGTAAATAAGAATATAAGTTTTGTATATTAATCCAAGCTTACTCTATATCGTAAATATATGGGAGCAATGATCATCTGATGGTTATCTTAAGAGTATATATGTGCTCTGTCTTTATGCAGTTATGTAACTTACTGAGAATTCCTCAAATAAATCAATCAGACCAATAATTGTTAATTTTGATTGACAGAGGAAAGTGCAGGGTCTAAAACAAACAAAAACCAAAACAACAAAAGCTACAACACAAAATCCAATCCTCAAGTGAAACAGAGGAGCAAGAGAATTAAGAGAGAGACACACTCAGAATGATTAATGGGAGTCTAAGTGGGGCCAGTAATTTGGCCACATCAGGGAGAGGAGGAAAGGGATGGGAAACTAGAGATACTTTGGAGAGATTGTTATTGGTTGGACTCAGTGTACCAAGCAACCTTTTCTTGCCATGCCCTCCTCTTCTTCTTCTTTTAAACAATATATAGCACCTACTATGCATCAGAGATTGTGCTAAGTGCTTTACAGATATCTCATGTAATGTTTGATTTAATAAGTACACTGGATGCTTGTATACCTTGAATCAAAATACCCTTTTATAGCTAGAGATAGACCAATATGATTTTCTTTGCCTGAGAATCCCTGCCTGTAGGATAACCTAGAAAGCAGCTTCCCAAAGGCTATACCAGCTGTGATTTCTCTACTTTTTCCCTCCAAAGTAATATCTTCCAGTCATATCGTCTGCATTCTCTTTTTGTCACACCATCTGTGACCTTTTTTTATTGTGGAAAAGATCTCAGGATTTCTAGTCAGAAGTTAGAGTCTTAATTCTGGTTTTCCTACTTATTACCTATGTGGCTCCAAGCAAATCACTAGTCTTTCTTTATTTTTAAAATGAAGGTATTATATCATAAACACTAAAGTCTCTTCTGGCTCTAAATCTAGGGTCCTATGATCCAAACTCTCCTATTAACAGCATCTTTCTATTTTTGAGTGCTCACTGAAATCAAAATTTCTCCTGAGGTTCTCTCTCCAAAATTAGCTACTTTTTGAATCAAACCTTTGACTTATGGAGCCAGTAAGAAGAGTTGCTCTATTTAGTCCCTATAATTTTACCATTTTGACCCTCTCTAAATGCTACTATAACTGAACAGTCATATCTCCTCCCTTAAAATTCATTTCATACTATTTCTATGTACATATCCTCTTAGATCATTCTCCCTCCTCCCACACAAATTTAATAATTACCTCCTGGTCTTCTCTACCATCCTAATGCCTTCTCTCTTCAAATCCCCAGACCTTCCCATTTCTCAACCCCTTGAACTCCTCTAAGTTTTCTTTCCATTCTACCTGAACCATACACAGACACAATAAGGTCCAAGATGTCAGAGATTAGACACATCTGCATCTGACCTCCTCTGAGCTTCCTTCAAACCAATAGCAGATCAAGCCTCTGAACTGGTTTTGGCAAGACAGAATCCACTAATACTTGGAGTACAACACTTTTCCAGAAGAAGATTCATTGAAAGAATTTCAGAACAAATCTGTTTCAATCAGGCAGAGGGCGAGGCTGCCGAACCCAGACCACAGGGCAGGGAACCTGGGGCAGAGAGCTGGAGTGATGACCCAGGGCCTTGTGAGTCCACTCACCAAGGAATCTACTGGGGGGCTCTAAGGCTCCTCTGGCCTGGTGACAAGACAGTGGATCAGCAGATTAGCTGTAAGATACCCAAAGCAAGTACAGAAGTCAAATAGTGAGCCTCTGAAGCCCAGAAAAACAGGGACCTGGCCATACCTACCCAGCCCCAGAAGTCAGTTAGCAGCACTTGCCCCTATGCCTTAAGAGCAGACCTCAACCTTTAAAAAAAATGAGCAGAAAGGCATAAAGAACTCTGACCGTAGATAGCTTTTATGGAAAAAGAGAATAGACCTCAAATCCCAAGGATCCTAAAGGCAAATCATTGCCAGCTGAAGCTGCAAAGGGTGTTTGAGTTGGTTCCCACTTCACAAGGCTCTCTTGGAAGAATTTAAAAAGGATCTTAAAAGAGAGTGAGAAGAAAAATGGGGAAAGAAAATAAGAAATTGGCAAGAGAGTTTAGAAAAAGAAAAACGGAAATTATCTGAAGAAAACTCCTTAAAAATAGATTTGATGTGGAAAAAGCATATAACTCCTTACAAAATAGATATGAACAAAGAAATCAATTCATTGAAAAACAGAGATAAAAAAGCTAACTAAAGAAAATAATTCACTAAAAATTATAATTGAATAAATGGAAGTGAATGACTCAATGAGACTTCAAGAATCAATCAAACAAAATCAAAAATAAAATGAAAAATTAAAAGAAAGTATAATATGCCTCAATGGAAACTCAATGGAAAAACAACTGACCTGAAAACAGATCTAGGAGAGACAATCTAAGAATTATTGGACTTCCTGAAAACCATGATGAAAAAAAGAGCTTAGACATCATCTTTTAGAAAAATATCAAGGAAAACTGCCCAGATGTCCTAGAGCCAGAGGGTAAAATAGTTATTGAAAGAATTCACTAATCACCTCCTGAAAGAGACCCCAAAATAAAAACTCCAAGGAACATTATAGCTAAATTTCAGAATTATCAAATCAAGCAGAAAATATTGCAAGCAGCCAGAAGGAAACAATTCAAATATCGAGAAGCCACCATAAGAACTTAGCAGCTTCCAGTTTAAAGGATCAAATGCCATGGAATATTTCATGATATTTCAAAAGGCAAAGGAACTTTGCTATCAATTATCCAGCTAAATTGAGCATCATCTTTCAGGAAAAAAAGATGAAAACAGGTGAATTTCATCTATTTCTAATGAAAAACCAGAGCTGAATAGAACATTTGATCTTCATATGCAGAACTAAAGAGAAGCATAAAAAGGTAGCAAGAAAATAAGAAAAATAACTTTCTTTTATAAGCAAATTAGAAGAACAAAGTATAGTTTGCCTCTTAGATCTGTGGAGAAGGAACAAATTTTTTGCCAAAGAAGAACTGGAAATCATTATTGAACAAAAACAAAAAAAAGATAATTTTCATTATATTAAGTTAAGGAGTTTTTGTACAAACAGAACCAATGCAGACAAAATTAAAAAGGAAGCAATAACCTGAGGAAAATTTTTTACATTCAAGAGTTCTGATAAAGGCCTCATTTCAAAAATATATAGAGAATTTACTCAAATTTATAAGAATTCAAGCCATCTCCAATTGGTTAATGGTCAAAGGATATGAATAGATAATTTTCAGATGAAAAAATTAAAACCATCTCTAGCCATATGAAGAGGTGCTCTAAATCACTGTTGATCAGAGAAATGCAAATTAATACAATTCTGAGGTACCACCACATATCTCTCAGATTGGCTAAGATGATAGGAAAATGTAATGATGAATGTTGGAGGAGATGTGGGAAAATCGGGACACTAATACATTGTTGGAAGGGTTATGAACTGATTCAACCATTCTGGAGAGCAATTTGGAACTATGCCCAAAGGATTATCAAAATGTGCATATCTTTTGATCCAATAGTGTTTCTACTGGGCTTATATAACAAAGAGATCTTAAAGAAGAGAAAGACACCAACATGTGCAAAAATGTTTGTGGCAGCTCTTTTTGTAGTGGCAAGAAACTGGAAACTGAGTTGGAGAATGCCTGAATAAGTTATGGCATATGAATGCTATGGAATATTATTATTCTATAAGAAATGATTAGCAGGATGATTTCAGAGAAACCTAGAGAGATTTATATGAACTGATGCTGAGTGAAATGAGCAGAATCAGAACATCATTGTACATAGCAATAACAATATTATGTGATGATCAATTCTGATCAATGTGACTCTTTCCAAGAATGAGATGGTAGATGCTAGTTCCAATGATCTTGTGGTGAAGAAAGTCATCTACCCCTAGAGAGAGGACTGTGGGAACTGAGTGTGGACCACAACATAGCATTCTCACTTGTTTGCTTACATTTTGTTTTTTCTCATTTTTTTTCCTTTTTGATATGATTTTTCTTGTGCAACAAGATAATTGTATAAATATTTATACATATATTGGATTTAACATATATTTTTAACATGTTTAACATATATCGGATTACTTGGCATCTAGGGTCTTATGATCCAAACTCTCCTGTTAAGAACATCTTTCCATTTTTCTCTGGAGGGGGAGAAATTCTCTGAAGGGGAAGAAAATGTGGAACACAAGGTTTTGCAAGGGTCAATGCTAAAAAATTATTCATGCATATGTTTTGAAAATAAAAAGCTTTAATTAAAAACAAACAAACAAACAATAATGGTACCATCTAGAAACCTAATTTCACCCCCAACCCACATAAATTTGTTTCAGGAGGGAATATTATTTGTTACATATTTGTTTATATTCATACTAAAGCAGCTTATTAAGGAAGCCAAAGATTGCAGGGGATGGTAATAAGGAGAGATAATGAATCTGACTGGTTTCTCATCTAGAATATAACATTTTATTAATCTTTCAATTAAAGTAAAATATTGAATTTTTCCGATCAAACTCTTAGTAGGAAAAAAAAAGAAATCATTCTTATTGTTTTCTTTTAAAATCATTTTGCTTCTTTGACTTTCTTCTTCTACCCCATGCAGTTTAATAATAGCTATCATTTGTATACTATTTAATTGTCACAAAACATTTTACAAATGTTAGCTCATTTGATCCTCACAATACCCCTAGGAAATAAGTGCTATTATTATCTTTATTTTGCAGATGAGGAAACTGAAGCTGAGAGAGATTAAGTGCCTTGTACAGGATAATATAACTACTAAGTGTCTGAGACTGGACTGGAACTCAGATCTTCTGGACTCTTAAGACCAGAAATTGATCCACAGCATAAAAAAGAAATCCTTTGTCTCATCCATTGCTTTGCCACAAAACATTCTGTTCCTTAAGATTTTAGTCCCCTTTAAGAAAACAGAAGTATGAATTATCCACTTATAGAGGCAGTTACTTTAAGCCATCTTGAGAATTCAGCCAATTTAATAACCCCTGTGCATCCTTAAACCAACAAGTGCAACCAATTAGGTTTTTTCCTGGCTTATTGCAATTGTTGGTAATTCCTCTGACACAGAACTTTTGATTTTCAAATTTTTGCATCTAGTCCTTCTCCCTTTTTTCTGTATCTGATTGTTCACCTGACTTTTGTTTCAGAAAGAGTTTTCAGATTGCTGATCTGCAATTCCAACTACCAACTTGGCTTTTCACCTCAGAAATTACTATTACCTATAATGAGAGAAATTCTAACAGACAAAGTTCTAAGCCTGATCTATTTGTTAAGGAGGCTAGCAATTAGCAATAAATGGGGTCAGTAATCTTTCTTGATGACCAAAGATCTTGAGTGAGGGCTGATAGGGTCTTTTATAAAAATTAGCAAGAGGACAGAGGAAAACCTTGAACAACACAGGTTTCTTCTTCTCATTGACTGCCGATGACATAATCAGAATTTAGATTACATCATTTGGACTTCTCCTTTCCAAATTCCCTTAACCACAGACAAGACACTTGATTCAAGTCCTAAGACAAAATTTTCCAGGCAATGGGATTAGTTTACAGTTTATGAGAGTTGCTACCATAATTTAAATTGATGAGATTTGACCTTTTAGGTTAATCAAATTTCTCTAGAAAGTAGGTGAAAAGGATAGTTATAAAGGTGAAAGTAATTACAAGACAAAAGCTTGACCTTTAGGTAAATTTCTCTGGGGTGTAGGTGGTGGGTAAAGTTTGTAAGTGGAAGGAACCTCAAACAGGAATATTAAATTTGCTTGTGTCTTAGCAAAATAAAATGAAAATCAATTTTTAATTGTATACACCTGACACTCTTGATTTTTAGACTCTGTGTCTTGGCCACCAATTAATATTGTTAATTTGAATGAATTCTGTGTCTCCAACACCAACCCCACAGTCAATGTCCCAGCATCATGGCTAAAATCTTTCTCTTGCTTTCTTCCAATTTGAAAAGGCTTAAGGTATTGGTGTAGCCAAAGTCCCTGCTGGGACTTGATGTCTGCCCATTGCTGCAATGGGGTTAGGCAAAATAATGTTTTTTAGGAACTATTGTTGAAGAGGGAGCAAAGCCAAGATGACAAAATAAAGGAATCACTACAGCCTATTTTCCAAATATTCTCCTCCAAGCAACTTATATTTTTAAAGCTTTTTATTTTCAAAAAATATGCACTGATAATTTTTTAACGTTGATCCTTGCATAGCCTTGTGTTCCAAATTTTCCCCTCCTTCCTCCCCAACCCGCTCCCCTAGATGGCAAGCAATCCAATATTTGTTATACAAGTTAAAATATATATTAAATTCAATATGTGTAAACATGTTTATATAATTCCCTTGCTGCACAATAAAAATCAGATCAAAAAGGAAAGAAAATGAGTAAGAAAACAGAATGCAAGCCAACAACAAAAAGAGTGAAAATGTTATGTTATGGTCCACATTCAGTTCCCACAGTTCTCTCTCTGGGTGTAGATAGCTCTCTTCATCACAACATCATTGGAACTGGTATCAATCATCTCATTGCCGAACAATTTAAAAATGCCTCAAGTTGAATTTTGAAGAGGCAAAGCCAACAAATAGACACTGTGAGACATTTTTTTCCCAGCCCAGAACAACTTAGGGAGTCAGAAAGAGAGGTCTCTGATAGAGGTGTAGGAGTTGGCACAGAGTCCACATGGCAGCAACACTAGTTGTGGACTTTAAAGACTATTGAGGCAAAGAATAACAGCTTCAGGAGTCCCTGAGCAATAGTACTGCTTGTGGTCTCTAGGAATTAGAGGCCCTTCCTGGGTAAGGATCAGGGAATAGACCACAAGAGCAATGACTAAACCTTTCTATAGATCATACACTGGGGAAGCATGGAAAGCTTCAAAACTTCCAGAACTAACTCTGAAAAAATAGCACTAAAGCTGAAGTGTGAAACATTGCTTTCCCCACTCAAGTCCATCCCATCCCTTGGAACAAAGCCCAATTTTAACATAAAGTTAACAGTAAAGAAACAGCCAGGAAAAAAAGGCAAACAATAATAATAAGAAAGAAAGAAAGAAAGAAAGAAAGAAAGAAAGAAAGAAAGAAAGAAAGAAAGAAAGAAAGAAAGAAAGAAAGAAAGAAAGAAAAATAGTGAAAGGAAAGATCAAAACATAAATTCAGAAGACAACAAAGTCAAACCAGCTATAGTCTCAAAGAAAAATGTGAGTTGAACACAAGCCCAACAAGAATTCCTAGAAAAGTCACCAAAAATTATTTTAAAAATAAAATAAGGAGAGAATTCTAGAAAGATAGCAGAGTAGGTCAGATCTTTAATTTTCCCTCCACAAAAAGATAGAATGTCACTGCAGAGTGAATGTAGAGCAGCAACAGAAATAAAAATGTATGGAGGTTAAACAGTTATCCTCCTGAAAAACTTAAGACCCCAGAAAAGAGTTATCTTCCAACAGCAGAAGTTCCACCTGAATGAAGTACAAATACTTCCAGGCCACTTTGAGGAATCAACAAACAGCAAGTCCTGTAGACATTTGGGTGGGAGGCAGCCTCAATCTCAGGAACTTTCACCTCAAGGATAGTATAGTGATTCTAAAGCTGAAAAGGAAAAGACTGAAGAACCTTCCTCTATCAAGGGTCACCAAAACAGTCGGCAAATTGACATGGTCCCAGGCTGGAGCAGGGAGGATGAGGTGGGAAGGAAGCTTCCACTATCTGATGATGGCAGAGATCCTGCTGGCAGTAAACACTTGTACGGGAGCAGAATCTCTGATTTCAGTTCCAGGGCAGAGACAATAGATATAGTTTTCAACTATCAAAGGTTCTGCAAGGAGCAAGAGCATTTGTGGGCTGGCATGATTGGGAGCCCTAGCTATGGCTCTGGGGTGGTGAGAAGTGCCAAGGTTGAATACTGGGACAGAACTTAGAAAATAACAGTGGCTTAAACCATCATTCCTTATACCTCAAGACTAGAATTTAATTTTTAAAATAGCTATTGAAAAAAATAAAATAAAAATGTGAGTAAGCAAAGGAGAAAGAATTCAACTGTAGATAATTGTTATGGAGATAAGGAAGATCTGGGTTTATATTCAGAGGGAAGATAGTGGAGCTAAAAAAATTCCATCCATTCCCTTTTTCAAGGAAAAATATAAAATGGTCCCAAATAAAAAAAAGAGTTCTTGAAGAACTTAAAAAGAAATTTTAAAGTCAAATAAGAAAGATTGAGGGAAAAAAATCAGAAAAAAACAGCAATCAAGAACTTTATTAAAAGAAAATCAACAGACTGGAAGCTCAGAGAATCAAAAACTTAAGAAAATAATTCTTGAAAAGTATAATTGAGCAAGGGGAAGCTAATGACATTATAAGACAATGAGAAATAATAAAACAAAATCAAAATAATGAAAAAATAGAAGAGAATGTAAAACATTTCATCAGAAAAACAACTGATTTGGAGTTTGAGGGGAGACAATGTAAGAATTGTTAGACCATCTGAAGAATATGAAAAAAAAAAGAATCTTGATGCAATTTTACAAGAAATTGTCAAGGAAAATTGCCCTGAAGTTCTAGAACAAGATGGCAAAATAGATATTGAAAAAATCCACTGATTACCACCTGAGAGATCCCAAGAGGAAAACTTGCAAAAATCATAGCCAAGTTTCAAACTTTCTGGATTAAGAAGAAAATATTACAAGCAACAAGAAAAAACAATTAAAATATCTTGGAGCCACAGTAAGGATTACGCAAAACCTAGTAGCTACTATTTATTACATAAATCTTGGAGTACTATATTTTGTAAAGCAAAAGATCTGGGGTTATGATCAGGGGAAATTTACCCAGCAAAGTTAAGTGTAATCCTGAATGGGGGAAAAAAAAGGATATTTAACAACCTGAAAGATTTTCAGGTATTTGGGGCAAAACCAGAAGAACTTAATGGAAAATTTGACATATAAGATGCAGGACAAATATAAGATAAACATTAAAGACCAATTATAAGGGACTCAATAGATCAAATTGTTTACTAATTATATATGAAAATGTTACCAGGACTATTATATAACTGTAATCATTATTCAGGTAGTTTGAAAGAAATGCATGGTTTGATCTATATATGATGGGATGATTCTAAAAAAAAATAAAATGATATAGGAAGAAATAAAAAAAGAATAATTATCTCATACAAATGAGGCATGAAAGGAAGAGATAATAGAGAAGCAAGAGAGGAGAAGGATGGGTAAAGCTGGAACCTTACTCTCGCTGGGAATGGGTTAAAAAGGGAACTCTGAAAAGGTGTACGTGAATCAAGGACAGCAGGATGCTTATAGTTAAGCACCTACTCAGTGTGAGATAATAGTTCTCTAAACATATACTTAATGTGAGATGGTGATGTGATGGCACATGCTCAGTGTGCTGTAGTGATGTAATCATACTGAGGTATTTAAGGGAGCCACAGACACAGAAGAGCCTCTCAGGCACAGACACAGGACTTTCTCAGAAACAGATGCAGAGAAGATTGGGGACCACCTTTGACTATCCTCGTGAGTCTCCTGCCTCCTTCACTCCTCATCTAAGACCAAGGACTCGGGCTGGTCCAGACATCTCCCCAGACATTACAAGGAGGAAAATATACAAGTAATTATAGCTTAGAATGTGAATGGGACAAATTTAATCATAAAACAGAAATAGATTAAAAATTTTAATTCAACAATGTGTTCCTTTCAGGAAACACAATAAAAATGAGATAAACACAAAGATAAAATAAAGGGCTGGAGTAGAATGCAATATCTAATAAAAGCAGGGGTAGAAATTGTGACATTTAAAAATTTGAAGAGATAATTTCTGAGTAATTTAATCCTTTTATTAATCCTGTTTATTAATAAAAGGATGGTCATTTGGCCATCTCTCTTAGACTGAAGATCCCTCACAGTGGTGGGCTCACAGTTTATATGTTATTGGAAGAGTAGGTATGCTTGTGGGTGGCAATCAACTCTGATTGGTTATCAATTAATGAGACAATAAGACTGGACTATATTACAACAAGGGTCCTGGGGTACATAATTTGAATCACCTAAATCTTGGTCAAAGAGATTTGTTAATTTCCATATCACTTGAATGACAAAAAGGAGAATCAATATTATGACTTTGTCAGGTACTTTATATACCACTACAGAGAAGAAGAGAAGTTTTCATTTCCTTTTTTGGAACAAATTTAATCATTATCACTATAGGATATTCTGTTTCTTGTTGTTCTCACTGACATGGATATAATGATTCTTTATATAAGAAGTGTCAATAATGTGCATTTGGTATACAATACTCTAGAGTGCAGCTGAAGCAACATTAAAATGTAGTTCCCATTTGATTTTAACTTAATGTATATAAACATATACATATATATCTACATGTTTATATACATATACATACACAGGCACATGCATATACACACATACACACACACACACACACACGTGTGGGTATACAGTCTGGAGTCAATATACAACTTCTAGGAATCTTTTTATAAAATTTGGTAACCCATCATTTTGACACCACTGTTCTATATTTTTTTTCCTGGTTCTGCTTAACTTCATTTTTGCCTCAATTCATATAAATCTCAACATATTTTACTGATTTCTTCACTTAATTTTTTCTCATGACATTATTACATTATTCTATATCATATTTATTTCTTGTAGCACGATACTTTAGCCAAATTTTTGCCTGAAGTAGATACAGCTTTTATTATTTAGTAGAAGGAATAGTAATTCCTAATTTCTAATAAGTATTAGAAAAATAAAATGTGAGTTGCAGAGTTTTACAACTTCAAATTTCATTGCACCTGCTGCCATACTTATTATTATGAATGATGGGTAAATTTTGAAATGATTGAGGAAAGATTTAAACTTCCAAATATATTGATTTATTAAACAATGCATGACAACTGCATGACAATTTGGGACCAGACCTTCTCAGTTTTGGCACTGGAGTTCCAAATACAAAGATATACAGATTCTTATGCATTAAAAGCAAACAATCAACAGGATATAAATCAGGGTATAAAATTAGGTAATCTAATTTCTAATTAGAGGAAAGATTGGGGGCTTTCCAAGTTTCGAGGGAGATGAGTAAATTCTGAGAATTGAAAAGGAAGAGAGAAAAGAGGTACAATTCCTTGAAATCAGAAAAAGAGGTGTCCCACTCCTTCCAAGTGCCCATATTCAATTAAAGGAACATGAAAACAGTAAGGGTCATTTTTCAGATAAGATATATGGGTTGCCTGTGATATATAATTGTGAGAAAATTTGCATCAATCTCCAAATCTGACTGGGTTTCTGATCAGTATAACTTTAGTGAAGGGTCTCTAAGCAACAGCTAGAGAGTCCAACTTCCCAGCCACGCTTGGCTAGGTTCAAATACTACAATCAAGTTTTCTCACAATTCCCTTAATTAATTATAGTTTTCTCACAGGACAAAATTGTACTAGACTAATTGAATAAAAAGGGAAAAGCTACCTTTAGAACTGAGTCACAAGGTGATTTATAGAGTTCATTCAATTCCCACTATTTCATCATGACTCTATCCATGTTCATTCATTTCTTATTCTCCCCTAGCTTATCTTTTACTCTGTAGCTTATTGAATGTTGAAGTGTATATCACAGCAGTAGAGTTTCTCTCTCCAATGAGTTCTCTTATGTGAAATAAAATTTGGGCTATTACTGTCTTCCATTAATTTTTAAATGATCAGAGTTTATTGCCACTTTTGTTCTTTTATATATGCCCTAAGCTTGTCCACGATTGTCTTTGGTTTAAAAGAGACACCCAATTGATACATGTTGGCCTTATTAATAGAATAATTAAATTATCCAGAAACTAGTCAATAGAACCTTTTTAATTACCACAGTTATGGTGAATCATGAGACAATGAGGAAATGAGACAGATCTGACTTAAGGCCTCCTAGGAAATGTTTTCTCCTTTGGTAGAAATTTCTTCATTTAGAAAGAGGACCTTTCCTGAGAACTTATAAGTTGAGATTTTGACTCTCTTTTCAAACTGAAAATTTTGATTCTAACCTTCAATCATCTTTAGGTAGCACATATGTGTCTAATAGTTCTGTTTTTTTAGTATTTGAGCCAAAGCATTCTAACTTTCACTCTCACAATAGATTCCACTACTTGAAAGAGATCTCCTAAAGTAAGGGATGTGTGTGGAAAGGGGGGATGATGACATATTCACACAATAAAGGGTCACCTGAAATATATTTTAGATTTCAGTTTATAAAGTCAATTATAAGTAGAACCCCAAAAGTCCTGGCAATGTCACCCCCCCCCCTTTTTTTTTTTTTTTTTTGCAGAAATAGGGTTTCAAAAAGAGAAATCTAAGCCATTGTTCTTTGAGAGAATTTCTAAAGCTACAATCCTTGCTTTCAAGTTTTTGTAGTTTCATTCTTATATACATATTGCATACATACATATACAGCTGTGTAAGTCTTTAAATAAGTAAGACTTTATACTTAATGTATGTCTTTAAATAAAGGAAGGAATTAGGTATTTTGGGAAAGAATTAGACTAAATGTAGGATTAGATATGGGAAAAGTCTATTGTAAGGAGAGCAGAAAGTAAAAAAAAAAAGAGTAATTTTTATCTCAACTTTTATTTGTGTATATTTTTATCTGTGTTTTGTCTTTAGGATATAGCTCATGTTTGCTAGGTGGGGAGAGCTGAAAAAGCAGAGTATAACTCAGTAGTTCATAGTTTAGGAAATGCAATCAGAGAAGGGATTTCTCTCTGAGTTAACTCCCTATTTTTTCTTTGGTGGGGCTTTAACTACACTTCACAGCTGATAATATCTCAGACCAAGCAGCCTATAGCTTGGCTGTAAGCTACAAAGGCAGATACCAAGAGGTTTGCTCATCTTCCAAGTGACATTAATAAATTAATATTACATTAATACATTATAATTACAAATATTACAAAAACACATTAATAAAACAAGTTTAAAGCCACCTAGATTATATTTAAATTAAATCTACCACCTCCTTCCTATTCCTTATGATTATCAGATATCGGGTAATGTTTAAAGTTACAAAAATAAGTTTTTTTTTTCTTTTTAATCTTCTAAGACCCTTTGATCAGGTCTTTTCTGTCATAGCCTTAAATACAATCACTTTAGGATTTCAGTAATTTCTTCTTGTTGAATGCAATATCAACTTGAAGAGGATAAGTAGATGACCAGTCCAGCACTGAGAACCACACATTTCCTTGGCCACTCTCACATCCTGTCTATCTCTTTTTATAATCACATAGTCTATTAAATGCCAATGTTTGCTGCGAGAATGCATCTACAAAGTTTTACTGTGTTTAGGTAACGGAATATGGTGTTAGTGATGAAGTCATGAGATGTACCAGTGTTTGATAATAAATGGTCATTGCTATTGCTGTTTTCAACTTCATTCCTCCTGAGGACTCCCTGGCATATCTGGAAGTCTGAACTTACTCTAGCATTATGGATTAGTTCTCTGCAGCTTGTGCTAATTTTGGCTTAACAATTAACACCAATAAAGCATCAGTCTTTCATCAGCCAGCACCACACCATCTCTATGTGGAACCATCAGTTATGATAAATAGAGAAGTTCTGAATGCTGCAGATAAGTTCACTGGAGTGCAGTGTGCTCTCCACAGGTGTCCACATTGATAATGAGGTTGACACACATTGCCAAAGCCTGCTCAGTGTTTGGGAGACCCTGAAGAAAAGCGTGGGAGAGGAGAGTAGTATTAGACTGACTACCAAACTGAAGGTTTACAGAACCATTGGGTTGTATTACAACCTTATTGTTGTATTTCTGTGAAACCTGGATATTATACTAGAGCCATGCCAGGAAACTGAATCACTTCCATTTGATTTGTCTCTGAAAGAGTCTGAAGATCACCTGGGCGGATATCAGACACCTAAGTCCTTTTTCGAACTAAACTGCCAAGCATTCTAACCCCACTGCAGAGCACAGCTCCACTGAGCTGGCCACAATGTTTAAATGCCAAATGTACACTTGCAAAAAAATTATTTTATGGAGAACCAACCCAGGACAAGCACTTACCAGGGGGTCAGAAAAAGCGACATAAAGAAACTCTCAAGGTCGCTCTTATGAACTTTAGAATCGATTGTATGACATGGGAGACATTAGCACAGGACGACTCAGCATGGTGGGCCCTCATCAGAGAAGGTGCTATGCTCTATGAGCAAAGCAGAATTGAATGAGCTCAGAGGAAACACAAAATACCCAAAACTAGAAAATCCACCCCAAATGTTCATATGGGCTATTTGTGTCCAACCTGTGGCAGAGCATTCTGAGTTCATGTTAGTTTGATCATACACAGTTGAACACACTATAACTGGGCTCTAATAGAGTGATGTTATTTTGATCCTCTTTGAGAATGAAAGACAACAACCAATCAGTAATTTCTTTAAAATATATTAACAGTGTAAAAGTTATTTTTATGATAATGTTGGGGAAGGGTGTAAGAGAAATATAACTCTCTTGATCTGTAAATTATTAAATGTTAACTCTTTCCAGATCGTAAAGGGTAAGAAGCAACAAGAAAGAAAGAAAGATGAGTATGATTTTGAATTTGGAAAAATGTTTTTCTTAAGTAGGTAGCCAAGTCATTTGTAAACTATTAACAAGCGTAGGAGTCAAAATGGAGGACACAACATATTCCACACCCCTCTTTTTCCATTATAGAAGGAATTTGATAAGCAACTTGTTCCTTGTGATAGAATTTGTGATAATTAAAATCTCATATATGAAATACATGTAATAAATAGCCCTTGTATAAAATGTAATTCTAAATCATTGAAATTATAAATTAAGGCTCTATATAGTATTATTGGGAAAATAGATTCAGATGTGTATCATTCTTATTATAGTACATGGTTCAAGAAGTTTGTTAGTATGCCAAGTTATTAGTAGGCCAAGTTACTCCAATTATGTGTTTTTTTATATTATGCCACAGTTGCCCTGAATTGTTCTGCCTCAATTTCTTGAATTGTCCTACTTCAGTTTCCCTGAATTGTTTTGCCTTAATCTTCCTAATGGCAACCCCTCTTTCTGACCATTAGGACTAAGATACATGCTGGGAGCCCTGACTACTCTAGCATTCCAAAGAGTCATAAACTACAGATGGCTTATCTCTGATACCTAGATGTCCCTCTGAACCAGACATTCTGGCTCCTAGTCCTCCCAACTTATCAGAATTTATGATCCTTCCTTTCCCCCAATCTGTCAGAACAGAATTTATGGTCTGTTCCAAGAAGTTCCTGCTTACCAGTGCTCATCCCCTCCTCTGCCTTTGTTTCCCTTATTGCTGAAATCCTATACGACTTCCTGGACTCCCTTGCTCCCTGCTGGATACTTTGAATCAATAGCCCTATTCAGGTAATTAATCAAGCTCTCTATTAAAAACTCTCTAATCTCTATCTTGCCTCAGTTTCTCCAGCGTTCCATTTACATGTTAAAAGAAAAGTGCCTAATATTTATTGTATTTAAAAATACTGTTTGAAATGTCAATTCTTTAATTCTTTTGGGTTATGGATTTAAATGTTAAAAGATAGACGTAAAAAAAGCCAGTAGCAAATTAGTAACTGGGTTTAAGTGTAAGTATTTTAAGTTTTAAGTATCTAGCCCCATGCTTAGATGGTTAAAGTACAGTGATTTGACCAGTTAAGAACTAGAAATTGCAAGAGAAAAGATTTTTAGAAATCAGTCTGTAATCAGCATTGGTAACTGTGATCTATGATTATCATATAAAAACCTTAATGTTTCCTTGTACTATTCAATTATTACTTCAACTATTTAAGTAAATCCCTTTGTGAATTCACTTGAAGCTTTCTGCTTGGGGAAACTGGCCAACTCCTGCCAGAATTAAATTAAATTCCTTAGGTCTCTTTGCCTGGGCTAAAAGCAGCAATTGAAGTTAGAATCTTAGAATAGTTTAGCGTACCACACTTGAAGTTAACCTGATAACAACAGGTATAATTTCAAACTGTTTGTAAAATTTATATGTATTCCCTAAGTATATGTAGTTTGATAATCCTCAAAGAATTAGAAGCTGCAATGGTTGAGGCAACTGCTCCTAATGGTAGCTAGCACTACTTCCCAAGAATGTTGTGAGGATTACATGATTGTAAAGAGTGTTATAGACACTTTCACTGCTCAGTCTCTAGCCTCGGGGCAGTCACTAATCCGCACAGTGGGGCTCTTCAATGGGCACTTCCACAGCTGGGCCCATGCTAACCAGGTCTGAATCACTTCTGGTGGGGGGAGAGGGGGAGACTTTTTCCCAGAGCACTCTGTTACCTTGCTGCTCTTTGCAGCCCATTTATACCTGTCCCTGCTTTGCAGAGGAAGCTGTTAACCTTCTTGCCCTGAAGGCAGAACCTAAAGGCTTTAAAAAATGAGTAAAAAATAAAAAGGACGATCAATAGCTTCTATACAGAAAGAGAGCAGGTTTGCAACCCCAAGGAGACTAATAGAAAACAGTCTCCAGACAATACCCCAAAGGGGAATGTTACCTGGCCCCCATCACATAACGCTCTCCTTGAAGAGACCATTAAAAGTCTTAAAAAAGAGTTAGAAGAAAAATGGGGACAGGAAAGAGAAGGTATGCAAGAAAGAAACAACTTCCTGAAATATGAATTGGAAAAGGTAAAGAATTCCCAGGGAGTATAAGAAAACAGAATTTGTGAATTGGAAAAGGTAAAAAAATCCCAGGAAAGTAGGATTTGTGAATTGGAAAAGAGTGTCATAGGGCAAGCACTATATGAATTTTAATTATTTTTCTTAACTCTTTAATTACACTTGATAACTTCATATGGATTTTCAGATGTGTTTCAGATTATCAATGCTACTGATAATGAAATGAATGATTTTCTGTGTAAGGTAATTTGGAAACATTCATCTGATTGGTAATGGATTTTATTTTGTTTTAAATACATGAATATGTTCATGCCATTGTTTTATTTCTGAATTTTCTTTTATTTGTAATTTGGCAAACTATCAGTAGTTTCTCTTATAAACTAAATCTTGTTAAACTAAGAACTGGACTGTTAGAACTAGGAGAACATTGTGTACACTAACATAACAGCAAGATTATGGAATAATCAATTATGATAGATTTATCTCTTCTCAGCAATATGGTAATCCAAGATAATTCCAATAGACTTGAGATAGAAAAATGCTGTCAGCATCCAGGAAGAGAACTATGAATAATAAATGTGTATCAAAGCATAGTATTTTCACCTTTTTTCTTTTCGATCTCATTTTTTCTATTTGATCTCATTTTTCTGGCCCAACATGACAAATATGGAAATATGTTTAAAAGAATTGCACATATCAAATTATTTGCTGTTTAGGGGAGAGATAGGAGATGAAGGGAAGGAGAAAAAATTGGAATAAAAGAATCTCACAGAAATTTATGTTAAAAACTATTTTTACATGTATTTAGAAAAATGAAATACTTTTGAAAATAAAAATGCAATCAAGCAAAAAAAAAGGAAAGTAGTGGTAGTTTTCAAATAAAATTTCAATCAAAATATTAATAGAAAGTTATAAAATTAAATATAAATATAATTTAACCTATGATCTTTGTTTACATTTCATATGTTAAAAATAACATCTTAAATAAACAATATATTGAAAAAAGGGAAAAGGGATTGTACTGTTAAAAAAAAAAGAATGGATTAAAAAGTTGTTAGGTCATTTTATCAGCTCTCCTAACAATGTGCTGTAATATTTTGAAGTACTGTCATTAAAGAATCTAAACATACAGGTTTTTCCTATATTTCAAGAGAAAGTTTCCTTGTAAAAATTATTTGGCTATCATTTATGAAAATTATGATATTTAAATTGGTAACTGTACAAAGAAAAGACCTTATAAATCTTCTTTGGAAACCTACAAGGATTCTTGGAATCATTTAGTCATAAATTCTTATCAACAATATGTAAGAATTTTTTTTTTTCTGTTTGTAGAATTCCTTCTCAATAAATAGGAATCTTTACATAAAATAGTGGCATAATTTTCAAGCCTGTTTAACATGTAGAATGAGTTTCATTTTAAGATATATTTATAAGGCCAGATGGATTCACAAGTGAATTCTACCAAACATTTAAAGAATAATTAATTCCAATACTATGTATACTATTTGGAAAAATTGGTAAAAGAGTGTTGCCAGATTCCTTCTATGACACAAATATGGTACTGATAATTAAACCAGGAAGTCCCAAAACAAAGAAAATTACAGACCAATCTCCCTAATGAATATTGATGTAAACATTTTAAATAAAATATTAGCAAAGAGATTACAGCAACTTATCAGCAGGATAATACACTATGACCTAGTGAGATTTATACCAGGAATGCAGGGCTGGTTCAATATAAGGAAAACTATTATCATAATCGACCAGATCAATAACAAAATCAAGAGAAATCATATGATAATCTCAATAGATACAGAAAAAGCTTTTGACAAAATATAGCACCATTCTTATTAACAAACACTAGAGAGCATAGGGATAAATGAAACTTTCCTTAAAATAATGAGCATTATCTGTCTGAAATCTACAACAAGCATTATTTGTACTGGAGAGAAACTGGACACATTCTCAATAAGATCAGGGGTAAAATAAGGATGGCCATTATCACTACTATTATTCAACAATGTACTAGAAATGTTGGCTTTAGCAATTAGAAAAGAAAAAGAAATTAAAGGAATTAGAATAGGAAATAAGGAAATGAAACGCTCACTTTTTGTAGATGATACGATGATTTACTTAGAGAATCTTAGAAAATCATCCAAAAACATATTGGAAACAATTCACAGCTTTAGCAAAGGTGCAGACTATAAAATATGTTCACATCAATCATCAACATTTCTATATAATTACTGACAAAGCCCATCAGTAAAAGACAAAAAGAGAAATTCCATTCAAAGTGACTACAGAAAAAATAAAAAAACTTGGGGGTCTACCTGCCAAGACAAACCCAAGAACTATATGAACACAATTACAAAACATTTCTCACAGAAATAAAATCAGATTTAAACAACTGGAAAAATATCAATTGTTCATGGTTAGGCTGAGCTAATATAATAAAAGCACATTTCTGCCTAAATTGGTTTGCTTGTTCAGTGCCATACCAATCAAACTGCCAAAACATTATTTTATAGAACTAGAAAAAATAATAACAAAGTTCAGATCAAAAGGTCAAGAATATCAAGGGAATTAATTAAAAAAAAAAAAGATGGTGGCTTAGCTGTACGAAACCTAAAACTATCTTATAAAACAGCAGTCATCAAAACCTGTTGATACCAGCTAAGAAATAAGAGTGGTGGATCCAGTGGAATAGATTAGATACACATGACACAATAATCAAGGCCTCTAGCAAACGAGTATTTGATAAGCCTCCAAATTCCAACTTCTAGAATAAGAATTCAGTATTTGACAAAAGTTGCTAGGAAAACTCAGCATAGACCTACATCTCACACCCCATACCAAAATAAGGTTAAAATGGGTATTTGATTTAGGCATAATGGATGATATCATAAATAAATTAGGAGAGGAAGGGATAGTTTATCTATCAGATCTCTGAAGAAGGGAGGAATTCATAACCAAAGAAGAGCTAGAAAACATTATGAAAGGCAAAATGAACAACTTTGATTAAAAAGGTTTTGTACAAACAAAACCAACAGGAACAAGATTAAAAGTAAAGTACAAAGCTGGGAAAAAAAATCTTTACAGCCAGTGTTTCTGATAAAAGTCTCATTTCTAAAATATATAAAGAACTGTGTCAAATTTAAAAGCATACAAGTTATTCCTCAATTGATAGATGGTCAAAGTAAATGAACAATTTTCAGATGACAAAATTAAAGCCATTTATGGATATATGAAAAAAATGCTTTAAATAAATATTGATTAGAGAATGCAAATTAAAACAACTCTGAGGTAATAGCTCACACCTCTCTGATTATCTAAGATGACAGGAAAAGATAATGATAAATGTTGGTAGGGATGTGGGAAAACTAGGACATTAACACATCATGGATGGACTTGTGAAATGATCCAACCATTCTGGACTGCAATCTGGAATTATGCCCAAATGGCTTTAAAACTGTGCATACCCTTTGACCCAGCAGTGCTATTACTGGGTCTGTATCCCAAGGAAATCATAAAGGAGGGGAAAGGACCCATATGTGCAAAAATGTTTGTAGCAGTTCTTTTCGTGGTAGTAAAGAATTGGAAAAAGAGCAGATGTCCATCAATGGGGAATGGCTGAACAAGTTGTGGTGTATGAAGGTAATGGAATATTATTGTTCTATAAAAAATGATGAACAAGCTGATTATAGAAAGGCCTGAAATGATTTACATGAACTGATGCTGAGCAAAACAAGCAGAACCAGGAATACACTGTACACAATAACAGCAAGAATATATGATGATTGGAGGTAGTTAGGTGGCGCAGTGGACAGAGTACCAGCCCTGAAGTCAGGAGGATCTGAGTTCAAATCTTAATCACTTAACACTTCTTAGCTGTGGGACCCTGGGCAAATTACTTAACCCCAGCAGCCTTGGGGGGGGGGGGGGGGGGGGGGGGCGGAATGTGTGATGATCAACTATCAACTATGAAAAACTTGGCTCTTCTCAGTGGTTCAGTGATCCAAAGCAATCCCACTAGACTTTGAGCAGAAAATGTCATCTGCATCTAGAAAAAGAATTAAGGAGATTGTAAATCAACACATATTATATTCACTTCTTTTTTTCTCTTTGTTTTTTTTTTAATTTCTCCTAGTGATTTTCCCTTTTGCTCTGATTTTCCTCTCCCAACATGATTCATAAGGCAATGTATATTAAAAACAACTAAAAATTAATACAACAAAAAAGGTTAAAACAAAGATATATTTATATATAAGTCAAGTTGGAGGCCTATTAGTCACTGGCCAGTGTTGTTTTTACATGGATTTAAGTGAATTGTCACAAATTAATTATGTGGGAATCCAGAATGTAATTATTTTCCATATTTCTCCACAAATTTGTGGTATATTTTAAGATAAAGGGAAGAAAAGGATATTGAGTAAATTTTTAAAGGCCTAGCAAACTTTGTTATTGAGATATGGCTAATTTAATTGAGCCCTAGTTGGTTCCAACATACTCCTGAATTTTCACCTAATGATCAAAGTACTTCACTCTTTCTCAGATGTTTGAGGTCTTGTTCAAATCTAGTTTACAGATAGATTGATTCAATAGAAATATTTAGACCTTATTCTGTCTTTTTTATACTATTGGTTAATAAAAGAGAGATTTGTAGGCCTTCTATAATTACCTTAATTGGGGTGCAGGTATGGAACAATTCTATTAAATGGTGTTTTGTGATCAATACAATTAATTAGGTTAAACGTTTTTCTAATGTTAAATCATATTTACATTAATGGCATAAACATAATTTGATCTTAATGAATAATTTTTGGATATGTTGCTATAGCCATTCTGCTATTATTTCATTTAATTTTTTGCATCAATATTCATCAGTGATAATCAGTTATTTTTCTCTGCTTTATGACTCACTAGTTTGGGTAACAGAACCACATTTATCTCATAGAAAAAGTTTGATAAGTTGCCTTATTTATTCCTCATAACAGTTTATAGTATGTATATTATTTACTTTTGGAGATGTATGATAGAATATATGGCTAAATTAATCTGGAACAGATATTGTTTCTTTGGGAGTTTATTGCTCAAATTCTATTTCTGACATTGGGTTCTTTAAGTCCATTTGTAAACATAGAACAAATATATAGGCAGAAACTCCAAGTAGGGCCCCTCTGGCCTTACTAGGTGTGGCTAGAGCCTTACCAAGAACGAGAGAGGTTTTTACCTCTCAGACTGTCTTCAAGTTGGGATTTGAGTCTGGGAAGACTGAGAGAACCTTGGTTGAGTAGGGTTGCCAGAGCCCACTGTACTGCTGAGACTTGGCTCTGGGCAAGAAGGAATTAGTACCCAGTAAGTGCAAAAACAGCAGGATAGGGATGCTGCTGGCTATGGGCACTTACAGAAGAGTGAAGCTCTTAGTATGGGGTTCCTGGTCAGTGTAGAGAGGTGAAGGGAAGCTTGAGGCACCATACACCACCCAATGATTAAAGGTTCTTTCAGTAATATCTCTTATTAAAAAAGAAACAAACAGTCAAAGAAGAAAGAACCCTACCATAGAAACATACCCTGGGAACCGGGATTCATCTTCAGAGGAGAACACTGAAGTAAAAAATGCTTCTATCCCAAAGAGTAAAATAAAATGGCTCCCAGCCTAGAGAAAATTTAGAAGAATTTAAACAAGAATTTAAAAATCAAAAGAGAGACACTGAGGAAATGTTTTTTAAAATCCAAGAAAAATATGAAGATTATGAAAAAACAATTAACCAACTAGAAAAGAAGATAAAGAGTCTTAAAGATGAAAATAATTCTTTGAAAATTAAAATTGGGCAAGATGTAACCAGGGAAACTATGAGAGACTAAGAAATGGCAAAACAGTTTCTAAAGAATAAAAAAAAATTAACATAGAAGATAAAATATCTTATAAGAAAAATGACAGATAAGAAGAACAGATCAAGAAAAGAAAATTTAAGAATAATTGGACTACTGCCTGAAAGTTGTGACCAAAAAGAGAACCTTGACGCTATAATGCAGGAAATGATTCTGGAAAATTGTTCTGGAGCGATAAAACATGAGGGGAAAGTAGAAATAGAAAAAAAAAAAAATCCACTGATCAACCACCTCAATGAGATCCTTTGTGGAAAACACATAGAAACCCCTAGATCAAATAGAAATTTTTATAAGAAACAATTCAAAAACAATTAAAAAATACTGTTGCTACAAATTAGGATTACAGAATTTATCAGCAGCTACAATAATAATAATAATAAAAACACATAGGTCCTGGAATCATATATACTATCAATCAAAAGAACTAGGTCTGAGACCAAAAATACCATATCTAGCAAAATTATCTGTGATATTGGATGAGAAAAAAAATGGGCATTTCATGAAGTTACAGATTTTCAGGACTTTCTGTCAACCAAACCAAACTTAATAGAAAATTTAACATATAAGAGCTAATATCAAAGATCAATTTCAAGGAACTCAACATGGACAAATTCTTTAAACATGGACAAATTGTTGTTTTTTTTTTAATATGGAAAATGTTATATTGTATGTTTAAGATTGTATGTTAAATATTGTATGTTTAAGATTCACATCAACAATAGGGTAGCTTAAAAGAAAGATTGGCAGAGTTAAGCTAAAAACAGTAATTATATTATACAAATGAGGTATAATAGAAGAATAGTCACCAAAGAGGGGAGGAGGGTTTGTAGTTCTGAAAACCTACTCACATCAAGAATGGGTTAAATGGGCAACACTCCATATATACCATGAAGGATATAGCACCCTCCAAAATCTATAACAAAATTTAAGGGAGGAGGGATGGGCAGATGGGGAGGCAAAGAGTGAGGGAAAAAGACATGGTATCTTTGGGAATCCTTCCCAGGATTAAAAGTGGTTACACTATTAAGTTCTCATTAAAAAAAAAAAAAAAAAAAAAAAAAAAAAAAAAAAAGATTAGGCAAAGGAGAAAGAACCCAGTCTTAAGACAGATTCATCTTCAGAGGAGGACACTGAAATTAAAAAAGTTTCTCTTACTCCAAAAAGTTACATAAATTGGCTACCTGCTCAGAAAGAATCTATAGATGAACTCAAAAAAGACTTTAAGAACCAAATAAGAGAAATTGAAGAAAAACTAAAATAAATAAAAAGAAAACCATTTAAGAAAAACAAGAAGATTATGAAAAGAAAGTCAACCAACTACAAAGGGAGATCCAAAGTCTTAAAGAAGAAAACAATTTTTTGAAAATTGGAATTTGGCAAGGGAAAGCCAGTGAAGCTATAGGAAATCAAGAAATAAAACAAAATGCAAAGAATGAGAAAAAAAATAGAAGAGAATGTGAAACATAAGAAAAACAACAGATTTAGAGAACAGATCAAGAAGAAAAAAGAATAAGAAAAGAACATAAGAAAAAAACTTAAGAATAATTGAACTACCTGAAAGCTGTGACCAAAAAAGAAAACCTTAACACAATATTGCAAGAAACAATCAAAGAAAATTGTACTGAAATGATAGAATAAAAGGGGAAAGTAGAAATAGAAAAAAATTCACCAATAACTACCTCAAAGGAATCCTACAAGAAAAACACTATTGCTAACCATTATTGCTAAATTTCTGAATTCTGAGATCAAAGAGAAAATTTTACAAGAAACAAACAAATAAAAACAATTCAAATATGCTAAAGCTAACCATTAGAATTGTGCAGGATTTATTAGCAGCTACAGTAAAAGACCACAGGTTCTAGAATATTATATATCAACAATTAAAACAACTAGGTCTGTGATCAACAACAAAAAATGAAGTCAATTAACTTGAAAATTTTCAGGATTTTGTCACAAGCAAACTGAACTCAACAGAAAATTGAACATTTAAGAGCCAAGATCAAAGACTAATTTCAAGGGATCAAATGACAAGCTGTTTTCTACTTAAAAATATGAATCATGTCTAAAATTGATATCAGTAATTGGGGAGTTCAAAAGAAAGACTGGAGTAGAGAAGGGTATGATGTGACTCTAAAAACCAAATTTTGGGGGAAAGGTAAAAACAGTTATGCTTTGTAACTGAGGTGCAAAAGCATGAAGTAACAGAGGAACTAGAGTAGGGCTGGTAGTTCTGAAAGCCTATGTACATTGAGAATGGGATAAATAGAGAACAATACATACATATATCTACACATATTCAAAAATCTATATAGAAATGAAGGGGGGAGAGAAGAGGATAATGTGGGATATTGCACTGTTCTTCTCCAAAATGTAATATTCTCTGGGAGCAGGTTTCTTGGGGGGCTTCTGGAGACAGTCAGTAGTCTCCCCAAATGCAGCCAGGTATTAAAGTCCAAATCCTTTATTGTTTTCTTTTAAGTCTAGTCTCCTTTGGCCCAGTTAGCTTTCTTAGAGGCCTATCTCTCTCTTTGGTTCCGAGAGCTCCTGCCGCTATTCCTTTGCCTCTGCCTGCTTCTACCTCTAACTTTCTCTGAATGTCTCCAGCCAGCACAAAGGTGGAAGAAGGTATGACTTCTGAATGTCCCGAATCAATCCTGGTTGAGGCTCCTAGCTTATATATACTCTCTTAAAGGTGTGAATCTTGTAGAACTCTAATAAGTACTAAGTACATTAGTGAACTAGAGAACTGTTAAGTACCATGCTAAATTAGATAATTATTGTCTCTATCAATTCCAGTGACTTAACACATTGTAAGAATTCTAACAGGATATAAAAAGGTGTGTAGATTTATAGCAGGAGAACATGATGTGTAGATTGATGGGAATAGGAAATAGATGGAGGGAAAAGTAGGAGAAGATGAGAAGGATCCATAAGAAAGATAAGGAAGTAAAATAATAGCTAGGCAAGTTAAGAAGAAAAACTAAAGAAGAAGAGTTAATAGGGATAGGAAATAAGAAATATACACAAATATAATAAGAAGGATCAAAATTAGAATTTATTAGAAACAAAAGTAGCACTAGTAATCATTGATTCCAAACAAAATCAAACTTAAAGATTCAATCAACAGAGAAATCTACATCGTCAGCCATATTAGTATTGTTTTAGATTACATCTACATATGTGTAAATGCATATGTGTATATATGTATATGTGTATCTTATGCATATAGGTATGTATGTATACAGGTATATGTATGTGTGTTGTAGGTATATATATTATATATATAGTTATATGTATATGTGGGGGGTATGCAGGGATGTGTGACCCTGGGCAAGTCTCTTTAATCCTGTTTGTCTTAGTTCCTCATTTGTAAAATAATCTGGAGAAGAAAATAGTAAAACACTGCAGTATCTTTGCCAAGAAAATCTCAAATTGGGGGCAGCTAAAGGGCATAGTGAATAGAGCACTAGCCCTGAAGTGAGGAGGAGACATGACATTTTTAATTTATGTAACCCTGGGCAAATCAATTAACTTCATTGACTGACAAAAATAAAACCAAAAACCAAATGGTGTAACCAGGAGTGGGATATAGCTAAAACAATTCAGTAACAAAGTATGAAATCAATTTTTCTACATTTGTTTATCAATTCTTTCTAGGGTGCCCTGAGAGGATGAAAAATAAATATAACTTTTAATATCTTCACTCAATTGCTAAAGGTCTAATAGACTTAATTTTTAAATGTTCTTTTTTCAGATCTTTTTTATTATTATTTTATTAAAAGACAGTCTGCTATAATATAAAGGGTGCTATGCCTTGTCAGGAAGACCCAGTTTCAAATTCCATCTTGGCTAAATATCCTAGCTTTGGTGGCTCTGGTCAATTCACTTAATACAAATCCGACGGATTTTTTTTAAACTAAGTAATAGATGTGCTGGAATCTGAAGATCATCATTAACTATGCTTGATTGTATAAAATGCTTGTTACATGGGTACAACCCATATCCCTTTGTTTTTTCATGTATTATATTCCACATTTCTCATTAATAATAAGTATTCTGATATGATTTTTGAATCAGTGTTCATTGATATATGAACAGTTCATATATCAATAGCCTCCTAGCTATAATGGGTACTCTTCAGAGGGTGCTAGTAGTAAATAAAGGATTATGGGGAGATGAGAGAGGAAGATTATATAAAAGACTTTTAAGGTTAACATATTTTTAAAAAAGTTATTCTGCATTATTAATGCTTTCTTAAGTCTAGACAATCAACAAAATAACAAATCAAAACCTGATTTTTAAAGCCCTGGCCATTTGAGGTGTCAGTGCTCAATTTGAAAATTTAAGAATGGGTTCTAAAAAGCCAGCTAGAATGTGTTTCAGGACACTTCTGATATACTAGAAGTAGATTTAAACCTGTGCCTCCTCTCTGAAAATCCTCCTGTTGATTCTAGTAATCTCTACTTTGCAATTTTATTATAAAATAAATGTACTGCAATATACTACCCAGATTTTATTTCATCATGTTTTGGGAGAAACTGAATTTTCTCAAATTGTTTCACAGAGTTTTCTTCAAACTAAAAAAAATTTTTTTTTTTGATGTGTTCAGAATTCTTCATTCTCCAAGAGGCAACATAGTTCAGGAAATTCTCTTTTTATTTAATAATGTGTAATTTTTGAATTCTCAAATTTAGGATTACTTTCAATACATTTTCTAAGACTAACACTTCCCAGTAAATCTTCCTCTTATGCTAATAGTATGGATTCCTGAGTCATTTTACCTAAGAAACAGAAATCTTATTCTAGTAACTATTAACCGCCAATCCTTAGGTTACTCTCCTTTTCTTTATCAGTGAATCCAATTCCTGGCTTGCAGTCTCTCTCTCTCAACCCCAACACCTACCTTCATACTAGAGGACAGATGCACTACTATTCCCTCAAACACAAATTTCCCTAATTTTTCAATGTACTCATTTCCTATAATCTATTGTTTTACTCTACCTCAGCAAGACCCAAAGAGGTAGCAATCTTACACAAATGTTCAACTTCTGCAAAATTCCTTTATCATATCATAATCTTGCATCATTCTACTTTTTACTTTGTCTTATGATCCCTAAGCCTGTTCCTCATGTTGTTTAGTTCTTTCCCAGCCTATCACTTCTTTATTGACGATAATATTTTTAATCAGGAAAACAATATGCTTTGCTCCAAATTAAAGTCTCTTGCCAATAAGTCCTATCACCAATAAAGCTAAACAACCCTCAACTTTCCTACTCTCACTATCCCCGTCCTTTTATATGCTAGTGAAAGGAGACAGAGAAAATCACTAAACTATGTTGACTGGATCTATTACAAATTTGTTACTTAATTTTTATTGGGCACTCCTTGTGGAAAAGCAATCCTTTTACTTTCTCTTTAATCAAATTAAATATCTGTTTTCCAACATTTTTCATTCCTTTTCAAGCCATTCATGGTATACACACCCCATTCCTTGCAGCTGACAATCTTGTCTCACATTTCATTGAAAAAAAAGAATAAGGTCATTCACTGAAATCAGCTCCTTCTCTTTGTCTCACATCAGATGTCTTTTCACATTTTTTTTTTTTTTAACCTCTGTAAGAGGCTGAAGATTCTAGCCCTCCTTGAAGGATGTCTCTTTTCCTTGCCAAGGCAAACACCTGTATATGTTTCCTTAATCCATTTCTCTCCTATATTTTCCCATAGCTTACTTTCTCTATTATCCCTACTTTCTCACAGATATTCAATTTCTTCCCTATCTATTGGCTGTTTCCCAGATGTCTAAAACCATGCACATACCTCTTTCAACCTAAAAATAAAACAAAAACTCAATCATTTCACTTCTACTAGCTATCAATTTTCTTTTCTTTCATGGTTAAACTCTTTAAGAAAGCTTTCTAAAACTGGACCCTCCATTTTTCTCACTTCGTTTATTTTTTTGATCGTCTCTTATCTAGCCAACTGGAACCTCCATTTTTCTCACTTCGTTTATTTTTTTGATCGTCTCTTATCTAGCCCAAACTGCAAATTCAGCAGCTACTCATGAGCCTGACTCCATTGCTCATTACAATGAAGATTTAATAACTTCTGTTTCAGACCTGGGCTGGTTCATCCTTGCTTAGACATCTTGGTGACTCCCAACTTTTAAAAAATCACCATATTGGCACTGGAATTAGTAGAGATACCTGAACTGCTTTTTTCCTCTTTTGAATTCCTGAAGTCCAATCTACCAGCCTCAGAGACTCTAGTAGCAGGGACTACAGGCATATGAACATCACACCTGGCCATCTCACTGACCCCTCTGCAGTATGTTTTCTTGACCTCATCATTCAATCAAAACTGTTCTCTTGGAAGTCATTAATGATCTCTTAATCACCAAATCTATGATTGCTTTTCCATCATCATCCTTCTCAATCTTTTACTAACCTTAGATACTTTTGGTCATTTTTTCCCCTAATACTCTCTCCACTCTAAATTTAGATATTCTAGATTTAAACTGCTCTTTCTCTTCTTGTCTGATTGTTTCTTAGTATCTTTTGCTGGATTATCCTCCAGGTCATGCCCACAAAGGATGGTGTCTGTCCTGATTCCTCTACTCTTGGTGATTTTATCTGCTCCCATTGATTTAATTATCATCTCTATGCAGATGATTCTCAAATCTACTTAATCATTTTAAAATCTCTCTTCAGAGTTCCTCTATTATCACCAACTACTTATTGGATATTTCAAAATAGAAATTGGTTTTTTTCACTATTTGCTTTCTGAAGTTAATTCCAGAGCATTCCTTGGGTCCCAAGCCAAAGGGCAGTAGATTTCTATGTTGACAGGATATTCTAGTCAGTTTGTTATTGAGCTTATGGTATTGAGCGCAGTAATTCAAAGAACTGAACTGGGTCATAGTTGATCTTAGAATACATTTGTCAATGGTATCAAATAGAAATTGGGACCATTAAACCATTAATAAGAATCCCTGCTATGGCATATAGACTCAGAAACTGACATGTCAACATTATGTAATGTTAATCTTTTTTTAATTGTTAATCTTTATTTATTAAAATTTATTATTTTATTAATAAATTTATTATTTATAATAATAATTATATATTAGAATAATAATAAATTAAAAAATTAAAATTTATTAAAAAAAATTAACATAAAAATGTTCATCTTTATTTATTAAATATTTCCCAATTACATTTAAGTCTGGGTGCCAGCCTTGGTCCTGTGTTTGACACCTCTAGAATTCGTTTGTCAATGACCTGAACTAACTTAAAAAAATTTCCTCTCAGAAGCTGTCAGGCTAGAAAATTTGCATCTAGGAAAGCTCATTATTGACTCATTATTTAAAATAGAAATTTCATGCCCTTATTTTTTTATTTATTTACAAGAATGATTGAATACTGTTCATATTTTTTTAGATATATATTCATATGAATTCATATATTTTTAGAAAATTTGTTAATTTTGATCGTGCAAAACTCTCATTCAGCAAGGTCAGCAGCTCTAATGAAGGGCAAAGAATCTTGTAAAAGCAACACGGAGTAAAGTGAAATAGAAAGAACTATGTCCTCCTCCTCCATTTATTTTTTGGAGACTGGGTAAAGATTCCTTCCCTAAAGGATTCAAGTATAGGCGTTCCATTCCAATAAATCCAAGTCCGATATATGGGACTTGAGACCATGGTCACGGGCTTTTCCTTTGGGTTCGTTCCGCTCCTTTATTCTGAGGTTTGTCTCCCCCTCCAGTTTTACTCGGAGATATATCCAGGCCCTCTTTTCCTTCTCTCCTCAGCAAAGAGCCCGGGTCATAGGAGACACTTGGCTGCTTTTACCTCGTTTAAACCCAACAGATTTGGAAATCGCCGGGGACCAATCCCCGTCGAGAGCTTCGGTGATGGACAGCGGCGTGCACCAAAGAGAGAGCGCAGAAGTGGCAATAACGAATTCTGGTGCTGCAGCATTCCTGAGAAAGAACCCGGGGACCAGTTTGTGAGTTCGATTCCCATTGTGACGCTAACCTTGGGGCGGGCAGATCAGCCAGAATGACAGCTCTTTGTGAACCAATGGCTTAACGACATCGCCTGAGTGGCAGCGGTCTTCACCTATAGAGACACTGGAAAGGTGGAGCGGGGCGGGCAGAAGGCGGCTGTGTAGGAGAGGAAAGAGGTGGCATAATTTATTTATTTTCTTAGTGGAGAAGTTCCGGAGGTGCAGGTGGGGCCGCAGGTGAGTGTTTCCCGCGAGGGGGAAATTTTTTCCCGTGCAGGTGGAGGCCGGGGAGGGGCGCGGCTTTGCTTAGCAGGTGAGGCGGCAGCCCCGGCCCCAGCCCTAGCCCCAGCCCGTGCTTGAGGCGCTGTGCATGGCCGCGGAGCTCCTCCTCTCCAAATGGAGGGTAACCTCGCCGCAGAGAGAGAGAGGGGGGCGGGGGGGGAAAGGGGAGCCTCAGTCTCCGGGAGTCATCATAATCTCTCAGGGAGGGAGACCCGGGGTCCTCCGCCCTGGCTCGGCCGTGATCCTATTCCCAGCCCCTTCGCCAGGCCGGCCCCGGGGCTGTGTGTGAGAGACGATGCAAAGCGCCGGTGAAACACTCAGAGCCCCATTCATCTCCCCGCGGAGAAAAAAAAAGGCCGGGGGTGGGGGAGGGGCGTGGAGGAGGGGCGGCGTCGGAAGGGGGATGGGAGGAAATCCTAGCTGCCTGGAAAACCAGACCATTCCTTCCTGCGCTTAATAACGGCGGGTAACTAGCGGAAAGTGGTTGGGAGAAGATGTGTATGAAGTCTCTGCCCCTGGCAGCATCCGGGCGAATCACTGTCCTCATCTCTAGGGGTGACCTGCAGGATTGCTTCCCTCTTTAAGCCCGACTTTGTGCTTTACTATCCAGTGTCGGCTCCTTCCTCTCGCATCAGGTTCCCGATACTCCCAATTGCTCTTTTCCTTTGGCCTTGTAGTCAATCCTTTATAAACAAAAACGACAGTACCCCCTCCCCCAAAAAAAAAAAAACATCTAAAACCCAAACTGGACCAGACGTCTTCTCTCCTGCTTCACTGCTTCAGTCCGATGGAATTCACCCCAGCCAGCAGCCTGGCCCGGGATTAAATTGTTTCCAGCTAGAAATTCTGCTGAGAAAACCTGGTGCCATGACAGCGCTACTTCTCCCTTTTCTGACAAGTCTCCCTTACATCACTGGGCCAGTACCTCAATTTTCAGTGACCATAAACGGCATCAATTTCCCCCTCCCCCCCATTGCAATTAATCTTATGTAAGAATACAGGAGTGAGCAAAAATTACTTACTAGTCTGTTTATTTTGGTGTTTTTTTTTTTCTCCTGGATTTAACATCTGTAGTTATTTTCTTGTAGCTGTAGCTTAACCAATGCCTTTTAAAAATCTTTTGAAGAAATGCTACCAGCCAGAATTTCCTGCCGTTTCTTCAAATCATCGAATTCTCTCAACTGTCCATTCATTTTCAAGTAATTGTGCCTTCAAAAACTGTCCCAAAGTGAAGGTTCCAGTGCTTTTCCATTCAGCCTTCAGAAAAAATGAAGTCACTTTGCTAGGGAATATTTCTGTAAGGGACAATGGTAAATAATTCTTTGCCATCATTTGTCACTTTGAAGAGATTTAAGAGTAATTTCTTGGATTTTTTTGGGGGGGGGGAGAAGGGTAAGGATAAGAAGTAGTTACTGGGGAAGCAGCGACGGAAAATACTGATTCCCTTTTCAATTAGGTATTAGAATTTAAAAACACATTAGTGGCATATTAATGCTGTACTCAGAAGTCTTTCATCTTTTCATGCATTAAAAAATTGGTAGGCAAGGGACTCAGTGGCAGAATCCTACCTAGTCAATTATTGGGAAGAGAACTGGAAGGGAATAATCAAACAGAAATGGAAGGATAAATGTACCAAAGCAGAATTTCACATAATGGTTGAGGCTCATAACCAAGATTCCAATATTACATTAGGGAGCAGGTTGGATAATTTTCTTCAAAGATTCTGGGCCAAAACTTTGAGGAGGCTGAGATGGCATCGGGTTCTGCAAATGGTAAGTACTTGACAAATCAGAAAATAAAATTTAAAAATAGTAAATATTGTCATACTTAGAAGCAATTCTATCTTCATTTAATTTTGAATACAAAGAACAACAAGATATGCAGTATAGATAGATAGATATCAATATCTAACTATCTATCTATATATATCAAGTCCACAGATTTGAACAACTTTTAGTAAATTATTCAGGGGTTATGTTTTACATTTCTGTTGGAAAGGCTTCTGATTTATGTGAACTGAGGTTTTTGAATTTTTAGTACTTCGAACTCATTGCTGGCAGAATGAGATAAAATATTTGAATTTTAAGAAATGTGAACATTTATAGATCTTAGTCTTGGGCAACTAACTAATCTAAGTATTTTTAAAAATGAAATTATTATCATGTAAGTCTTGTAAGCCCCTGCCATTCTGTAAGCTTGAAATCCTCCCTCTTCCCCATCCTGTGCTTTCCATTGTTCCAATCTTCACCTATAAAAATTCTATTAATTGCTCAAAGCAAGTATCACCTCTTGAACAAAGATATATTGAATAAATGATAAGGATGAGGGTCAACCAATGAATAGCCTGTTTGCTCTACTGTTATCCTGGAAATGTCATGAGCAAACAAAGAAGATTTCTAACATATTGGGTGAACCCACTGTGGCAAACTTATGGATAAATTTGGACAAAAAACTCAAAGGATGAACAAGTGTGGATGTCTTGTAAATCTACGTTATTGGAAGTATTGTTCACAGATCCATTTGAGTTATTTTAGTGCACCACATGACCAAGAATCTTTCTCAAAATGTAAAACTTAAGATGGTCCTATAGCCTAGAATTAGCATCCTTGATAATGACAGACATCATGTCAGTGGTTAGATTAATAGCCTTGGGGTTAGGAAGACCTGAGTTCAAGTCCTGCCTTTGGTACTTATTGGCTTTGTGATCTGGGGAGCAAATCTTTTAGCCTTTCAGTGTGACACATATAACACATAAAAACATATAATAGTTTTTAATTTAGATCTACATTGTTAGTTTCCTACAGTGATGAATCACAGATTTGGACACCCTGTATACCTCCAAATAATCAGGACTTTATTTCATCTCATAGTCAGCTTTGTTTGAAAAGAATAAGATTAAAGCTAATGGCTCATTGACAGACTAATCTGTTTGCTACAGGAATTTCCCACATAGATGTAGTATGCTGCTGGTATATTAACTGTATCCTAGATTTTCTTTTTTGGCTTGTAATTAAATGTTTTCTTTATGTATCCAACCCAGTAGTGATGTCAAATAAGCATCACTAAACATTTTCACTCTTTTCTGGTTAGATAGCTTATTTTACTTAAAACATTCCCATTTAGTATAAAGCATGATATATCAGAATGAGTGTTGCTTTTTCTTGTGGACTTTCTCAAGTCAAGAGATGCCTAAGTTGAAAAACTAGCACTGATACTTCCTAGCTAAATAAAACATCTAACCTTTTCAGATTTATTTAAATGTATGTAAAATGGAAATAATTCTTCCAGTACTCTTACTACAATAACATTGTTAGGTTAGTTTCAATATAATTTCAAATGCTATATATATCAGCTGTTTGATACCTATAAGTGATATGAACTCAAGCAAGAGATAACAAATGTATAGCTCAGTTCTGGTCTGGTTTCCATGTAATGTTAAAAAAAAAAAAAAGTATCCAGATTTGGTAGTTGTTTGGAGGATTTATAGGAAGACAAGGATGTCTTGGAGGATTGGAGGACATACCTATATTGAGGGAAATCATGAATTTATTCAAGTGATAAAAATTAAAAACACTTCAAGAAACCAGTTTTGATAACTATAAGATGTTTTATAACCCTAAGAAAGGAGGGACAGGAAGTTTCACTGTGATATGTAACAGATATCCTGTCTGCAATGAAATACTTTTCTGTTACTTAAAGAAAAGACTAACTTTATTCATTTGATTTTCTGTTTATTGGTCTCCTTGTTTTAGATACTGCTTAGGTAATTATAATCAGTAGACTTTGTCAGTACAGTAATTAATTTTGCTCAAAATGGTTGTTCATCCTCAGTTTGTATCAGATCTGCTGGATTTTGCAATGTTTATTTTCTGGGATAGCGGCAGAATGGTTTATTGGGTATCTGGATGTAGAGTCAAGATCTAGCTTCAAATCTTGTCTCCGGTGCCTAATAGTTTTGTTTTGTTTTGTTTTGTTTTTAAATAAATAGGTCAGTTATCCACATTTTGCCTCTGATTTATCTACTAACCTAGGATTTATCTACTAAGTCATGTGTTGGTTACCATACATACTTTATGTTGATTTTTTTGGTATTATCAAACAATAATCCATTTATTGTCAGGCTGATGCCAGGCTAGGTGCTAGGAACATAAGAAGAAAAATATTAGTCACTACCCTCAAGGAGTTTATTACATATAAATGGTATAGATATAAAAGTATATATGATACATAAACATATGTAAAGGATTTCAAAGGAATGGATGGGATGGGGGATTACTAAAGAATCAGAAAAAGCTTCATGTAGTATACTTGAGTTTTGAAGGAAATTAGAGATTCTGGGATATATTGAGTAGGGACTTCATTATTGGCATGGAGGAGGATGGTGTGGATAAAATTGTTGAGACCAGAACAACCTAGAAACAGAAATTTAAGAAGCAACAGGCATTTATTGAAGTATGGCCCACCCATACCAAAAGAACAAAAGGACAGAGCTTCTATAGATTTCGTTTTAGACTGGAGGCGAATTCATTTTAGTCTGGAGAATATGGGGTATTTCTTTATTGGACTAAGCTTATTGCTGGGGTTTTACAGGGTAGGAGTAGGGGATGTCAAGGAATTCTTTATTGGATAGGGCTTGTTGCTGAGGCTAGTAACAGGAAAGATTCTTTTTCAGGTTTGCTCTCTTTAGGAGTTAGGCCCTTTCTGGATATTTACTGTCTTCTCAGCAGAAAGGAAGGGTAAAGAGCGTGAGGATTATAATACAGAGAGAAGATAGACTGCAGACAAAATGGAGTTGCTTTAGCGCTCTCAGCTATTCAACAGTGAGACTGTTCATTTTACCTTTGCTTCTTTTGAATTCTGCCTCTTCTCTCCCCTGCCACTGCTCCCACCTTGCTGCAGGCCCTTATCACTTCCACAGTTTGTCTATCACTATTGCAGATCAGTCTGATGTTGGGTCTGTCAGCAGCAAACCTCAGCCTACCCCAGTTTACCCTTCACTCAGCTATGAAAATTACTAACCTGCTCTGGCCCATCTTTTCAAAACCCATGTATTTTGTATTTCCTACTTAGCCCACAATCCATTGACACTAGCTTTCTTGCTATTATTTATTCAACATATTCGATCTTCCAACTCCTGGCATTTTCACTGACTGTTCCCTGTACCTGGAATTTGATCTTCACTCATCTCTGCCTTCTGGTTTCCTTGGATTTCATTTTTCTTTTGTCTGTTGACTGGCTTGTTGGCAGACTGCAAGGGAACAGAGATTAGAAGCCAAATAATATTTGCAAGAAACAGCAAGAAAGTCAGTTTGGCTAGGAGAAAAAATATATATAAAAGGGAGTCATGTATAATTCAACCAGAAAGATAATCTTGGAGCCAGATTATAAAAGGCCAAACCAAAATATTCATATTCTCCCGTACGACTGCTAAGGAATAACTGAAGTTTATTGAGTTTTGGAATGACAAATTCGTCAGACCTATACTTTAGGAATATTATTCCATATACTGCAGCAATATGGAAGATAGATTGGACAGGAGAGAGACTTGAGTCAAGGAGATCAATTAGGCCTATTTCAGTGTTTCGAGTCATTAATGATAATGAAGATTTGAGCTTGGGTAGTGACTGTGAGTGGAAAGAAGGGGATTATGTAAGGCAGGTTAGGTAATAAAATGGACAAGCCTTGGCAATCGTTTATATATTTGGATTGATGGAACATGAGGAGTTGAGAGCAACTCCAAAATTGTAATTTTAGGTGAGTTAGAGGTATAGTGATACCTTGATGGAAATAAGTTTGGAAGAGGAGTGGATTGTTGGGAAAAGATAGTGAGAGTTCTGTTTTTAACATATTCTGTTTGAGTTCCCTATAAGACATCCAGTTTGAAATGCCAAGTGGCTCAGTATTTTCTGATATATTTTCTTCCATTTAAATTAGTTTTAGTTCCTATGCCAATTCCAAATGAACAAATCTGGCAGTAGGTTTTCTGTGCGGGTTTTGACTTTATTTTAACATCTCTGTCTTACCTTGTACTTTGGAGAAATGTGCAGCCATTAAAAAAAAATTTAACACAGAATGTGGGTTTTGTAAATTGACCCCACTAAATTGATTTATGGAGGGGCATTGCTGGTACCTGCAGTTGGCAATGGGGAACAAGTCTTTTCCTCTTCTTCCAAAGGAAGATTTGTTGCCGAAAAGAGATTCCAATTTCTTGCCACAAAAGAGTTATTAGTAATGTCTGTACATATAGCAGACTGCTGTGAGGTGTGCACTATCAGGGATCATAAAAAGTACAGAAGCAAAAAAAAAAGCTAGAAACAAAAAACAGTAAAGACAATAATTATTGTCCATCATTCCCAGGAGAAGCTTACCATCTACCCATGGCACATTCCAGTAAATGATGGGATCACCTCAGCTGTATGTATTATTGCCAGAGCGACTTGCAAATTCATCCTCCATCTATTGGGATCACTCCATCTCTTATGCATTGAGAAATTCCACAGTGGTTCTTCCCAGTTATTATCCTCATTCAGTAGCTATGAAATTTAGTTGAACTGTCTCAATTAGACTACTCAGAAAAGCTTCTTATAAGATGAATATGAAGCTTCCTTCAAATTAATTAATTAGACAACACTGGAAACTATAGAACCTTGGTCAAGAGCTTAAATCTCATCTGTTACCTATTTCTCTAAACTGAATTACTATTTCCCCGATTTTTTTTTTCCTTCTCCCCCTCAATTCTCACCTAAACTATGGTCAGAAAGCCATTTTATAATGCCTTACTTTAGCATCACTGCTGCCCTCTTCTTTCAGCAATTTTTCTCCCTAATGGAATTCATACTTTGTGTTACCGTTTCACTTGTGTATTATTTTATGTTATAGTTATTTGTCTCAGCCAATTCCTAGATTGTGAACTCTTTGAGGCAGGGACTGTGCCTTATACAAATTGCATGGGATATAGTAGCTCAGTATTATTAAACGGGTAACTAGTAAATATTTGAATAAAAAAAAAGAAAGACAAGAAAGCCATTTTACTTCATAGGATCTAATAACCTCCTGGGTTTGTGTTCCTTCCTCCAGGTCCCTACTTTTTACACTTGGGATGGATTTGGAGAGACACCACAGCATGTAAAAGAGACTAACTTCAACAGAGCAGAAGCCCTCCTTTATGCAAAATAGCACTTTGATGCTGGCAAAATAATTGAGATATGGTTAAACTTGGTTGACTTTGATCTATATCAAATAACCCTTATATTCCTTCTCACTCCCCAATGAACACATCATAACGTGGTCTCTAATTCTGTCCTCTACATTAAAACAAAACAAAACAAAACAAAAAACTTCCAGAAAAGAATATTTTAACCTGTCTTGCTAACAGTTTTCTAGTCTTTGGCCACCTTTAATGTCAGGAAAATTTTCCTTAACACTAATGATTAATTCCTTACAATCTTGCCTAACAACTAACATTGAGATTCTTCAAGATGAATCCTTGTACCTTTCCAGAGTAAATAGTATTACTTCATATTTGGGATTTTGTTTGTTTGCTGCTATCCCTGCTACTGTTACTCCTCTTATTGTCTAGGGCACATGTTATTCTTGGTTTTAATTCCAACCCTTTACTCATTTTTCCTATTCTACTTTGAATACTTCAAGTTTGGCATATCTGTTTTAGGTGGCATAGAGCAATAGAATGGATAGTAATATATTTAGCAGTAACAAACATAATGGGAGAAGGTTGCTTAAAGCTTTTTATATGATGATCTCTTTTTACTAATTTTTTTTTCTTTCACAAATAATGAAGAATTTGGTGTTCCTAAAATGTCTGGCTAATTCAAAATGATGTTGGTGTAGTTTTGTTTTGTTTTGTATTTCATAGTCCTAGAAATTATAGATGAGTTTGTTAAATCATCTTGCTCATTCCTCAGAGGCTGGTTCATAATTGCTCTGTAATGTACTTTTAGAAAGCTGTTAGCTTGAGTAGTATGATTTTAAATAAAAGTGAAACAATCTCTTAACATTTTAGTTTCTCCTCATCTACAAAATTAGGGTGTTATCTAGTGGTTTAGACATTATAGATTTTATTTTTTGTTTCTAATCTTCATCCTATTACTTTAGCTCAAACATTCTAGGAAGAAAAGTATTTTTAAAATAACAGCAGAAAATATGGATAATAATAGCCAATAGTTTCTTCTCCTCTCTCCTCTATCCTCTCTTCTCTTTCCTCTCTCCTCTCTCCCTCTCTCTTCTCTCTCTCCTCTCTCCTCTCCCCTCCCCCCTTGCAATTGGGGTTAAGTGACTCCCCCAGGATCACTCAGTTAAGAAGTGTTAAATGTCAGGTTGGATTTCAACTCAGCTCTTCTTGACTCCAGGGTTGATGTTCTTTCCACTGCACCATTCAACTGTCCCTCCAATAGTTATTTATTATAGAATGTTATAAGAAACACAAAAGTTATAAAGACCTGTCTACTTGATAGTTCAAATCTTGTTATCTGCTTATATTTTAAATCATGACACCCTTTAATGATGTTTTGGTATTTAGGCTCCAAAGTTTTGACCTAAAGAGTGATACAGTAAAAAATGCTTTAAAATTATTACCTAAGAAATATTTTAAACTTTTTAAAAATATATATATATTTTAATTGACTAAGCCAGAGGTTCCCAGACTTTCTTGGCTTTCATTACTCTGCCTCAGAATTTCTTTCCTGGTAGGTAGCCAAAAGAAATACCTAACAGTTACAGTTATTAAATATGTCCAAACAGCTTAATAAGTAGGATTATTGTAAAGTGAATTCATGTTCAGGAAATCATGCCCATGATTTAGACTAGATGGTCTGAGGGTCCTCCCAATTCTGATTCTTTGAAAATAGTAAATGATTTAAAGCTACTATGAATTCAGTAATGCTTTTAAATGAATTTGCATTATAATCATATCTTTATACAGTTGAAAAATAATACATATTTATCTAGCCTATAGAATATGTATTTGCGTGTGTGTGTGTGTGTGTATGTGTTTATGTATGAATTTTCCAGGTCAATTCAAGAAACATGTCACCAAGTATGTGACACTATGCTGGTTTTGGAGATATAAAGAGACAAGAATAAGATGGTCTTTGTCCTCAAGGGAGCTCATATTCTACTTCTGTTAAACAGTACAATATGGGAGGAGTTACAGGTTAGAGATTTGATTTGCTGGCATAGCAAAAATAGCAGAGCTGTTTGTCTTTTCCTTCTCCAGCTTATTTTACAAATGAAGAAATTGCAACAAATAGGGTTAAATGACTTGTTCAGGGTCACACAGTAGTAAGCCTCTGAGTCTAGATTTGAACTTAGGAAAATGAGTTTTTATTACTCCAGGCATGGAACTGTATTCACTGTGCCACCTAGCTTTCATTCTTGCTTATTCCAAATATCCAGGGTACAAAAGGCATAGTATGTAGTTTAAGAGTTCTAACTTTGTTTTTACTCTGTAAACTGTACAGGGTGAAAGTAAAACCAGTAGTAATGAATATGACCTCTTACTATTTACCTTTTTCTCCATTAGAATAATGAATTGCCCTAGAAACTTAAGGAAAACCTTTCTTTCATCCTTTAATGATGTACTTAAAAAAGAATCTACCCATTGTTGAGAGTTTATATTAAGGATTTTTGTCCCATATTACATTATGAAATGTATTTTAACAACACTGTTTTTAACCTCATTTGTTTTCCTGTATCGCTGATCCCTGGCCCTGTTTTAAGGCTGTTGTGAAATTTTCAAAAGAAAAGCAATTGCAAGTCACTTTAATGATTCATGAAGATAAAGTACAATTATATGTTCTACAGAACTTTGTGTGAATGTGTTAGGGACCTTACAAAGAGAAAAGAGAAGGAAGTCAGAAAATCAAATTGTTAGAAAACTCTAAAGACATCAAGAATTATTGAATATACACACGTAACATACAACGATATATGTATATGTACATTACAGTGTATATGAGATATATGAATGTTTATGCATTTTTACATTATACATTTATGAGATATATGTATTATACCTTTTTACAGCCACATATGAAATATGTATATATATGCAAATATATGTGGATATATATGATGTGTGTGTATCTATCTAGGTAGATATATAAATATATGAATATATTTTGGTGGGAAGAAAAGGATAGGAATTCAAATGGAATCACTGATCTTTAGTATAGGAGTGAGCATTTGATCAAAAGGTGAGGAATCTCTTTTATAACGCATAATATTTATTTTTTTATACTCATCAAATTTTTTATGTTGGTTTTAAAAATTTTTAGTGTGCCATGAATGCAATGTGACTTAGTAGATATAGGTCCAATGTTGTAATTAAGTTGACTCGAGTGTACTTCTGACACATACTTGCAGTTTGACCATGAGCAAGTCAAAACCCTCAGGAAACCAAAAAAAAAAAACAACCTTGATTTTTAGGCAAATAGCCCATTGTTAGAGAAAGTCTTAGAAAGAGATCTGGAATTGGAATCAGAAAATCTGGATTTAAGGTATAACTCTGTACTTAACCATGATCACATGGTTACCTATGATCACATAGGGGAGTTAGGGATTTGGTGTTTTAATAATTTGTAAAAATGGGAATGAAAATGCTTGTACTATCATCGTTATAAGACTACTGTGAGAAAAGTGCTCAGTAAATAAGAAACCACAGTGTAACTAAATGTGCACTGTTATGTTAGTTTCCATTGGTGGTTTAAGATTTTTCTTACTGTTTTTTGGCCATTCCTTTTCTGAAAACTTAGTTTAAACACCACAGTACTAAAGAGGACTTTGACGTTATAGTATCATTTCAGCCTAAATACAGTAATAGTTGTTCAGAATTTATTCCATATGAAGTTAAGTTTTCAGGTTTGTTTTCTCTGATAGGGCCTGAGGGCAGGGTAAGAATGGAAGAAGGATTAGACTTGTGCTTTTATTGATAAAGGGAACTTCTGGTGAGGAAATTTTCTTGCATATTGCAGATCCATTCTGCCAGATCTACAATTTAAAATCTAAGGATTATCTGGGTCACTGAGAAGTTAAATGAATAATCCTGGATCACAAATTCAGTAGTACATAACAGACCTTTCTAATTCCAAGGCCAAGGCTACCCACTGCTAATAACTCCTCCTATTGAAACTTCCAGTATACCCCTGAAATTACACTGTAAATTGAAGTATTAAAAAAAGTGTTTCTTTCTCTTCTCAGTGGCCAGTTTTGGAGTAATGATTCTTTGTTTTTGAACAAAGTTTATTAGGTGAAGTATGTACCACATGCATTGGAAATTGATTTGGATTTTTTGATTGATTTTTTTTTTTCTTTTTACTCTTTTCCCCTTTAGGATCCAACCTATACTTCTAGCTGAGTAGAAAACTATAATTTTAAAACAAAGTGCCAACTAGGGATTGTTTTTGGTCCCTGAAATTTCTAGGCATCATTCAGTACTTTTACATTGACAATAAAAATTGTATTCAAGTTGGAAAAATGAAGCAGTTGAAAAGAAAAAGGAAAAGCAATTTTAGTGTTCAAGAAACTCAGACTCTTTTGAAAGAAATTAGTAAGCGGAAAGATATCATATTTTCCAAGCAGCTCAATACAACAATTAATGAGATGAAACGGAAGGCTTGGGAAGAGATTGCTGAGTGTGTGAATGCTGTGGGGGAGGGAGAACAAAGAACGGGGACTGAGGTGAAAAGGCGATACCTTGACTGGCGAGCACTTATGAAGAGGAAATGGTTGAAGGCGAACATAAAGCTTGTGGGCTCTGGCTACCCCATTTCATCACCAGATTTCAATGACTCTATTACCGAAGAGTTGGATGAAAAGATTTTATTTCCAAATGAGTCAAATTTGGATTGGCAAAATACAGCTGATTTCAAGGAAGCAGGTGGGTCCTTAACAGAAGTCAAAGAGGAAGAAGAGGAAGAGGAATTGAAGGGTCCACAGCATTTTGAAGTAAGTGGCTAGCTTGGTTTTGTGTGCAGTGCTAATGTGTAGTCTTTCCTTGACTTGAGAACAATATATGTGTATGTATGTATATATTTGTGTTTGTGTGTGTGTGTGTGTGTGTATATATATATATATATATATATATGTAATGCACACATGCACAAATACCTTTATATATGCACAGAAACATGTTTCCTATGGTAGTCTTGAGGTTTTGATTACAGCTTTTTAAAAAGTGAGATGGATGTGTATGCTTTGACATGTAGGGAATTTTAGCATGCAATTTTATTTTGTGTGGCTAAGCAATCCAGATTTTAAAGAGTATTGGGAATTAAAGTGCTTTTGCTGAAGTTGCAAATAAATACTTTAAAAAGTCCTCTTTTTTTTCTTGCAGTTTGAAATGGAAGAGGAGGAGGAAGCAATGTTATCTTCCGTGGTACCAGATTCTAAGAGGGAAAACGAGCTTGATGATTTCCCCCACATCAAAGAATTTGGTACTCTTTCTTCAATACAGCCTCAGTCTACCTATGATGATTCCTATTTACTTATAACCTTGGAGAAACAGAAGCTTGAGATAGAAAAGCAACGGCTAGATATCGAGGCAGAAAGGTTACAGATAGAAAAAGAACGCCTACAAATTGAGAAGGAACGGTTATGGCATTTAGACATGGAGCATGAAAGACTCCAAGTAGAGAAAGAACGTCTGCAGATTGAAAGAGAAAAATTGAGGTTACAGGTTGTCCATTTGGAGAAACCTGCTTTGGAAAATGATCTTGGCCAAGCAGAAAAAAACATTCTGCAGCCTCTGGATTTAGAGACTGAGAAATTGAAACTTGAGAAAGAACGCTTGCAACTGGAAAAAGATAGGTTGCAGTTTTTGAAGTTTGAATCTGAGAAGCTTCAGATTGAAAAGGAACGCTTACAGATAGAAAAGGAACGACTTCGTATTCAGAGGGAGGGACACTTGAAATGAATTTTCTAAGTTTCCATTAGTAATGGATAGCTTCATGTAAAGGTTTATAAGTCATAGGTAGGATTTCTCTAAATCAAGTAGCAACAAGATAGTTGCTTTTTTTTTTTTATTTTAGCTGTTTTTCTGTCAGTGTATTTAAAATAAAAAAAAAATGTGGTAGGCAATAACTCATTGTGACTAAGTAGTACATATTTTATGTGATATAGCTTTTTCACCATAGGAAAAATGAATGTGTTATTCTCTTCCATTCAGTAATGTTACATAGAATGTTGTGTGATATGTGTCCAGGATTCATAAGCACCTTCATGTTTAGGCTAATTGTATAATTTCAATATTATATTAACTTTGCTCCTAAAACTACAGACAGGTGAAATAAATTCACATTGGTTATTTGAATGACCAAAACATTAAATATTAAATATGTAGAAATGTGTAGTTATCTTATAGTGTATTGAATGATAATAATCCTTTTTCCCTCACACAACACTTCAGTTCATAAACAGCCATTTAAGACTCAGCAGTTCAGGAATTGTTAGGGATTTACCTAAAATAAATCACATTTGAAGACTGTTCAATTTATCCTGATGACTTTGGATCTTTTTGTCAGTATCAAACCTGTGTAGACACAGCTGCAGAATTAGTCCCCTTTCTTCTTGAGTCCTACAAAAAACTATCTTCTCTATGTTAACAAAAAACTTGAACAAGTAAATGAGTGAGCATGATAGAAATTTTGCAGTTGTACGTGAGTTTAAATCCTGTGGCAATTTTTAGGCTTTTAAAAAATGGAGTTGTGGGGAGGGGCATACTTTTTAAGACAAAATGGATTTCTTCCTTTTGCCCCACTCCAAGGAATAATATTTGTTTCATCAACTCTATTGGCACTAATCACAGGAACTAAGGATTTATTTAAATTGGAGAAAATCCTCTCCTTAATACTGGAGGTGCTTCCTCCATGCTCAGGTCATAACCCCTGCTCCAACCACTGTTGGTGGGTTAGGGTGTAGAGCTATTGCTTCCTGGGCTGGTTCTGGGAATTGAAGTCTTCCATTGATCAATTTAGCACCTTTCATGAGCACTACATTCACTTTAGAAAAAAAAAAAAAAAAAAGGGAGGAGAAGAGAATGGAAACATCTTTCAACTAGATCTTTTGTATTTTCTGTTTTGTACAACTGAAGCCTAGCACTTAATTCATCTCACACATTGAGAGAACTTGACTGGCTGTGTATTTGCTCCTTATGAAATCCAGAGTGGCTTGCTGATGTGTAAAACTAGAACATATGCCATAAGTTACACATATATAGGTTATATGTGTATAGGTATATTTGTACTTCCTGACTCTGCAAATAGTGTTATTTTTCTATTGTTAAGACAACCACTTCTGCCATAGAAATAAATTTACTTAAACTGATGGAGTATGGTTCCGTTATTTCAAATAGGGTGCCCAATTAAAGTAAATGGGATTATTTTGCTTGGGACATGGATTTTTGTCTCCTTAAGCATAGAAAAAATAGAGAACAAATGGCTTCTGTTCCTATCATTCAAGAGAATCACAGAATTTTAGAGTTGGAGAGGACTATAAGCACCATCTAGTCCAACCCGCACATGAAATACAATCCTCGATATGACATACCTGTTAAGTGGTCATCTAGCTTGAAGATCTCCAGAGAGGGGGCTAAGGCAGCTCATTCCATTTGGGGGTAGTTGTAATCAGGAAGTTTTTTCTTTTCATCAAGCCAACATTTGCCTCTCTTCCACTTTCATTCATTGCTCCAGGTTTCTCCTCTGAGGCCAAACTGAATCTTAACACTAATGAAAATAACAACACATATCTCCTAGAAGTGTAATGAGGATCAAATAAAATGAGTTTTGTAAAGTGCTTACTTAATAAGTGCTTGTTTCCTTCCTTTTTACTGCTTTTTTCCTAACATCCTTTTTATCTCTTCATTTCCAACTTAGTTTTTGCAAGAATATAAAGTCAAACTGAATCTTTGCAATACTGGATGTTAGAAGAGATAGCCCTATTATTACCTCATTCCTGCTTTTTTTTTTTTTTTTTTTTTTTCCCTATTGAACTCCAATTATTTCCAATTATTTTACCCACTCCTTTAATATCCTCATTCCTGACTTCTGACCTTTGATGATCAGCAGTTATTCTAGAACTACAGCTCAAATGTTTTTGAGAACAGTAATTTATATACACGTGTTGACCCCCTGTTTATATAGTGTACAGTGCTATGTCTTAGTACCTTTTTAAACTGCCTTTATTATTCCTCTTGTATCACTTAAATTGCTCCTCCATAGAAAATGGAAGTCATATGAAAAGAAAAAGATAATTATTTCTTCCCCATCTTTTCCATCCTAATTCCTTACCATGACAACAAATTACAAATGCCTCCTAATTAATTGCCCTACTAAAACTTGGGAATGCTGAATGCTACTTCATTTGAGAGGTGATGAGGCTATAAGGGAAGGAACAGGTGAGTTACCACAAATAAGAACTCAGAAGCTTAACCTTTCTTCTTGAAATAGCCTGCACATTTTCCCTATACTTTACCAATATGATAGCTAGTTGATCCAAATACAGTACTTCTATTATATCCAAATACAAATAACTCATTTGTCTTACTTTCTAAAAAATTAAAAACTAGGTTTAGAAAGATTCTCTTTAGCCCTTGTTTTTTTTATCCCTGTGCACCAGCTCTCAATGGATTATGTACATTGTTAATAAATGTGAAATGAATGAATGATTATCTTCAACTACCACCTTTTTGTGAATAAACCTGCAACCTAATTTCCAAATTCGTTCTCTGATTTCTGCTTCAATCCTACATTTCATCTTCTAAAAAGATATTCACTTGGAGGTCTTGTCATCTAAAGCCAGTAAAATCAAAAGGTAAATGGCCCCTTTACCTTTTCCCTTGTTTGTGCCAGATGAAACATGAAGTGACTGAGGAAAACACAAGTTTTTCTTTAGAACATCTTTTGAGCATATTGACTCATTAAGTAATGCATTCCAGTTGTCCAAGAAATGATAGACTGGACCTCTACATCAAAAACAAATAAGGTCAATTAATTAAAAGGAAAATTCATCATTAGGTAATCTGGTTTCTAATTGGATGAGGGATTAAACTTTCCAAGTGGGAAGAGGAGAGTGAATAGGTGCAATTTCCTAAATTCACCACAACTGTCTGTAAATAATCAAAAGGACATGGAACCAATTGCTTGAGATGTACAATTGTGAGAATTGCGTCAATCTTTGGATCTGTCCCAAGTTTCTGATCAGAATAACCCAAGTTCTTGGTGAAGGGTCTCTAAGTAGCATAGCAGATAGAGGTGGTCCAGTTTCCTAGCCATGCAGAGCTAGGTTCAAACAATTAAGCTACCCTCCCAATTCCCACAATTGACCACTTACCCTTTCTCTCAATTTCCTCTTCTAATCTGGTATTTTTGAGTCTTCCTTCACTTTTTATATTTAATCTATTTCCAAGTCATAATTTCTGAACTATTTTGAATTTGAACTTTCCATTTCCAGGGCAGTGAAGAACTAGAAACCCAACAAAACAGTGAATTTGGAGCTAGAAATCTAGACTAGCAGCCTCTAATGACTTGTGATCCTTTGCAAGTCATAACAGACCTATGGATCTCATTTTCCCCTGTTGATAAGAGGGGGATGGCTTAGATAAATTTTGAAGCCTCTTTGTCTCTCTGAATAATTTCACTCTCTGAGAGAGAGAGAGATTGTGAAACTGAAACCCAGAGAGAAACAGAATATATATACACCACACAGGACAGAGCCAAGGTGATGGAGTAAGACAGAAACTTACCTTCACAAATTCCAAATAATTTAAAAATGATACCTCGAAACAAATTCTGCAAAGGCAGAACCAACAAAAGGATGGGGTGAAACATTTTTCTAGCCCAAGACAATTTGGAAGGTTGACAAGAAAAGTGTCACTGAAGTGAGAGTGGAGCACAGTTTAGAGCAGGTGGCCTCCATGAGCCAGCAGCAGGCCATGTCCCCCCAGCTAGCAGAGGAGCCTTGCCCCAGCATGCTAGTGTAGGACTTGGAGGCAACTGAATCTGCATCAGTGACTCCTGGAGCCCTCAGATTACAGAGAACACTTTGCTGCCACTAGGTACAAGATTCTTTTGCATTGCCCAAACAGGAATCTGGATCATAGAACCAGGGTGAGGAGGAACACTAGTATACCAGAGATTGTAGCCACAGTGGAGTGAGGATCCTGATCACAAGAGAGAAAGAAACAGGGGGACATATACAGATTGAGTCCGTGAGTAATAATACCCTCTACACTGTATTTTTTTTTTTATACTTGCCAAAGTTCTTTCCATTTTAGTTTAACAAATATTTACTAAATACCTACTATTGATAAAGCATTGTGCTAGGTGGCAGGGATAGAAAGAAAAATACAAGTTTATCCCCCAAAACAAAAAGAAACCAACCCACTTTAGACATTCACTAAGAACAAACTACTCTATTTAACTTCCATCATGTCACTAGAATCCAATTTGAAGATCACTGGCCCAGGAGTCGAAATTTATTTTATAGTTCCAGCTTTGCCACTTAAAAAATTCATGACACAATTTCTCAGAGCTTGTTTCTTTATCTGCAAAATGGGGATAATATCTGCTCTTCCTGCATCATAAAGTAATTGGGAGATTCACATTAGAATATGTTCAAAAGAAAACCAAGATGGTGGAGGGAATCAGGCATTTCTGCTGAGCACTCTCAACCCAAACCTCTAAACATTTTTTTTAAATAACTTTTTATTGGCAGAACCCATGCCTGGGTAATTTTTTTTTTTTTTACATTATCACTTGCACTCACTTCTGTTCCGACTTTTCCCCTCCCTCCCTTCACCCCCTTCCCCAGATGGCAAGCAGCCCTATACAAGTCGAATATATCACTTAAACAACTTTTTTTAAAAAATGCCTCAAATCAAAATCTGAGGTGATAGAAAAAAAATCATAGTGTCTTATTTTTGCATCCCACAACAGTTAGTAGGACCAAAAGAGAGGCTGCCTGAAAACTAGACTAGAGGGGGAGCTGGTTCTAGCAGCACCTGCAGTAAGTCGAAGCAGCAGTGGTGGGTGGTACCAAAAGCACTAAGGGGACTATCTGCACAGAGAGATATTGCCAAGGACCCTTGTGATAGCAATGGACACAGGCCCAGATGGAAGGCAACACATTGTAAGAAAAAAGGATTTGGAATATAATATACTGGAAGGCAAGGGAGCTAGGATTACAATCAAGAATAATTTACTCAGCAAAACTGAGCATAATCCTTAAGGGGAAAGAAAGGATATGTAATAAAAGAGGGCTTCCAAGCATTCCTGATGAAAAGACCAGAGTTGCATAGAAATTTGACTTTCAGATATGACTTGAGGAGTATAAAGAGATAAACTTGAAAGAGGATTCATATGGAACTTAATAAGATTAAACTGTTTATATTCCTATATGGGAAGATGATAACATGTAAATCCTAAGGAACTTTTTCATTATTAGGTCAGTTAGAAGGAATCTACTTAGACAAAGGACAGGCATGTGTTAAGATGATTTCAAAAATAAGAATGAAAGGGTAAGAAAGAGAAATGGACCAGAAGGGAGAAGGGAAAAGAAGAATGGGGAAAACTTTCATGTTAAAGGGGCACATAAGAGTTTTTATACTGTAGGGGGAAATAGGTGGTGCTGGAGGTCCTGGGGTGAGCAGGCAATGCTATATGCAAGACTTCCTAAAACTTTTTTTCCATTCATGACTCCTTTTTTTCCTAGGAAATGTATATATATATATATATATATATATATATATATATATATATATATGTATTCCATTCATGACTCCTTTTTTTCCTAGGAAATGTATATATATGTTATATGACATATAGGTAGATAAATCAAACATTTACTAATAATAAATCATGTCACCACTCCTACAGTCAATTATGAGACTTCTATGGAGTCACAAACCACAGTTTAAAAAGCTTTGCATTTACACCACCATCCAGGAAATGAGTCATAATTCAAGCCAATTAATTATATCTGGTAGCACAATTACCACTTTGTGACCTTTAAAGGAAGGAACTAGCATTGAGGGGCATCAAGAAAGGCTTTTTATAGAAAGCAGGATTTTAGAAGAGACTTGAAGGTAAACATGAGGAGGAAGGGGATTCTGTATCTAAGAGACAAGTATCAGAAATGCCTGAAGTTAGTAGATGGAGAATTTTTTGCGAGGAACGGCAAGGCAGTATTACTGGAACACGGAGTATTAGTGGTAGAGAATAAGGTTTAAGAAGACTATAAAAGTGTGTGTTTATGGGGTGGGGGTGGGGACAGGATATGAAAGGAATTGAATACTAAATGAAGGAATTTATATTTGATCCTGGAGATTTTATGAAACCATTGAGGTTTATTGAGCTAAGGAATGACCTAATTATTCTCTTCATACCTCATATTTGCCATAGAATCATAGAATTTGATCAAGAAAGAACCTGGGCTTTAGGACGATCACTTGGATAGTTGAAGGGAGGATGGTCTTGGGAGGAAAAAACTTGCAGCCCAGAGATTAAGCAGCAGACTCTATTATGATGGCCCAGGCAAAATGAAGGCCTGCAGCAGGTAATGATAATATCAGAATAAAGAAGGGAGATATGTGAGAGATTTTATGAAGTAAAATTGTTGAGGTTGGGAAGGGGGACCCCAAAAGTTTGGTCCCAGACCGATGTCATGGGGTATCTCAAAAGAATTTGCAGACTTGAACCTTTCAATAGTAATATTATAAAGTAGATCAAATTGTAAGGAATTCAGCAGAGAAACCGAAGCAAAGAGAGACATTTATTTAGCTTTCAGTCATAGATATGCTAATTCTATGGCTCATATGTAGGAAGGAGTGGTTTCCAGAATTTGATTCTCTTGACCAGATTATTACTGACAAGATTACCAGTCAGCAATGAATTGAGGAGTGGTCTTATTCACTATTGTCTCAGGAGTTTGATCTGTGGGAGTTTCCTGAGTCCAGAGGGTATCTTACTAAGGAATCATCAGATAGATTGGGTGTGGGGGTTTCCTGAAGCAGATGACAAAGCTAGAAGATTTAGGACTGCTAACTTATTGTTAGAACAGAAGCTCCCCAAGGTCAGGGGACCACAAAATCATATTACATCAAAATCAGTAGAAAAGCAATAGATTTGATATGGGGAATGAGAGTGTGAGGATTTAAGGATGACATCTAGATTTCAGACTTGGGTGACTGGAAATCATCAAGTAATAGGAAAGAAAATAGGGTTAGGAGGGAAAGATAAGTTCACTTTGGGGCATGTTGAATCTAACATGCATATAAGACAGTCCAAGATGTTCATTAGGGAGTTGGAAATGTGAGATTGGAGATGAAGCTTTGAGAATCATCAGTGTAGAGATGACAACTGATCCATGGGAGCTGATGAAATCACTAATTGAAATAGTACAGGAAAAGAGATAAGATCCTGTTAGGACATTCACAGTTAGTGGATGTGATCAGGATGTAGAAACAGTGAAGGAGATTGAGAAGGTGGCAGTAGGAAAGATAGGAGAAGAACCAGAAGATACCGTGTTAAAGGTACAGAGAGGTCAAGAAGGATGAGGATTGAGAAAAGGCTATTAGATTTGGCAATTAGGAATTTTGGAAAAAGCAATTTCAGTTAAATGATGAGTTCAGTAGATTGTATAGAGTTAAAAAACACATAAAAGGAAAGGAATTGGAGGTTCCTACTATAGATGGCCTTTTCAAGGAATTTAGTCAAAGAAGAGAGCAAAGATATAGGATGATAGCAGTAAGGATAAATGGATCAAGTGAGGGAATTTTTGAAGCTGAAGGAGACCATATGCTAGTTTATAAAGAGTGGGGAAGCAGCTAGCAAACAGGGAAAGATTGAAGATAAGTGAAAGAATGGGGATGCTGAAGGGGCAGTTCTGATAGAATGTGATCACTTGATCATGAAGAGGGTTTTGCCTCACTGAGGAGAAGGGTTACCTCTTCATGTGAAGAGAGACAGGAGGACATTATGGCCGAAAGCATCCAGGTGATGTGAGACAAAGAAGAAAGGGGGGAAAAAAGGAGGACTCAGGAAATTGTTTTAATTTTCTAGGTAAAAATTAGGCTAAGTTCTCAGCTGAAAAGATGGGAAAAGTGGGAACCCCAGGAAGTTTGATGCAGGATGAAAATGTTTGGAAAAGCTGCTATGGTTGTGAGTCAGTTAGGGAGTTGTAAAAGCATTGCCTTGTAGTAGTAAGATCACAATTATGTTGTATAACATAATATTGTAGTAGACTCATTCAACATGGTTTCATAATTTTCTCAAGCAGCACATATGTAAGTGCAATGACAGAGGATGAGAATGATTCAAAGCTGAGACTCTGCAAGACAAAATTGAAGATATGAGAAAGGGACAACAGGAGAAGAGGACAGTGTAAGGTTGATCTGGTTTGCCAAGGAATGAAGGAAGGAGAGTGTAATTGGTAGAAAGAGACACCTTTGAAGAGACCTGATGGGTTGAAGGATTGAAAGCCAGAACAGGAAGAACAGGGTTTGAGGTTATAAGGCAGATGGAGAAATGAAATGGCAAAAGGGGATTTCAGAAAGTGCTATATTTGTGGGTGATGGTGACCATCTTTATATGTGACTGAAGTGGGGTAGAGAAGTAGATCATATGAAATGAGTAAATTGAAGAAACAGGAAGTAAGAATGTTTGAAGAGGTATCCGTATGAAGTCCTCTATTATGAGGGCAAGCATTGGGGAGGACTTCCGAACCAGATAATAAAGTCACTCTAGAAAGAAAGGGAATGTTATGGCAATCTATATGCAACAATTATCAGGATTTTGATAGTGAAATAGATAAGGACTGAATGAATCTCAAAGGAGAAGAGATTCTTAAGTGTAATTTCAGTTACTATCTGTGTGAACTTGGGCAAGCTTGGACCTCATTTCCCTCATCTGTAAAAACCCTTATGTTCCTTTAAAGTCAAAATATATGATCTTCTTTATAATACTAAATATAGTATCAGTTTTGTAAATACACTATTAGGTGTGTGGAACTAATCATTGATTAAAATATAATCAGTAACATCTCACACAAATAAAGTCATATCTAAACAATTGAAAAAATATTAATTGCTCATGGGTAGACTGAGTTAATATAATAAAAATCACATTCCTGCCTAAATCAGTCTAGTTGTTCAGTGCCAAACCAATCAAACTGCCAAAGCATTATTTTATAAAACTAGAAAAACTAATAACATTCATTTAGAAGAACAAAAGGTCAAGAAGATCAAGGGTTAATGAAAAAAAAAAAAATACAAAGGATGGTGGCCTAGCAGTATAAAATCTAAAAACTATATTATAAAGCAACAGTCAGGAAAACCATTTGATATTGGCTAAGAAATAGAATGATAGATAAGTGAAATGGATTAGATACACAAGACACAATAATCAATGCCTATAGTAATCTAGTATTTGATAAACCCCCAAACTCTAGCTTCTGGGATAAAAACTCACTATTTGACATAAATTGCTGGGAAAACTGGAAAATAATATGTTAGAAAATCAGCATAGACCTACATCTCATACCACATATCAAAATAAGGTTAAAATAGGTTCATGATTTGGGCATAGAAAGTGAGATACCATAAGCAAATTAGAAGAGCAATTTATCTATCAGATCTTTATGAGTAAAGAGAACATTATAAAAGGAAAAATGGACAACCCTGATTACATTAAATTAAATTCTTTTTGTGTAAACAAAAACAATAGAAACAAGATTAAAAGGGAAGTAAAAAGCTGGGAAAAAATCTTCATGGTTAGCGTTTCTGATAAAGGTCTCATTTCTAAAATATATGAAAAATGGTGTCAAATTTTTAAGCACATAAGTCATTCCCCAACTTATAAACAGTAATAGGATCTGAAAAGAAAATTTTCAGATCACAAAATTAAAGCCATCGATAGTCATACAAAAAAAAAAATGCTCTAAATCACTATTGATTAGAGAAATGAAAATTAAAACAATTGTGAGATACCACCTCATACTTCTCAGATTGGCTAAGGTGACAGGAAAAAATGTTGGAGGGGATATGGGAAAAATGGGACATTAATGCATTTTTGGTGGCGTTGTGAAATGTTTCAACTATTCTGGAGAGAAATCTGGAACTATGTCCAAAGGACTATCAAACTACATATTCTTGTGTATATCCTTACTGGGAAATCATTAGAGAAAAGGACCCACATGTGCAAAAATGTTTGTACCAGTTCTTTTTGTGATAGAAAAGAATTGAAAAATGAGTGGTTGCCCATCAATTGGGGAATGGCTGAACAAGTTATGGTACATGAAAGTAATGGAATATTATTGTTCTATAAAAAATAATGAACAAGCTGATTATAGAAAGGCCTGGAAAGATTTACAGGAATTGATGCTGAATGAAACAGGAAGAACCAGAAATATATTGTACACAATAACAGCAAGAATGTGTGATAATTACTTATTAAAAACTTGATTCTTCTCAATGGTTCAGTGATTAAAGCAATCCCAGTAGACTTTGGACAGAAAATGCCAATTTACATCCAGAAAAAAGAACTATGGAGATTGAATGTAAATCAACACATGCTATGTTCACTTCTTTTTTCTGTTTTTTTAATCTCTCATGGTTTTTCTCTTTTGCTATGATTTTTCTCTCCTAACATGATTCATTAAGCAATGTGTATTAAAAATAAATACATATATATATATAAAATCCGTAAAGTCCAGCTTATTCATTTCCTGAGGTTTCAATTCCATTTTCTGAATTGAGAGTAAGCAAATAATTAAATGTGATAGCCTTCCTTTGCCCAAAGTGGAATGATTCATTTTTAACTTTCTTGCTTTCTAATTTAAGTAACAAAATGATTGTATATTAATTGCAAAAAGAAAAAGTTTGATCTTATACTAGAGAGTTAGTTTGAGTCCTTAGGTCCTGGAGATAAATTTGAAACTATTATAGAGACCTGAAAATTAGGATTTTGATTTAAAAATTATCCATTCTAACAAAGAATTTGACTCCTCAGAATATGATAACATTTTTTTCAGGTCTGAAATAGTTCTGTCATGCCAGATATAATTATCTATAAAAAGTGTTGTAGATTTTTTTCCTTTATCCCCAAGGAATTAGACCATGTCAAATTGATTAAATGGATATGTTGATTCAAAATGTCTTTGAGGACTTTTGAGCCCTGTGAATATTCACCTATGACATTTGTCATTATCATGTGAGTGTACTATGAAGAGTCCAAACTAAAGGAAAATTCCCTATTGCTAACAGAGTTTTTCAGATTCATATTTTAAGGTGATGTTATACTAATTAAATCAAACCAAGGAATACTTTGAAAGCTCTTCAGTGAAATCCATAACATAAGAAAGTTATTTAACTATTAAAATTTAAGAAACAAAATGGATATAAAATGCACATTACCCAGGCTGTGTAATACAACTAGTGGAGCAACCTGTTAAATTAGTCTAATAATATGTGACTATCTTATGTAGATACTGAAGATGTATGCATGTAGACTGGACCTAGAATTAAATAGAAGGAAGAAATCATGCTAGATAACATTTGGGAAATTGTGAAGTTTTCAATGATTTCTAATTACTGTCAAAAAATCCCATCTCTGCTGGAGGCATCCTTATGTCCTTTCCCATCTCCTTCCATCATTGAATTCAGTACTGGAAGGAACATTGGAGATCATCTTTTTGACACAAATTTTTTCCCCATGATTATAACAAAATCATGGAACACTGTCATCTAAGTAGAAATAAAATGCCAATCTAAAAAGCAATTGAAAGACCCTCAATGGCTATAATCAGTCTATGGAATATTACTAATGATTATTTGGATTAACAATGATGAAAATGCCATTAACAAAGGCAAGTATTGTTGGAAAAAGAGGTGGGCTGGCTGTATGAGAATAGCAGCAAGAGATGGGTAGCCTGAGCTATATGTTGGTATATCAAGATAAAGGAAGGCCTCTAGTGTTCCTAGAGGATTTATGCACAAAGAATGAGAAAGAAAGTGATGCATTATTGGAGAAATTCTATACTGAGGTAGTCAAAGATCCATCAAAGTACTAAGAATTAAAATAGAAAAAAAATGGTGTGACTATGAGTACCTCTTAAAATGTCAGAAAATGCACAAAAGGAAAGGGAAATATATTTCAGTAAACTGAGAATTCTGAAATTTTTGAAAAAATTAAGAAAATATACCAAATATATAAATTATTCATACAAATATAATTATACAAATCTCTAAGGCCTGATCAAATTACTGGCAGAAAATGCAATGGTAATAGGAGATTGGGATCAGAGAAGGAATTAGTATGAACAATATCTAAATATTTTAGTGATCATTAAAATAATAAAAATGATAAAAGCTAACATTTTTATAATGATTTAAAGTTTGCAAAGGTCATTATATATATTGACTAATTTGATTCTTACACTAATCCTATAAGACAGATACCATTATTTTTTCTATTATAGAAATAAGAAAACTGAGGCTGAGGAAGGTTAAATGATTTAACCACCCAGGAAATGTATATTAGATTCAAATTCAGTTCTTCCTGACAATTACAATACTGTTTATTACACCAGTGCTACAGGAAATAAAACTGAAAAATTATAATAAAAAGATTTCACTAAAGTAGGTAGATCAAATATTCAAAATATGTATGTTCCCTCCAAGCACACAAATTCCAATGCATCCATTTCTGCCCATCTTGGGGTGAGTCTGGTCTATTGGCTTCTTTACATGTGCTACTAGGGCTAACTGTTCAACAAAAAAGGGGGAAAACTACTTCTTCCTTGGTCCATGAACAAGATCTGTTATGTATACAGAAAAACAAAGCATAGGACAGCCCATTGATTAGCATAGACCAATGACACAAGTTCTTTTCCATCCTATATGCCTGGTAAAGCAAAATTAGGACATGAATATAACATATCTATTGCAGATTTTTAGCTAAAAGAATCTCCTGTCATTAACCACTGGTATCTGTTTCTTTAGGAAGGATAAAGAAATCCTTTTCCCTTAGACATTTATTAGGAGAAAAATACTCAGTAAGTTTTATGGGACATATAGAGATAAATGAGATATTCTTGCTATTTTCAAGGAATTTATAATTTATAATAGAATTTGATATACTACTAAGTATAATATAAAATAAAAAAGTAATAATATGAATACTACATAAGAAAGGCATCATTATCTTATTTAAATCCATTATTCAATACCATTTTTATGTAATTTTGAAGCTCGATATCCATTCAAGAATCTGAAATACCAATAACCTTAAAGGAAAACTCCTGTCCCAATTCTACTGGTTTCTTGAGCTTTAAATTAAAATGGAAATTATTTGAATTCTTCATTAATATTCACATTCATTTAAGCTTTTGTTGTGAGAGCACTAATTAGAAAATTGAATTCAGCCTTGGTATAGATCAGAGATTACAAATTACTTTTGAGTCACAATGGACCTTATAGATAATTTAACCCCAAACAGAATTTAGTATCTTTTGCTTAAATCCACTTATTACAAGTTTCTCTATTATTATTGAGAGTACCACTATCTTTCCAATGACCTCACATAAGAAGTTGCTATATCTTGTCAATTTTACCTCCAAACATTATCTTTTACCTAAATCTCTTCTAATCCACTTACACTGCAAACACTATTTTGAAATGTTGGATTGGACCATAGATGTTGGGGTACTGGGACATGGATTGCAAGTATAGTTTCTAAAAGAATTCAGGCTCAAACCATCTCCAAAGCAAGCAAGAGATTTATTATTTACTTAGAGTAAGGGCTGATATACTTTGTAAACCTCCTTCTCAAGGGAGAGGGGCAACTCGGTAGAATGAGGGGAAGGATTTATAAAGATAAAAGAAAGTAAGAAAAAAAAATAGGAGAATTGGGCAGAGCAGGAAAATTGGATGATCTCACAGGAGATTTTGCTTCTTTTGGACAGTCTCAGATAAGGTATGACTCGGAAAAGTCCCTATAATTGGATTAAGGTATGCACAGAAAAAGGTATTAGGCCTTTTTGTTTTAATGTATTCCATGAGAGAGATTTACAGGATTCTTGGGGGTAGCAGCTAGATATGCATGGAGAAATCTTTCTATTCTTCCCAAACAACAACTCATTTCAAATTTTGATGCATCTCATTTCTCTTCTTCCCAAACAACAACTCATTTCAAATTTTGATGCATCTCATTTTTCTTATTAGTGAGGCAATTGGGGTTAAGTGACTTACCCAGAGTCACACAGCTAGTAAGTCTAAATGTCTGAGGTCACATTTGACCTCCAGTCCTCTTGACTTCAAAGCTGGTGCTCTGTCCACTGAGCCATCTAGCTGTCTTCTGGTCATACCATTTTAATAGAACACCATCATGGTCACGCCAGTAGGTTGAATGACATGTATTTATTAAGTGTTTTATATGTTCCAGGCACTCAGCCATGTGTGGAGATTAGAAAGAAAAAAGGAAAGAAGAAAAAAAGAAGGCTTTAGAAAGGAAGAAAAAAAGAAAGGAGAGAGAATGAAAGAAAGGAAGGAAGAAAGAAAAAAAGAGAAAGGAAGGAAGGGAAGGAGGGAGGAAGGAAGGAAGGAGAGAAGGAAGGAAGAAAAAAAGAAAAACCCAGCACAGAGAAGATTAATAGCTAATAATTAATTTTCAATTCACAAAGGAAAATGCTGTAATGGTTCCCCCTTTCCCCCTTTTTAAATAACATATAGATTGTCCTTGGGTTAAGAATATTAATTGTTGAAAATCTTAGACATTTGATAGACCAGTCACTGAATTGTCACATATTACAACTATTACAATTACAATGATTAACTATTACCTTCAATCCCTTTTCAAATTGGAGCTAAAATGTAATAATGGCACCACCTGGTGACTACTCTGAGAACTGTCTGACCCAATATCTTTTCCCCACTACCACCATTCTTCTCTCTGAGTTAGTTCATATACTACATTCTTCACCTTTTTCCCCTCTGTCTTTCACTATGAATAACTCAGCTAATTCCATATTAGACAATTTTCTCTCTCATAAACTTTCTGGTAACAATTTTTTTTTTTCAACTACAAAGAGTACTCCACCTTTGTAGAGAAATAAAAGTAGAACATTTCAGTGGAGTGACATCTCACAATATTTAGGGACATCTATGAAGTAGAATTTATCTCCCTGTAGTGAGGTTTGGAGTTTGTTATCCCTACTCTATATGTTTATATATATAAGTGATGTTTGAGTCTTATGACCTAATCTCTTCTGTGATAGTTTCTATAATTGTTATGTATCTTAAGTACTCTTATTTCCTATCATACTTGCTATTTTCCTATAGCAGGGTATGATTAATGTATATGGACAATTTTCACTGCCCTCTCCCTTTTCCATTTCTGCTTCTCGTGATCAGATTTTATGAGTCTTTTAGTTGACAACATATTCTTCTCTTTTATCTTTTCTGGAAGATACTATTTGTTATAAGGCAGATATCATATATTGTCTAAATTTGAATCTTCCCTAACACCTAACCACTAGGGTTCTGCATGAAATTAGTGCTTTAAAAATGTTTATTGAGTTGAATTAAATGCTCATTTAAGATTTATTTAAAAAAAAAAAAAAGGAAACTGGAAATAGTCTCTAGGAATTATATTCTAACCAGGAAATGGAAGGACAGAAGGGCACAGATAGTGTTTTGGTTGGTGCTTCAATTAAAGATAGAGACTTCAAAAGGGAAAGGAGGATATGGGAAGTGAATAACAAAATAAAAAGGTAGTTTCTATATATGGACTTTGTATTTAGAGCGTTCACTCATTTGGCCAAATAAGTCATCTAGATTGTCAACTTTAAATTATCTTTGACTCTTTCTTTTCCTATAGACCCTAAATATAACCAATTTGCTTAATCTTGTCAATTCTACCTCCAAAACATCTTTCACATTCATTTCCTTCTGTATACCCAAATAGCTTTTTCTGTAGTTAAAGTCTTCATCAACTCACACCTAGAATTTTGTATTATCCTTGTAATTGGTCTCTTTGTCCCCAAGCCCTTCTCACATAGCTATTAAAGTAATGTTATTTTTTCAAAATAAGTTTTTTTGTTTTTTTTTTTAGTCTTTTGTGGGGTTTTTTTAATGTCACCACAATTTCCTTTGGTTTTATTCCCCCTCTGCTTCCCACAGAACTATCCCATATAACAAATAGTATTTTCAAAGTTTTAAAAAAGAGTGAAAATTCATAAAACTGATCAATATGTGGAAAATTCTGAAAATATATGCAATATAAAACACTTGTAAAACTCTTCACCTCTGAAAAACGACAGAATGGGCATGTTTTCTTGTTATGAGCCAGAACTCTGAACTTGAAACAAAGGATTCTTACAAGGTACTAAGTCAGTGGAATTGATAGAGACAGTAGTTATCTAATTTAGCATGGTTCAGTATGATTGATTTAATGCTACAAGGAGATGTTATGGGCCAGAACTTGAAACAAGGTACTAAGTTGAATTGAGGAGACAATGGTTAAATCTAGTTTAGCAATGATTTAATTCTACAACAAATAATGGTTTCCTAGTGATATAATGATTGGTTTGTACTCAGTGTAGGGCATATAAGCTAGGAACCTCAGCCTGCATTCAGTCGGGGAGATTCAGAAGCCAGAGAAGACAGGTGGGAGCTCAAGCTCTCGGAACCAAGGAGAGAGATAGGCCTCCAGAAAAACTAGCGGAGCCCCAAGTGAAGGAGACAAGACTTTGAAGGAGACAATAAAGGATTTGGACTTTAACCCCTGGCTACTCGTGTGGTGATTACTGAACTGAAATGAAGGCTTCTCCCAGAGACCTCAAGAAAACCTCAATAGAGAACATTCCATTTTAGAATATTACATTTTCCCATACATTCTCCTTTGTGTCATACTTTTCTTTATAATTTTGAACACTAACTTGACTTTTTCTTGGTTGTTCTTTCAAATTTATATCGCTGTAATTACTTTGTATTCTTTTTTCTTTGCTTTGCTTACTGCATTCTACATCAATTCATATAGAACTTTCTGTGCTTCTCTGAACTCATTATATTCACCATTTCTTACAATACAAATAATATTACTTTATAATCCTGTACCATTATTTATTAAGCCATTCTTCAGTAAATGAATATTTTGTTTTCAATTCTTTACTATCACAAAAAGTGCTGCTATGTATTGATAATATATATATATATATATATATATATATATATATATATATATTAAGACTTTCTTCTTATCAGCAGCTTATTTGGAGTGAAGTCTAGTAGTGAAATTATAGACTTATATCTAAGTCTTTTTTGTGTACTTTTGTAAATTGCTTCCCAGATATCTTACACATTTTGTATTTACTTGGAATGGGATTTCCCTTTGTATTAATTCTTGGATTTTATTATTCTTATATAAAATGCTATTGATTTTTGAGAATTTAATCTGCAGCCTGCAATTTTTTTCTTTTTTGTTTTTTTATTTTCAAAATACATGCATAGATACTTTTCACCATTCTTCCTTGTAAAACCTTGTGTTCCAAATTTTTTCTCCCTCCCTTACCCCATCTCTTCCCTTAGATAGCAAGTAACATGTGCACTTCTTCTATACATATTTCTACAATTATACTGCCCAAGAAAAATCAGATCAAACACAAGCAGAAAAAAATGAGAAAGAAAACAAAAAGCAAACAATAACAAAAAAGTAAAAATACTATGTTGTGATCCACACTCAGTCCCCATAACCCTCTCTCTGGATATGTATAGATGACTCTCTCCATCATAAATCCATTGTAAGTGGCCTGAAATACCTTACTATTGAAAAGAGTCATGTCCACCATAATTGATCATTTCATAATCTTGTTGTTGCTGTATACAGTGTTCTCTTGCTTCTATTCACTTCACTTAGCATCAGTTTGTGTAAGTCTCTCCAGGCTTCTCTGTATTCATCCTGCTGGTCGTTTCTTATATAACAATAATATTCCATAACATTCATATACCATATCTTATTAAGTCATTCTCCAATTGACTCAATTTCCAGTTACCATTACAAAATGGACTGCTACAAATATTTTTGCACATGTGGGTCCTTTCCCCTTTTGTATGTTAGGATACAGACCTAGTAGAGAAACTGCTAAATCAAAGGGTGCGCACAGTTTAATAGCCCTTGATAGTTTCACACTGCTCTCCAGAATGATTGAATCAGTTCACAACTCCACCAACAATGTATTAGTATCCCAGTTTTCCCACATCTCCTCGAACATTTATCATTATCTTATCCTGTCATCTTAGCCAATATGAGAGGTGTGTAGTGGTACCTAAGAGTTGTTTTAATTTGCATTTATCAATAGTGCATAAATCAATAGTAATTTAGAGCATTTTTTTACATGACTAGAAATAGTTTTGATTTCTTCCTCTGAAAGTTGTCTATTCATGTCCTTTGACCATTTATCCATTGGAGAATGGCTTGTATTCTTATAAATTTGAGTCAATCCTCTTTATATTTTAGAAATAAAGCAATTTGATTGGTAGAATACCAAATAAGTAGATTGATTTAGGTAATCATTTTTATTATGTTAGTTTGGCCTACTTAACTTTTCTAAAATTCTTTTTACCTCCTTAACTTCTTTCTTATTTATTTTGTGGTTCAATTTATCTAGTTCTGAGAGAGCAAGGTTGAGATATCCCACTAATATAGTTTTGCTGTCTATTTCTTCTTGCAGCTCTCTTAATTTCTCCTTTAGGAATTTCCATGCTATACCACTTGGTGCATATATATTTAGTATTGATATTGCATCATTGTCTGTGCCACCCTTTAGCAAAATATAGTTTTCTTTCTTATTTCTTTTAATTAAATCTATTTATGCTTTTGCTTGATCTGAGATCAGGATTGCTACCTGTGCTTTTTTTACTTCAGTCAAAGTATAATAAATTCTGTGTCAGACTTTTACCTTTACTCTGTATCACTTTAAATATGTTTCTTGTGAACAATAAATTGTAGGATTCTGACTTTTAATCTAGTCTGCTATCCACTTCCATTTTATGGGAAAATTCATCCTATTCACATTCACAATTAAAATGACTATTTCCCACCATCTTATTTCTCCGAGTTATACTTTTTTCCTTTCTTTTCCTTCTTTCCCTCCTCTCCAGTGTTTTGCTTCTAACTACTACCTCCCTCAAGCAGCCCTCCTCTTTTACAGCACCTCCCCCTTTCTTATTCCTTTTCCCTTCTACTTCTGTTCTCCCTTCTATTAGACCCCCCCCCCCCTTTTTTCCCCCTTTTCCCTCCTATTTCCCTATAGAGTGAGACAAGTTTCCCTATGAAACTAAATATGTTTGATGTTCTCTCTTGGAGCCAAATCCAATGCGATTAAAGCTCACACAATACTCCCTTTCCCCTCTCTAACCTTTTCATGAGATGTAATTTACCTCATTTTACTTCTCCTTTCTTTCTTCCAGTACAATCCCTTTTCCACCCCTAGTTTTTTTTTTTTTTTTTTTTTTTTTTTTTTTTTTTTTAATATCACAATAAAGTCAGGTGACAGTGGCTTCATGGCTTCCTTCCCATGCCACGTCTTGTATTATTCAGGGGCTCACTCTTTTCCTTCTGCAGTTGTTTGGAGGTTTCACAGATAGTTTGCTGATCTACTGGCTTCTGAACAAGAAAAGAGTAGCCCATGCTGTTGTATTTTGGCCTCCCATTAGATTCCCCCAGAGCTCTCCAAATATTTGTTACACTCCAAATATTTGTGGGTTCTGTCACTCCAAAACCAGTTCAGAGGCTTGATCTGGTATTGATCTGAGGGAAACCAGGAACAGCTTCAAGGGCCTATCTACTTTCTGCCATTTTGGATCTGACTCCAATTTTGTTAATAATATTGTGTCAGAATCTTTGCTGATTCCTTAGAAGTTGCTTAGTATCCTATCACATATCAGTAATTAAGGATATTTTTACTTATATAAATTTTATGTCTTTAATTTGTTATTCTTGTCTGATTGCTACTTCTAGAATTTCCAAACTTACATCAAATAACAATGTAGAGGATGGACATTTTTGCTTTATTTCTGAATTTACTTGGAAAGGTTCTAGTGTATTCCCATTGCATATGATGCTTCTATCTCATAGATACTTAAAAAATACAGATTGATACTTTTGTGATATTAAAAGGGTTGCTCTATGCCTATATTTTGTAGGATTTTTAGCATAAATGAGTCTTGTATTTTGTCAAAATCTTCATATTTATTGAGACAATCATGTAGTTGTAGATGTTTTTATTTTTAAACTAAGTAAATATATTCATTGTCTTTCAAATGTTGAACTATCCTTGAACCCCTGAAATATCTATCTAATTTGTGATGATGAATTATTCCTTTGAAAAATCATCTTAGTACATCTGATAGAGTTTTGTTTAAAATATTTGAATTGCTATATTCATTAATGACTTCTTATCCCCTGCTTACTTTAATTCCCCCTTTTGCTTCCTCATCCATTTTCCTGTAAAATCTTATTCCTAAGAGAAAATAGGAGTTATATTCCTTTCAATGTTAACATTTGACTTGATTGTCACACTGCAAATGACTTTCTTTCTTTTATTTTCCTCTCTTTTTTTTAATGAGCCCTCTTCTGTAGCTGATAAAAAAAAAAAGGCTATTCTATGTAGAGAACTGAAACTCTTCAGTCACTGCACTGAGGTCGGTTCAAACACTTAGGGCTAATTACCAATAGGACAATACTCTATGGGCATGTGCTTGGGGAATGGCCCTTCTCATTATCCTGTGCTGGCTTGATAATTGATGTATACAGAGAATTGTAGGAGGGACTATGGGTTGGACTAAAAGTAGCCAGGGTCACTCTCTGGGCGGGAGATGAAGAAGGAAGGTTGAGGAGATTCTGCATCCATCCAATCCAATCTTATCCCTAAAGACCAAGAATAAAGATCAAGGACTTTTGCTTATCCTGACTCTGGCTGATTCTAAGGTATCCGAGGTGCTAACACTGTAATCACAATTCTATACCTCATTTCTTCTTACATAGCCTTAATCACCAAATGGGTGTTGCCTCAGACAACCTGACACCCGGGAAAGATCTTAGCTTAAAAATGCCAAAGTCTCCTATTGAATTCATTGTTATTCATTGTTCTATATTTGTTATTCATTGTTATTGTTGTATAACTAATATAACTCTATAATTATGACTATATTAGTTAACAATAACTAATTGTTATTCATTGATCTATATCTTGCCACTGGATCCAGAAGATTCTAGAAGAGAGGCTGATAACTTTTTATAGTCTACTATCATTTAAATCCAATTCATTTGCATGTCATAACATTACCTTTTTGAGACTGAAGAACAAAGTATAAAAACAATCTACTTAAACTCAAGGTGTTTGAGTTTTCTTCCTTATGAAATATTTTTAAATTTCAGTTTTCCCCTGGGACATTGTTGGTGGAGTTGTGAACGAATCCAACCATTCTGGAGAGTAGTTTGGAACTATGCTCAAAAAGTTATCAAACTGTGCATACCCTTTGACCCAGCAGTGTTACTACTGGGCTTATATCCCAAAGAGATTATAAAGAAGGGAAAGGGACCTGTATGTGCACGAATGTTTGTGGCAGCCCTTTTTGTAGTGGCTAGAAACTGGAAACTGAATGGATGTCCATCAGTTGGAGAATGGCTGAATAAATTGTGGTATATGAATATTATGGAATATTACTGTTCTGTAAGAAATGACCAACAGGATGATTTCAGAAAGGCCTGGAGAGACTTACACGAACTGATGCTGAGTGAAATGAGCAGGGCCAGGAGATCCTTATATACTTCAACAACAATACTATATGATGACCAGTTCTGATGGACCTGGCCATCCTCAGCAATGAGATCAACCAAATCATTTCCAATGGAGCAGTAATGACCTGAACCAGCTATGCCCAGAGAAAGAACTCTGGGTGATGACTAAAAACCATTACATTGAATTCCCAATCTCTATATTTATGCCCACCTGCATTTTTGATTTCCTTCACAAGCTAATTGTACAATATTTCAGAGTCTGATTCTTTTTGTACAGCAAAATAACGGTTTGGTTATGTATACTTATTGTGTATCTAATTTATATTTAAATATATTTAACATCTACTGGTCATCCTGCCATCTGGGGGAGGGGGTGGGGGGTAAGAGGTGAAAAATTGGAACAAGAGGTTTGGCAATTGTTAATGCTGTAAAGTTACCCATGCATATAACCTGTAAATAAAAGGCTATTAAATAAATAAAAATAAAGGAAAGGATTAAAAAAAATTTCAGTTTTCCCCTCTTACTTTACTGTATTGCTTCCTTCTGATTTGTGTATCTTTGATTATGATTTCCCTAGGGCTAGATCTCAAAACCATCTTAGCTTCCTCCCATGCTGTGTGATATACACTTCTGCAATCTAGATCTCTTACCCAAATGAATTTTTTTGGGTAAGAACTAGCTCCAGACTCTTTCTCTTAGGCTTTGTCATGTGTACCTGTCCTCTTCAAGTTTTAGGGGTATGCTAATAAATGTTTAATGAACAACTGTCAGGTTAAAAGAATACAACACACTTTTAAGTTTAATATGTGTAAACACTTTTTTCTTCACTCACATCTAAAAATTAACAAAACAATAAATCATGCTCTCATATTAAACATTTTCTGATTTCCAAAGTGTAAATGCTCTCATTAACAATTTAACTATAGGTCCTCTTTAGCCAGTTTGATCTGGCTCCAACACATCCCTCTCAAGTTTCTTTGTTTCTTGGTTCTTTAACTGAGCTCTGTTTCAGCATCATGCTACTGTCTCACTTAGGACAGGCACTGGATTTTTCTTGGCTTTGGGAGATGGGAGTCATTGAGTTAGGTTCTATTGTAAGTTCAGCTCATACAACTCTGCTCATTTGGTGAAGAAGGGGAGACTGAACATTTAGGTATTAGGAAATAATTAGACTGTTCTACTTTGAGTCCTCAACCAGAAGTGTCAAATACATGACCTGTGAGTCACATATGATCCAAATATTTCTGAGTGTGACCAGAATCAGATTAAAATGTAATTGGGGGATATTTAACAAATTAAATCAGAATACACTAAAACAGATGATATCAAAAAATTGTTTTCTATGTTAATATATGTCCTATGGGGACACAGTTTAATGATTGTCATTTCTATCTATATTTTTATACTACTCTCACAGTAATATGCTGGGCTACAGTATATACAGTATAGACTACAGTTCCACCTGAAATTGCTTTACATCTTGTATGTATATATCGTATTCCTATTTTGGAGAAGTTTGTTAAGTCTTGATAACTGAAAAAAATGTCTAATTTCTCTCTTCTTGGTCATTTGACCTAAATATCTGAATTGATCATCTTAATACATGAACCTTACTATGTCACTTTTCCAAAAAAAAATTCTAAAGAACTCTCTATTGATTTTAGGCTAAATGGCAAAATCCTCAACTTCATATTTAAAAATAATATCGCTTTCTTCTACTTTTTCAGGTTTATATTACTTTCACATCATTTCCTTTTCCTTCAAACTGTCTTACTTGTTATTTTTTATATATCATATACTATCTCCTTCCTCAATGCCCTTTTCATAATTTTGGTAGTTAGTCTTCACTTCCTCAAAATATTTTCACAGAATCACAAAGCCTCAAACTTGGACAGGACCTCATTGCCTTTATATAACTCTCCAATATTTGAAATTCATCTTCCATCACTTCTAATTCTTAGAGTCCTTACTTTCCTTCAAAGCACAGTCTCAGAGGCAGTTTTTACATAAGATCTTTCCTGATGTCCAGCCCTCTCTTGATCCTGAGCTCAGCATAAGGGAAAAACCTCTTAGTAATTACAGCTATGTCAGCATGACATGAACTGCTTTGGGGAAAAATTGATGCTCCTGAATCTGGAGAATTAAATGTTGGGTATATTATTATACAAAATTCCAATTCAAATATGATGATAAACTAGATAGCTTCTGCAGTCCTGTACTTTCTAGGATGCTTGGAGTTCAGACTCTTAGAGTTTTCTCTGTCTCTCTTTATCTCTTTGCCTCTCCCTCTCTGTTTCTGTGTCTTCCTCTTTTCATCTTTTTCTTTTCTTTCTTCCCTTCCTCTTTCTTTCTCTTTCCTTCACTCCTAATTTTTAAGAAGCTTATTTGTTTATTTATTCTTTTAAAATTTAATATTTTTATTTTCCTTCAGTTATATGTAAAACAATTTAAATTTGTTTTTAAAACTTTGAATTCCACATTTTCTCCCTTCCTCCCCAACTCCACCCCCGTTAATAAGGTACTTATGAAGTTATGCAAAATATTTCCATAAATGTCATGTTGAGAAAGAAAAGATAGATCTCTTCATCCCCCCAAAAAAATCCTCAAGAAAAATAAGGTTTAAAAAAAAGAGTATTCATATATAATCAGTTCTCTTTCTGAGTATGAATAGCATTTTTTCTGTCATAAGTCCTTCAGAGCAGTCATGAATCTTGTATTTCTGAAAATAACAAAATCATTCACAAGTGATCATCCCAGAATATTGCAATTACTTTGTATACAATATGTTTTATTTTGCTTGAATTCATGGAGGGCTTTCCAGGTTTTTCTGAGAGCATTCTGCTCATCATTCCCCACAGAACAATAATATTCCATCATAATCACATACCATAATTTAATCAGCCATTCTCCAATTGATGGGCATTCCTTCAATTTTCAATTTTATTTTTTTGCCCTGAGAGTTGCTGTAAATATTTTTGTACTTATAGGTATTTTTAGGAGGCTTTTTAGGAGGTATCACAGTGTGTTTCTCTTCATAATGGGTGACATTAAAATGATGTAGCTGCACAGTTGATTCCCCATCCTCACCTCTTTCTCACCAATAATTTTTAGAGATAATGCTATCAAACCTACCAAGCCAATCAGCTGCATATAGGTACTTTAATCTGATCTATGTTGATAGGGGTAATAAAATAGTCTGTGTGATGCAGAACAGTCTTTTTTAAAGACATTTTTAGCAAAGGGGTTTTTAACCCAAGGTCTATGAAATGTAAAAAATAAGTTGTCAACTTTACTTAAATATAATTGATTTCCTTTGTCATGCTAAATATTTTACTTTATTCATATAAAAATATTGTTTTGATAAAAGGGTTATAAGATTTACCACATTGTCAATGGATTGTTGACAAAAAATTAGTTTAAGAACCCTGTTCTAGAGCAAAAATGATACTCAGAGTTTGATCTGTTTCCACTTTGTTCTATGGACAGTGGAGGAACTACTTATTTCCACAGTGATGTTGTGGAGACCCATTCAATAAAATTGACATGTCTATATATATATATCATATCTACACAGACACACATCTATATACATACATACATGTTATACCCACATACGTATATATATATATATATATATATATATATATATATATAATATTGAAATTTTGCAAACTTTTCATATAAATTATCTCATTTAAGCCTCTTAATAACCCATTTTACAGAGGAAGAAATGGAAACACAGAGAATTTATTAGACTTTATCTGAGATTATACAACTCATTAATATTCCAGGCAGAATTTTAAACTATGTTCTCCTGACTATAAGTCTAGCATCCTGCCAATCATGACACACTATCTCTCAATAATGACTGTATGAGCTTTTTGGGAGCAAGATAATGTATAAATCTGGAGTATTGGTATACATTTAGTTATTCAACTTTCACTCACAATTAGTTTTCAGTTTATTGAGAACATCATTGCTCTATCTTAGCACAGTTGAATTGCTTTTAATTTCTAGACCTCACATTATCAGCAGTTTCATTTCTCATTCTGCTGAATTGTGGAACAACTTATCATATTTTTTCCATATTTTTTAATTATACCACTCAATCATCAGTTAGCTGGCTCACACAATTGTCGACAAGAATTGCCAATCCATTTTATTCTTTATAATCAAATAATTCTGGTTCAGTAATTCTATTGCTCTTGGTTTATGATCAGTCTCAGATAAGTCATTCCTAAAGTATAGCATCAGGAAGGAGAGCAGAAAAGAAGAAAAAAGAATTGTTCATTTGGTTTTACTATTGACCAAACTGCTTGACAGTTTGCCTTTTGCAGAAGATTTGTCTTCCTAAAATGAGGGCACATTAAGGAAATGAGACATTTAAAAGTTTTCAGTTTAGAAATACTAAGAACTTTTTCCAAGGTCATTTTTATAAGCCAAAGAGGTATCCAAGTACAAATTTCCTAGGAGATAAACTGGCTCATGGGATTTTAAAGTGAAGATATTAAATCGATTTTGAATAAAGCAAAGTCAGAAACTTATATAATACAGCTAACTTCCAATTGTTGCCAAATTACTGGTATAAGATTAATGTAGGCATATTCCACATGATATCCTTAATTAATTCCAGAAAAATTATGGTAATAGGTACAATAATATTACTGAGGGTAGTTAGTTCTATAAGAATGATGTCTGGCTGAACTGAAGAATAATTTTTAATATTGAGGTGTGGCTTAGTTGTGATGTATTAATCACCAAATGGCATTGTATTGAACAAATTTATTTGGGATAAGAATGAATTTATAGTCAGTTTGGTGTAGTGGATAGACAACTGGGTTTGGAGTCCAAAAGACTGGGGTTCATTTCCTGTCTGACAATTGATAGCTGTGTAATGCTGGGCAAATCACTTAAGCTTTATATACCTCACTAAATCATATACATTTTCTATCTGTGAACTCTCTAAGATGATGAACTCATAGTCCCTTTTTATATTTGCATATGACTGAACTTAAGGAGCACCAAACAAAGCTCACCTTGAACAGCGTCCAGACTATAGGGTCTGAGACCCTATAGTTTTTTCTTTGTTGGATAAGTGATACTTTACAATCCCATATTAGAAAACAATAATTATAAAGCAAAAATATTAAAAATAACTAGTTCTTTACATAGCAGTAAGATATAGTTTCTGTTCCACTGTAGTCCACATTCCATTCACTGGTGATCTCTCTTCTTGTTTCAGTTCCTTCTGTGATACTGATTAGGGGAACGAAATTATCTGTCTTTTCTCCCTTTCTTGACAAATGCCACCATAGATGGAAACTATCATGCCACGGGAATGTTCCATTATTACTATATCCTGAATTCTGTTTTCTTCCCTGAACTTTCTCCAGTTTGTTCCCCAGTTGCTTAAAAGACTTGATCCACCTGGCATCCCCTGATCCTTGACCCCTACTACTTTTCTCTAGACAAATGTGATTTTGGTTAACCATATGGTTAACAGTTTTCATCCAAGAGCTTTCATCACAGTTTGGTGATGAGTACTGTAAAGTAGTGTTAAGAACCATCTATAGACACTTCATTAATCATTTTTAAAAATGAGATATACTTAGAAAAACATGCACAAACTTCTTTGAAATAATATCCAATATTTTTGTAATGTTTAAAAGCATAGAGAATGCTCTCTTCACAATTCTCTGAAGTAGAGTGAAAGTGTTATTAAAGAGGTATCAGAACAAAGAGGAATATAAATCCAATATGTGGATGACTACTTCCAAGATATGTTATAATGAGGATTCTTTTTGGGTCTAGATTGGGCTAGAATGACTGCTGGGAATCTCCCCAACTCTCAACTTTTATGCTTCTGTAATGGAGTGTGACCTTCTTAAGGACAGGGACTGTTTTTTGTCTCTAACATGTCTTGCATGTGGCACATTGCCTGGCCCATAATACTTTAAAGAATACCTGTGGAATATGTATGTTACTTTTAATGTTAATTATAATTGAGAGGAAAGACAATGGAAACAGATATTCATCTATGTTTCTTAATATGAAATGCATTTTACTTTCAATGTGGTCAGTTACTGAGGAAAGACAAGTTCTTAGTGGAAACAGGGACTCACCTATGCTTCCTAATATACAAGAGGGATTAAACTTAGGCCAACAGGGAAGAACTGGGGTAAAATAAGTAAAGAATATAGGAAGGCACATTTTGGCTCAACATAAGGGAAAACTTTCTATTAATCAGAGCTGCTCAACACTAGACTCAGCTGCCTCAGGAAGAAATTCCCAGTCAGCCATTCTCCAATTGATGGGCATTCCTTCAATTTTCAATTTTATTTTTTTGCCCTGAGAGTTGCTGTAAATATTTTTGTACTTATAGGTATTTTTAGGAGGCTTTTTAGGAGGTATCACAGTGTGTTTCTCTTCATAATGGGTGACATTAAAATGATGTAGCTGCACAGTTGATCCTCCACAGATTAGATGACTATGTATCAGGTATATTGTAAAGTGTGTCGACTATATGACCTTTGATGTCCTTTCCAACACTAAAATCCTATGATATCTTAGTGAACAACTCATTATACATATACAATCAAAGTGGCATATCAGGAAGTCTATAGGTCAGAACAACAATTGACTTTCAATTCTATTTTATATATCTCACCTAGCCTCCAGGAACAGACCCAAAGAAAGGGGCATGCCCAGATCAATCTATAGGTTTTGCAAGCAAAGTGATTATTATGAAATCACCAGACTCAATACTAATAAAATCCTGTAGCTTTCCCTGAAACTGCTGGGTGTTCAGTCTTAGTTTTGGAAGATTCTGATCAGTTTGGAGTGTTTTGGGGAAAGCAAGATGAAAAATCTAAGCAACCATGTACTACTCTACTAGAAAACAGATGTCAAAATGAGTATGATACAAGTAAACCAGGAAGCCGATCCCTTCAGGGCCTTAGTGGGGGAGATGTGAGCTATTCAACCCAGATTCAATGAACTGACAAAAATGATTTCTGAATTACTGTAATGACCTTTGGGGAAAAATTGTGGTGAATAGAAGAGGTGCCACAAGTCTAGATTTCAAAGTTGTTTTCAAAAAAAACAACTGTGAAGTTTTAAAAATAAGTTATTGAGCTTGACTCCAACTTTTGGCAAAATGTATATAGAGATTTACAAAGAAATATTTCAGACAAAATATTCATTGACCCTTAAAAGTTATTGTAGCTTTATCAAGAGATCCTGGCTATGCCAAAAAAAAAAACTTTTTTCTTTCCTTCCTTCCTATCTCCCTCCCTTCCTTTTTTCTTCCTTACTTCCTTTCTTCATCCCTCCCTTTATTTCCTTCCCTCCATCCCTCCCTCCATCCCTTCCCTCCATCCCTCCCTCCATCCCTTCCTTCCTTCCTTCCTTCCTTCCTTCCTTCCTTCCTTCCTTCTTTCCTTCCTTCCTTCCTTCCTTCTTTCCTTCCTTCCTTTCTTCTATAGATCAGGAAATGTCACAAGCATGTATGCCTGAATTTCAGCAAAGCATTTAACCCAAACTCGCATTATATCCTAGACCTACAGCATAATCCAATTAGACTGTCTGAAAATGATGTTAACTATACCCAGTTGGGAATTAATTGATGGATCAATTTCAATAAGGAGTCTCTTGTACAGTATTTCATGAATTTTTTCTTGATTCAACATATTTTTAACAAATTAATTGAAGATGTAGATGATTCCCTTCTCATGCTAATGAAAGAAAGTTAGAAGTGAGAATTAAGACATCAGATAATGGATTCAAAATCAAAAAGATCTTGATAGTTTAAAATGATCAAAAAATTAATACAATAGAATTTGATCAGCATAAATCCTTTGCTTTGTGTAAAAATAAAATAAGTACCATAAGTTCTGGTTGAAGGAGGTATGGCTAAGTAACAATTTATGTAAATCATATCTTAAGGGTTTTAGTGAATTGAAAATTTAATATATGTCAACTGGGATGTGCAGTTAAAAAGCTAATATTATCTCAGGCTGATTTAAGGGAGGCATAGTATTTAGATACCCTGACCAGTGAAAAACCACATTATGTTTATTGTATTACCTTTTCTTTCCTGTATTTTAAATTATTGACACACTGGAGTGGAGAAGAAGGAGATGTTGGCTACAGAGCAGTCTGAACATGATGTTGTCAAGTTGAAGGAACTGAGGATATTTGCCCTGATGATAAGAAAAATTAGGCAAAACATGAGCTGTCATTAGGAAGAGAGATTAGACTTTATTTTGGTCCAAAGAGCAGAACTAGGAGTAATGGGTGGAAGTTAAAAAGGCAGATTTCAAATTAGGTACAAAAAGATAAATTGAACAGAAATTAACTCTATATAAAAAAGGAACAGGCTGCCTCTAGATCTTATCAGGAAAGTAACAGGTGAGAATCACCATTTATTAACAATGTTGCTGGAAGGATTACTGAACCAGAAAAGACTGAATTATAGAATCCCATTGTTCTCTTCAGATTGTCTGAATATCCCCGGCTGTCATGAAGACAGAGATCAATTCAGAATTAGCAACTTCATCTTTTGATAATCTATTGGACCAATTAGCTTCAATATCAGTCTTCAACAAATTGAATCTCTATTGATTATATGACTTTGAATATAGGAAGGCAAATATGGGAAAGAGGCAAACCCTATAGAACCTTTATCAACACTCATGATTTGTGCAATGTTTTCACAATCTTGCTTAGATTCCTAAACTCCATTTAAAAAATAATAGCCTTTTATTTTCAAAACATATACAAAAATAGTTTTCAGCATCCCCCCCCCTACAAAACCTTGTACTCCAAATTTTTCTCCCTCCTTTCTCTCTATACCTCTCCCCTAGACAGCAAGCAATTCAATATAGATTAAACATGTGTAATTCTTTTGAGCATATTTGGGAGTATTATAATTCTATCAGTGTGCTTCAGACTTTCTGTAGCTACCTAAGATCACATTAGTTTGGCCACATAAAAGATAGGACTCATTGGAAAAGATTTTAATTTGGAAAAGATGAAGGCAAAGGGATAAAGAGATGACAGAGGATGAGATCAATAGTTGTGGCAGAAGCAATGAACATGAGCTTGTATAAACCCTGGGAAATAGTGGAGAAGTATGGCACAGTGGGGTCATGAAGAGTTGGATATGACTAAAAGATGAACAACAACAAAAATGCTTATACTTTATTTAAATATTCTACCATATTTCTCATTGTTGTTGTAAATCCTAAGCATTCTGTTAGACATTGTAGAAGAGGGTACATTCACTGATCTCAAACACCAATTTAACTATTGGTATTCCTAAACACTTAGTATTCATTAACAAAAATAGATACAATGGTAGTTGAGATGTGCTTTCTCCTCCTCCTACCTGTTTCCATCCATGTCATGGCCCTGCTATTACTTATCCTATGAGTTGTCCTTGGCTGAAAGAAAATGTACTGCCTGAGAAGATATATTTATTATTCAGATCATATATGAGGTGTGTAGAAACTATATTAAGATGGGCAGCTAACTCAGTACCCTATTAGTATCCACAATGACCAATGTGATGACCGCATATTTTAAAATCAGCCGGAGTCAGGAATTCAGGTTAAGGGAAAATCTTCAATCTTTATTCTCAGTAGAGGTGAAGAAGGATTGGAGGTGAAGGGGGATCGGAGGTGAAGGGGGGATCTCGATAGTAATGTGTGCAGCTGTGTCAAGAAGCCAGCCAGACAAGAAGCCAGTCAGCCTTCTCTTTCTGCTCCTCTCTCCGCCCCTCTGCCTTCACCCACCAAAATCGTCATTTCCTATACAACACATCAGACTTGCACAAAGAGTGGGTAGGGGCCATTCTTTCTCCAAGCATATAGGATATGGTCCAATTACTGTTTAGCCTCACGTGCTTGGGACCTCAGTGCATCAACTTGAGCTTCAGCCCATTACAACCAATAAGTATTTGGACTGAGCTATCAGCTTAGGCAACATCAGATCCATTAGATTTTTTTTTAAATGATGTAATAATTTTATTCTCAGTGTTCTTTAGAACGCCACAATCCTTAAGCAAATGCATTCTAGTAGAAATTGGAACTTGGACACATAGCACATAAACTACCACATCGGGACTCCCTGTAGTATATACCATAAACTTCCAAATGACTCATCTAGGCAGACACAGGATGCCCATATGGAGGAGCAGTTCTCTCCACTTCAAAATGGCATGACTCCAACACTTTCAGGAGAACCAGTCTCCAAAGGAGTCTTACTCCTCATTTCAAACTGTACATTTCCATCCTAGAGAAGCCTAATGGGTGTCACTGTGCTGTTATTAGGAAAGCTCCAAAGTGGACCATATTGGCACCTGTAAAATCTTGTGTGCTGTTGACTGAAAGTTTGAGTGGTCTTGTATGTGACATGATGTCCACTGGCAAGTCTTATCTAACAAGGACTGTTCTTGAGCCAAGAACACTGTGGGCTGGAAGGTTTGCTACAATCTCTGACAACTTCTTTCCATGTCAGGTGGCTGTACTTGGTTATGAGCTTGCTCCCATTCAGGACAATTATACCATTTCAATAATTTCAGATGCTCTTATCAAGATGGTCTATTTTCTCCCCTGTGCTAGAGGTTTTAGCATTGCCAAATCTACCTGCTCATTCCCGAAAGAAGATTCTTGGCTCCATAAACTCCCTTCCCATATTTCTTTTGAATGGGGTCCTCATTTGATGCCTTACTTCTGAATTTTGCTATTCAAGGGTCTTCAGGTAAAACTTCACCTTTCCAAGGAATGCTGCTCCCAGCCTGATGGATGAATTGAGTGTGTGAACTAGATTATGATCAGGACCTCAGGTCTTATATCTCTTATCACCAAGCTGGGTGAGTAAACAGAATTTTGTTAGAACAATTAAATTTACTTGTTCAAATTTTGATTTCCATGTCTGTTCCTCTCTGCTCTCACCCTACAAACTATTATTTCTATCATCAGTGCCTCTCTAAGAATGTTAGATGTTGCGCAGGCTTCAGTGGCCATATGGTCTATGAATATTTAAATGGGAAAAGATTTAGCTCTTCTTTTTGCCTTAAATAAATCATACTTTTTATGTTAATGTCCACATTATCATATGCATGCATATATATATATATATATATATATATATATATATATATATATAATATGGAGCCTCTATAATTAGCACAAAAATAAAAACTTGTGGTGCTTTTGGGGAGATATTATTGTAACTTTTTAAAGTGACATGAAATTAGTTATGAAGGTAAAATAGTTCCATTTAAACTAATGTACATTTAATGCATTATTCAAAGCCTCATTTTCTGAACACATCTGTAATACTTGGTACAAGGTTGGCTGAAGGATCTCTTGAGTTTAGAAATTCTGAGATTGCAGCAGGATTAAGCCAACTAAGTATCCATACTCTAAATTCAGTATCAGTAAGGGGAGCCCCCAGAAGCAGGAAATCCTAAGGCTGCCAAAGTTTGAATGAACTGACTCAAGTTGAAAATGGAGTGTGTGTGTGTGTGTGTGTGTGTGTGTGTGTGTGTGTGTGTGTGAGAGAGAGAGAGAGAGAGAGAGAGAGAGAGAGAGAGAGAGAGAGAGAGGAGAGAGAGAGAGAGAGGGAGAGAGAGAGAGAAGAGAGAGAGAGAGAAGATAGAGAGAGAGAGAGAGAGAGAGAGAGAAAGAGAGAGAGAGAGAGAGAGAGAGAGAGAGAGAGAGAGAAAGAGACAGAGAATTGATTATGTTCTAAGTTTCTAACACAACAACTCTTTTGTGTAATTCAACAGCATTTTTTGGATCATTCCCAACCATTGTTTTTTGATAGGGTAATTTTTGCCCTATCAAATTTTTGATAGGGATTATTCCAAACTCTTATTGAAGCAAGCCAATTCTTTTATGCCTTTTTATTTTTTTCTTCTTATTATTATAGTATCTTTTTTTCTTCTACTTACTACAGTATCCGTTTCAAACTTTTCTTTCCCTTTCAGCCAATGATCATGTCTCATATTTTACTAAGGAAATTAAAGTTTTTTGTCCTGGACTCCTTTTTTACATTCTTCACCTTCATACCACAGCTTCTTTACTCCTATAATCTCCTTTTCTTTATTATAAAGATATGGGCCTTCTACTCTTGGATAGCCTAACCTTTAGATGTAGCCTTGTACCAATTTCCTCTCTTTTTCTCTAGAAGATTGCTCCCACTGTCATCCCCTTTCTCTGTTAAATCTTTCCCTTTGTACTAGTTTCTTCCTTGCTACTAAGATATGTATGTAATTCATGTCCATCCTTTAAAAACCTTCACTAAATCCTATCATCTCCAATAGTGATTGTCTTAGATCAAACTCCTTGGGAAAAAGCTCCCTACTCCTGTCCTCAACGACATTTCTTTCTCTCATTTCCTTTTCTTTTGTGGCATGTTTTCCTCAGTCTCCTTTGCTGGATCATTATTCATTTTATAGTCATTTACTGTACATAAACTCTAATATACTCTACTTTTTAAGACTCTGTCCTAAACTGCCTTATTCTTTCTCTATAGTGTTTCTTTTTGGTGATTTAATCTGATCCCACAAATTCAATTATCTTTTTTTTTTTTTTTTCTGGATGATTCCTAGGTCCATATTCAGCTTTTATCTCTCTCTCCTGATCTTCAGTTCTACATAACCAACTAGCTTCTCAAATTCAGTAAGTACATACCCAGAAATCATTTCTTCCCTCTCTCCCCAAATCCATCCCTTTCTCTAACTTTCCTATTTTTATTATGCACTACTATACTACGATTCTGCACCACACTCCATGTGGTAATATTATTCTTAATTTCTTACTTTCTATCAATCCACATGCAAAAGTAGTTGCCAAATCCTGTGGGTTTTACCTATATAATATCTCTCACATAATTTTTCCTCTCCCTAAACAACCATCACTCTAGGTCAGATTTTCATTACTTCTTACCTGACTTGTCTTTCCCCTATTGTCTCAGGCACATAGTAGGCACTTGCTAAATGCCATTCCTTCTCCTTCTTCAATCCATCTATCATAAAATTGACAAAATAATTTTTCTTAAGTGAAGACTTATGTCACTTTCCTACTCAATAAACTACAATCATTTCCTATTGATGCTACAATCAAATTTAGACTCCTCCATTTAAAGCACTTCATAATATAGCATCAGCATGAAGATTTTCTATCTTCATTAGATATTATTTTTCTTTTTGAACTTTATGATTCAGCCAAATTGGCCTTATTGCTGTCTTTTATGTGCTGGTTTTATTTCCAATTGCTTCTTTTTTGCACCATTTCCCACGTTTATAATGCATTTCTTCTTTACCTCATACAATGTTTTACTTCCTTTAAGACTCAACTCAAGCAGTAGCTTCTACATAACACTTCCCTGATTTCCCCAAGTGCTAGTGCTCCCTCCTTTCTGATCTACTATATATTAATTTTGAATTTATTCTGCATATACTTATATATGTATATGTTGTTTCTCTGGGTAGAGTTTAAAGTCCATGAGAACAAGTATGTTTACTTTTTGTCTTTGTTTTTTTCAGCACTAAAGATGGTGACTGGCACAGAATAGAAGCTAAATAAATGCTCATTAATTGATTGGGATAAGAAAAGTCCTTAGAAAATCCTTCTCTCAAGATTTAAATTAAGCCTTATTGTAATTGTTGAAGTAAAGTATAATAGTAAATCTAATGAATTTTTCTCAATTTATATTTTCTTGCTATTTTCAATATTACTACATAACAAAAATTCATAAATGAGGGGATATCTTATATTTGATTTTATAAAAACAGCCTGAAATACCTCAAACTTGTGTGGAACTAGTTTTCATTGAAGCTAATGACATCTATACTAATGCACTTACCCATTGTAAGTGACTATCATATGTGAATAATTTTGGTTGATGATTTCATTTCTCTGGTTTCATTGGCTGTCTCTTTCAATATAATCATAGATTCATGCACTGGGGAAGAACCTGGGTATGTATCACATTTCATTAAACTCTTTTACTAATTCTTATTAGTTTTATAAATTATAATATTTTGAAAACATATTTATTTTGATGTATTTATTTATTTAAAACTTAAATACTAAATAGAAAAACAAAAACAAAAGAATTATCATGTGCACAGAAGAATATAATAGAAGATTCAGAATATGTAACAATAAATTTCCATTTCAAGAAAGCACATATAATAATATAACCCATTGTATTCAGAAATATTCACTTTTTCCTTGCTTCCTTGTAAGTTTTCTTTTGTCTTCTGCTGTGTACTTTTTACTTTATTCTTTTTTCTCCCCTTTCCTCTCTCCCCCATCTCATCTCCAAGCAGGTTATAGTTAAGCACAGAAACATAACACACAAACATAACACACACATACACACACACAAATATGCAAACATATATTGATACCTATAATCACACACATATATGCACAAATCATTCATATGCATCTATGTAAGCTGTCTATTTATTTTGAATTTATTCTGTGTATACTTAAATACGTATATGTTGCTACTCTGGGTAGAGTTTAAAGTCTATGAGAACAAATATGTTTAATTTTTGTCTTGTTTTTTCAGCACCAAAAAGGTGAAAAGCACAGAGTAGAAGCTAAACAAATGTTGACTAATACTATACTTATTTCTCTTGTTTCTCTGAAGTTGGATAACATTATCCTTCACAGGTCTAAGTCTTTCTATATTTTTGTAAATCCACCAATTCATCATTTCCTGTCCCACAGAAATATTTCAATCTTATACTATCCAGTTATTTTGAATAGCTAAAATAATATTACTTTGGTTGACACATAACATAGATTTCTTTTTTTTTTATTGAATTTTTTTTTAACTTTGACTTTGTTTGAGATCAGTGATTACTATCCCTATTTTTTCTAATAAATTCTACTCCTGATCATTATTGTGTTTGTGTATATCTCTTGTTTCCTATCTCAGTTAATTTGTCTACTTTACCTCTACCCCTAGCTTGCCTTGCTATTATGTAAACTCTCCCACAACACACACACACACACACAAGGATACTTCCCTTATCTTCTCCTCCCATTTCCTTCCTTCCCTTGAAATCACATTCTTATTAATTTACATACCTTATCCTACTATTAATCTGAATACCCTTTAATACCTTGCCTTATCCTATTTCCTCCCCCTCTTATTTCTATATAAATTTTGGAAAGTTTATATGTGTGTGTATATGTGAATGTGTGTAAAACTCTCCAAAATTTATATATTTATATTTATATATGTATATGTATATGCATTGTTCCTTCTTTAATTCATTCCTGATATGAGTAGGATTTCAAAACTGCCAGCCTTCTGCCCCCATCTAATTCCTCTGTATTAGTTCTTGCTCTTATACCTCTTTCAAATAACATAATTATTGTTTTAACTTTTTCTTATATGGTTTTGCTTTTTAGAATCACATCATATGCAGCTCTACCCCAAAATTTCTTTTGAACAACCTAATTACTATATATATATATACTATACTATACTATACCTAATAACAACCTAATGACAATCTTAGATATTTGCTTTGCATTTCCACACATGAAACATTAATAGTTTGTCCTCATTGAATCCCTTGAAATTAGTCTTTGATATTTACCTGATATTTTTCTTGGCCCCTTTAAGTCAAATTCTCTATTAAGTTTTGGCTTTTGTTTGTTCTTTTTTGCAACAAAATCCTGAAAGTCTGGCAATTCATTGAATATCCTTTTTTTCCTGTTCCAAAACCTGTAGCTTTTTAGTAGCCATTGACAAGTCTTGTGTGATTCTAATTTTAGTTCCAGAGAATTTTATGTTTTTTTGTTTTTATAAAATTTTTTATTTTTTCTGGGAGTTTTGAAATTTAGCAATGATGTTCCCATAGATTTTCCTCATAGAATCTCTTTCAGAGAGAATTGATTGGTGAATTTTTTTTCTATTTTTGCTTTCCCCTCTCCTCCTAACATTTCAGAATAATTTTGTTTAATTTTTCTTCTTTGATTATATCAATATTCTTTTTTTTTGGTCATAGCTTTCATGGAGTTTAATTATTCTTATGTTTTCTCTTCTTCATCTGTTCTCCAGATCCGTTGTTTTTCTTATGAGATGTCTTGCATTATCTTCTTTTTTTTATTCTTTATATTTTATTTTATTTTATTATTTCTTGGTTTCTTGTAAGTTTTCTGACTTTCCCTTGCCCAATTCCACTTTTTAGAGTCCTTTTCTTCATTAAAATTTTGGATCTCCTTTTCTAGTTGGTTGACTTTCTTTTCATATAATTTTGTTTTCCTTGTTCTTTCTTTTTCTTTTTTCCTCTTTTTAGTTTTTCCTTAGTTTTTCTAATTTGATTTTGTTTTTTTAAAGTTCTCTTATAAATTCTTTTTTGGGCAGGTAACATTACTCTTTAGGGTGGAGGAGGCTTTGTTTAAACTTTAGTATCGTCCTTTGGATATGACCTCTGGTCTTCCCTATTCCCATAATAACTTTCTATAGTTCATCTTTTTTTTTTTTTTTCCTTTGCCTGTTCATTTTTTTTTTTTTTAAATAAGAGCTTGTAAGTGTAATCAACTCTGGTTATGTGGGGTAGTAGTGATAGTGGTAGGGAGTTGGTGCATCTGGCCTTAGTTTCCCTTTCAGTTTTCTCCTCCGACTTAGAACTCAAAACTAAGAATACCACCTTTCAGTAAGTGCTACCCAGCTGGAAACATTCCTGCATTCCTGTCCCACTGCTTCTGCACTCATTAAGAGTTTGCTTGTTACTTCTCACTTAGTGCCACGATTGGGCAGTTTAGCTGGATCTGGGGTGCCTTATTGGCAGAGAGTCCCTCAATTTTCTCTGACTCAGATGCCTTCTCTGCAAAAGTTCAGGGAGATAAAAGTTCCTGTGGTTGGAACTAAGGCTATCTTCCAATCCAGTTAACTCTATGGCTTGCTATTTGTTTCAGCAAAACTAGCCTGTAGGCAGGATTTACACTTCACAGAGACCAAACCTTCATTCTGGTATCTTTCTCCAGATTTTCTCAGATTGTTCCCAAAGCACCATTGTTCTGCCCCAACTCCTTTTTGTTTTCAATAGCTCTATGTGTATTCTGAGGTACAGTTTCATCATTTTTATGGGGGAAATCTGGAGAGCTTGAAATTTTCTGACTTACTCTGCTATCTTCCCAGAATTCTTCCTTTAAAAGGATATTTAATATTTTCTGGTATAAAAAGATAGTTAACCAAAGAGGGATTAAGATGCTCTCAGACTTGAAATTCAGAAAACAGACATGCAAATAATTCCATTGAAGAAGGAAAGAAAATGTTTTCTGAGGAAATAGCAGTTTATACATAGGGCTCATCAACCACCAGTAAAAACAGACAAGATTAGAAGATGACAGGAGGGCAGGAAACATTAGATTGAGCATGTATTACAAATAAAACATTGCCAGAAGCTGATGATACAGAAAGAAATTATAAAATTCCTGATATGAGAGAGTTTAAAATCTTTAAAGGAATAAAGAAAAATATACAATTATATAAGATGTCAGGTAAAATATGAGGAAAACTGAAATCCTCACAAGGAAATCCAGAAAGTGCTTTAAGAAGATCCAGGGTGGAAGAGGTTTTTCAGCTGTAGCGACCAGGAAAAGCACCATTGAGTGAACTGCAACTGTGTTGGGTATTGGAAAATGAGAATGAACTCAAGCACTATATAGGAATGGGGTGTGGTATTATGTGGAGTTTGCCAAAAGTAGGAAGTGACTGAGAAATACTTAAAATTCACAGTTTAACTAAAATGTAGCATTCTCAAAAGGGGAATAGTACAAACCAAAGTCAGAAAAGTAATGTGGATACAGGCTGTGAAGGGACTTAAATGCCATGTTAAACAGTTTGCAATTAGCTCTATAGACAACAGGGAGCTACTAAATGTTTTTGAGCAATGGATTTATATGATCAGATTGGTGCATTACAAAGATTAATGTCCCATTTAAAAGCTTAGGTTCAAACTAGACCAAAGGCCTTCAAAGCCTTAAGTATATGTTAAATCACCTAGCCTTTGCATACATCCGGAGACTCCCGCCTTGTAAGAAAAAAAAAGGCGGGGAATCCTGGGGGTAGTCTCAATAAACAGTCTTCACCTCTAAACTGGAGGGTATCTATCCTTCTAATTCTTAGTTAACAGCTAAGTGCCTCAACATTTGGCTTCAATTTACTATACTGGTAAAAAGAGATATCTAGTCTCTGTCTTTGAATTTACAGTTCAATGCTTATCCTCCGCCATTTTACCTATGTTCATTACTCAATGACTTTTCTCTACAAATCATAAAGACTTCAGAACTCTTTACCGACTATTCGGCACCTGAGCAGGCATAATTGGCATAGCTCTAAGTCTCCTTATCTGAGCAGAGCTTGGCCTTCTCTCTGATCGGAGAAGATCAAATCTACAACGTTATTTCACAGCCCATGCCTTCGTAATAATTTTCTTTATAGTAATACCCAATATGATTGGGGGTTTCAGTAACTGACTAGTCCCACTAATAATTGGAGCCCCTGATATAGCATTCCCCCGAATAAATAATATGAGTTTCTGACTGCTACCGCTATCATTCCTTCTCCTTTTGGCATCTTCAACAGTTGAGGCAGGCGTTGGGGCAGGATGAACAGTCTACCCGCCTTTAGCAGGTAATCTCGCTCACACAGGAGCATCCATAGATCTAGCTATTTTCTCACTTCACCTGGCAGGCATCTCATCTATCCTAGAAACTATTAACTTTATCACAACAATTATCAACATTAAACCCCCCTGCAATATCCCAATATCAGATACCATTGTTCGTCTGGTCCATAATAATCACAGTAGTATTACTTCTTCTATCACTGCTGGTCTTAGCAGCCAGTATCACAATACTCTTAACAGACCGCAATTTCAATACAACATTTTTGACCCTGCTGGTGGAGGTGACCCAATCTTATATCAACATCTATTCTGATTCTTTGGCCACCCTGAAGTATATATTTTAATCTTACCAGGTTTCGGAATTATTTCTCACATTGTTACATACTATGCAGGCAAAAAAGAACCTTTTGGCTACATGGGAATAGTGTGAGCAATAATATCCATTGGATTCCTAGGCTTCATTGTATGAGCACACCACATATTTACTGTCGGACTAGATGTTGATACACAAGTGTATTTCACATCAGCCACAATAATTATTGCTATCCCTACAAATGTTATTTAGCTGACTAGCTACACTACACAGAGGAACATTAAATGATCCCCAGCTATACTATGAGCCCTAGGCTTCATTTTCCTTTTGACAATCAGAGGACTAACAGGAATTGTGCTTGCCAACTCATCCCTGGACATTGTCCTTCATGACACATATTATGTAGTAGCTCACTTCCATTATGTACTATCTATGGGCATCGTCTTCGCAATTATAGGAGGCTTTGTCCACTGATTCCCACTCTTCACGGGCTACATACTAAATGACTTATGGGCAAAAATCCACTTTTATATTTGTAGGTGTCAATACAACCTTGTGATACTTTGTGAGACTTTCTATTGTCCTATTGTTCTATTGTTCATAAGTCAAAGTTGACACCATTTTCTAATCTAGTGATAATAGATTTGATATCAATTAATCAAATAATTATATTTGTGGAGAGTTTAGTATACTGCTTAGCAAAAAGGATGCTCAATATATAGTCTTTTCCTTTCCTCTCTACCTTCTCTGTTCATTTGTTAAATTGATAACGTTTGAGACTCTTTTTTCCCTTTTCCCTTTTATGTATTGTCTCCCCCAATGAGAAGATGAGCTCCTGGAAATCAGGGTTTGGTTAATTTTTTTTAACATTATATCTTCAGTTCCTAGCTTAGTGTTGAGCATACAACAAGTTCTTAATAAGTCTTCCTCCTCTCCCTCTCTTCCTCTGTTCCTCTCTCTCTCCCTCCCTCCCTTCCTTCATGCCTTATTTCTTTACTTCCCTCCTCTTTTCCTTCCTCTCTCCCTCCTTTCTTCCCTCCCTCCATCAGTGTCCCACCCTCCCTCTCTCCCACCATCCTCCCTTCCCTCTCCCTCCTTCCTTTCCTTCCTTTCCTCTCCTTCCCTCCCTCCTTTCCTTATTTCCCTCCTTCTTTCCTTCCTTACTTCCCTCCTCCTTTCCTTCCTCTCTCCTTCCTTTCTTCCCTCCCTCCTTCTTTCCCTCCCTTCCTCTCTCCCACCATCCTCCCTTCCCTCTCCCTCCCTCCCTCCTTCCCTTCCTTCCTTCCTTCCTTCCTTCCTTCCTTCCTTCCTTCCTTCCTTCCTTTTTATTTCCTAGTCTGTTCCTGTGACTTACACTTATATTTTTTAAAATGGCAAATATTTAAGATAATTAGTACTTTAAAATATAGCTTGAAATCTGAAAATACTAGTCATCTTTATTTCCACCTTCCTCATCTTCCAACCATAATTTCTCTTGATATTAGAGATCTTTTGCTCCTCTTAATGAATTATGTGAATATTTTGTGGTTCTGTGAGGTATCCTTTTGTTTGATTGCTTTGGAACCAAATCTGTAAATTAACCTTGGTAGTATTGTTGTTTATACAATTGTTTAAATTGTCTTCCATTTAAGGAATATTTTGTAATTGTATCTATATAAATATTATGTATGTTTTGATAGAATCACTCTCAGATATTTAATGCATTTTGTTCTTTTGGACAAGACTTCTCTTTCTATCATTGGAATTTTTTCCCCTTACTACATGGATTTCTCCCCCCCCCCCACTACATAGACATGCGTTTGATTTTATGAGTTTATTTTGTATGATTTATTAATTGTTATTCATTTTCTTTGTTTATTTCCTAAGATTTTCCAAGTAAACTATCATGTTATTATAAAAGTGGGATAGTCTTGACTTTTCTTTGACTACCCATATGTTTTTAATTTCTTTCTCTAACTTTTCTATGTGATGTCAAAAAACAACTAGAAAAGGGGATGTTCCTGTGTTACTCCTATATTTTATTAGCAAAATGTCTGTTTCTTTATTGCATATAATGCTAGCTTTTGGCTTAAAGTTTGTACTTATCATATTTTAAAAAATACCTTTTGTCTTTTACTGTGTAGGGTTTTTTCTTAATAACAAAAATAAACATTGTATCCATCTTCTAGTCTGAGTTTTAGGACTATATTTAAATCATAAGAGGAGCTTAAAAAAGTGATTTTATTCTCAAATTTGGGAAATATTTTGTGGCATACAGATATTAAAATTAATTTTAAATGTTTGATAAAATTCCCCCATGAATCTATCTGAATGATTTTGCCTTTTAAAAAATTTATTAGTTTTACGGTCTTTTGGTTTTCTAATTTATCCATTTATCCTCTTATTTTAAAGGTTTCCTCATTTGTACTCTGTTAAAACTTGATTTGTGGCCTAATTTTAATTTTCTAAAATTTTCAAAATTTTATTTTTAATTTATGGAATAAAATAAGCATTACATGTGTCCTATTAGACACAAATAGGCATATATATTTATTATAATTGACTTTCTGATTCTTAAAATTGCATACATATTTTCAGTCCTCTATTTCTAATATCAATAAGGTATATGCTTTAAGACTATAATTTTCCTTTAAGGATTACTTAAGCCAAACAATAGAAATTTTATTATATTGTCTTGTCATTATGTTTGAATTCCATGGTTTTGTTTCTATGATTTATTCTTTGACCCACTCTTTAGTTAGCATTTCATTGTGAAATCTCAGTTGAGGTCTATATCTTTTCCTTATCATCTCTGAATTAATTTTTTCTTCATTGTGGTCTATAATGAAAATTTAATTTTTATATTTTGTTCATATTTACTTACACATTTCTGCAACTTAATATATGACCTACTTTTGTAAAGATACCTTTTAGTGATAAGAAACATGTATAGTATTTAGTGGTCTCATTTGGAAGGTACCATTAATCTTTTAAATCTAAATTTTAACTCTAAATTCAATCTAAAGAAACAATACTCTAAGACATATTGTAGCTAAATTTAATAATTCCTATAATAAACAACAAATCTTTCAGGAGACTAAAAAGAAAAACTTTCAAGTGTAAAAGAAATTAAATTCAAATAATATGAGATTATTCTACATCTAGTAAAAGCTACAGAAGTGAATGCAATATTATATTCTGGAAAGCAAAGGAGCTCATATTGCAACCCAAAGTGTCATATCTGGCAACTCTGAGACTAATCAATGAATTCAATATGCTAAAAAAAGATGATCTTCAAGAAAAGAGAAAACCTTGAAATAATTTTGCTTCAAAATAAATGTGAACAGAGTATTTTACTTGTGAATAACCCAAACAACAGAAACAAAAAAAAATGCAAGTAAACACAATGACCCAAAAGGGAATAAGTAATGAAGTAAATTACTTATATTAAATATTTTTAAGAGGAATCATCAAGAAAGAAATAAAGCACATAGAAGCATAAAGATGTTGAAAGAACTTAAAAACCATGAGAAATGAAAATAGATATTTAGAAATGGTGCCATTAAGTAAATCTTATAATTTCCCTAAAGTTGATTCAAAATATTTTGTAGCACAAAATTAAAGAATGGAAGGGAGCAAAAAAAAAAAAAAAAAAAAAAAAAAAAAAAAAAAAAAAAAAAGGAAGAAAAAAGTGAAGGACAAAAGAGAATGGTTTATGGATCTTGAGCCCAAGTGTGAACAGTGAAGGAGTGATGACTCCTCTTTGGAAAATGAGGGGCTACGTGAAAATGCAAAGATGGCATATGTAAAGGATTGAAATTAAAGAAGTGAGAGAAGTACTCAATCCAACGAAATAAAGTTTCTCATTAAAGTGAACTTCGAAAGGGAAAGAAGTGTATGCCTGTAATAGTAAATGGGTACTTTACAAAAGATTTTATTGGGTTGAGGGGAAGTGATTCTGCAATGAGATACTACTATCTCTAAGGATACTTTATCACTCTATGATTGATATCTTATCCAGGAGAAAAGGTCACACATACACATACACACACACCTTTTTATTATTATTATTATTATGATGATGATCCCTAGCATTATTTTATTCATTATTTTTATTTGTGATTTTTTTTTTTTACCTGGGAAACATATCTTTACAATGTTTCTGTGAATTCTGTCTGTGGTTAAGGATTTTGGCTTGAATAGAGATTATATTTTCTTTTAAACATTATTGTTCTTTGCTTCTCTTCTGCCAGTGTTCTCTCCTTGACACTTCCCCCCAAATATAATTAAGCTTTTTCACTTTTCCTAGACTACTAATTTTTTCTTTTACAAATTTAATTTCTCTTTCAAGCCATTCTCTATTTTTTTCTTATTATTTCATGATCTCTTGGGATTCCTTAGGCATGTGTTTCATTAGATATTCAATCACATTTTCTTATCTTGTAATATTTGTTGAGGGCTTTGTAATCTCTTCAAGATTTTATTTCACATCCTTTTTTTCTTTTAGGATCTACTTTGCTGATTTCTCTGCTTGTGCAGATTTTTATTGATTAAATTCCATTTAGAATTATTAGTGCTTTGGGTTTTTCTTTATATTTTCCTTTCTTTCATTTTTGGTTGATTCCCCCTTTCCTTGTGGTTATCCCCTCAATCCCATAGCCAGAGAAATGACCGAAAAATCTCCCTATTCCTCTTCCTATGATGGAGCATTTAGTTTTTCCAGGTTTTAGTGGCTTCTGTGGGAGACAGAATTAGTACTAGATATATTTCGTTACCCCTTTCTTGAAGTTCTACTTAGCCATTCACAAGATTAATTTGTCCTATTTCCTTCTTTTCCTCAAATATTTTTCTTTTCCTTTTTTGGTCTAGATTGAATGATTACTACTTTTTGTTTTTTTCAGGATTGAGGAAAGGTAGGTAATATGTTTGGGATAGAATATCTATGGCCTTGTGTATTTCTTACCTATGGTGCAGTCCTAGAAAAAAGGCAGCACTGTCTCTTGGCTAGGTAGATTCATTTTCTTCTGTATGTTGTGGAAAGGTAGATAGATAATGACTGAGGCATACTAGTGAACCCATGGCTTCAAGATAAGATCCCAATGTGAGCCATAAGCACAAACCCCCTGGTCATATTTTATGCAAATATGTATGTTACTTGGGAGTGATACAGACTGAGAAATTAAGGAAGGATACTAAGTGTATATTTTTGGTACTAATTCATAAGGATTTTACCTTGTGTGAGATCCTTTCTTATTTTGCTTTGTGGATTCAAAAATAATGGACCTGTATCTAAAAAGTAAATTTTTTTGGGACTTGGAAAAGTTTTTAATCTGCAATCTTGTTGGTCATGTGGAAAAAAAAAAAGTAAGAGCTCTTCTATCCACATCCTGACCAATCCCATTCTCTCTCATCAGAAATTCAAAATGGGAAAAGATGGAATCATCTTTGTCCATAACTAATTTCTACACAATCAGAAGCAGAAATGTTGCTATGAATTTCTAGCAAAATAGCTTTTAACCCTTTCTTGGCATCAATAGAGAATTTACATGTTACCCCATTATGCCTTTGTTATGTTCTCTGTTTGGTTCAATTCTTGACAAAACTTAGTACTTTCTTTGTTTTACCCTCAAGGAAAAAAAAAAACACTCAGTTTGAAAAAGAATACATATAATAATACAACAAGCTTTTACACAAAGATAATTACATATATATATATATATATATATTGCATTTGGGCACACATCTCTCTTGTAGACTCAATAGTATTGTTATTAACTTTGTATGAATTAAATGGGCAATTAATACCCAACATAAGTGATATTTTATAGAGCAAAACCATGAGGAAACTTTTTTTTTACATTTTTATGGTATGAAGATCCATTATCAATGACTGCACCGCTAACCATTTGTGCACTAATTGATGCTGGTTCTCTGGCTAAGAAGTACAAATTGACTCCACTCTATTCACAAATTTCCCATTCAGCATCTCCTCCTTTCTTTTGTTGTTGCTGTTTTTGCATTTTTTTCCATATGAATTTCAAGACATTTGGAAAAGAAATCCGGGCTCTGTAGGTATTATAAGAACGTTTGTTGTTTTATTCTTTTTGTTGGGTACAAAAACCACACTTTTGTACACAGAACAAGATTATAAATAATATTGGTAGCATGAGTGACCCGTAGTCTCTTTTGATTCTACACTGCAGACTGATGATGTAATGTCAACATTTTTTTCTTTTTGTTTTGTTTCTCCTACTTAGACAGATGTGACCTGTGGGACACTGATGTGTAACAGAATGAAGATAACAGCAAACAATAAGATGGTCAACAACTTTTATAAAAAAAAAGTCTCTGAATTTTATTACAGTGATGCCATTTATATCAATTATTGCAATGAATTGTTCCCTAAGATGGTTAGAAAAAAGAATTGTGTTGTCCTCTACCGAATTTACATCAGTTAAAAAGCAAGCATGTTTCAATATTCCTCTTTTTTCCTCAAAGGAAATGTAAATAATTTCATTTACTTTTCACAGGATTTACATGTTTGTTTATTATTTTCTCATCACAGTTTTGTGACTCATTTCCATAGCTGGATATTCTTCCTTGAATACATTAATGTTCAGGAGACACAGGTTAGCATGTTCATTGATTTCTATAGCTATTTAATCCCTCTTGGTGAAGTCCAAGGTAAAAGTGTAGTCCTTTCTGAGCAAGTCCCTCACAGTTTAATGCGCTAATTGGCAAGTCTTATTAGTTTTAAGTCCACTCGAGTGAAATTTGTTGCTGTTAATACACCCGTCCCTGCTCCCGCCCCTCCCACCCCCAAAAATCTAAATTATGAATTTTCCTGATATAAAATCTGAGTTTGGGTTTCCGAGCTGAGCTCATGCACACATTTTTGCTGATGATGTCTGGCGCATTTGGACGTACTTCCCGTTCTCAGTCAAATTTTGGAGTTCATCAATGATACTCCTTTGTCGTGACAGGCTGTGCTGTGTTTCCATCAGTCACCAACACAGTTTTAATTAAGGCACTCAATTATTTTTTTGGTTTTTATGGTAGGTCCGATGCAATTACAGCCAATCCTGAACTTTGTCTAATTGCAGTTCCAGAATGTACAGCTTTGGGGCAGTCTGGAGTCAATACACGGCCATTTTCTCCGACACTCCCTGTGATGGATAATCTGGCTTTGTTTCTTATGGCTTCAGAAAAGGTCAGCTAGGTTGCATGGAAAGGAAACAGGGAAAAAAGTGTTACAATATTTCTATTCTATTGGTAGAATGTGATACAACAAACACCAAAATGTTAATATTTAGACATCTGCATTTTCATATACTTTGATTTTATAAGAAGTGCATAGAAAAAAACACTCAGCTAGATTGGAAAGAAGTCAATTTAGAGATTGAGATAATAAAATTTTTAGGAACATAATTTACTTTAAGGCAAATGTAAAATAAAGCTTTACCCTAAGCCAATCTATGTGGAATGGCCTACCTCAATAAAGATTAAGTTGGGGACTTAGTTTTAAATATTATATAGACATATATGTTCATTTGTACATATATGTATATAAAACCTTGTACTTCTTAGCTGTTTTTAAATAGGAAATTCTTCTTTCAGAAATGTGATCAGCAGTCTATATAACCTATATATAGCTGTAACTTATGCCAAGTCCTCTTTTAACTAAACAAACCTTTTCACAAACATCTCCATTCATTCACACCACTTAATGACATGACCCAAACAGCACAAGTATCGACATATATCTGACTACATGCTTAATATGGACACTAGGTATAGATTTTTAAAAAGCATTCTTATGCAGGGACATATATCAAGAGAGAATGTCAATATGCATGGAATGCCATTGATAGGGACACTTCCTTAGACTGCCTATTGTGGGGCATGCCTCTGAATCCCTCCTTTAGTATCTTTGTCTCCAAATTTCTTACTATAGCAGGAAGCAGAGGGGAAAAAGTGTAATAGGAAAAGTGGGTAGTGCCATTATGAAAATCTATTCTATTATTATTTATCTTTTTATTATTTTTTGGACCTGTTTGTATATTAATTTCTAAAAGAGGCAATTTAACAGGGAGAGAAAATGAAATTGATCATATGATTTATCTCAGTCAAGAGGAGAAACTTATTTTTTTCTGTTTCTGGGTTTGCCCATCTTTTAAAGAAATTCTTTGTTTTTTGAATTGCCATTTATTTATCTTCCAATTCTCACAAACCATTTCTCTTTTGTGAGTTAAGAAAAGGTTAAGTGCCAGTTTTTATTTATAGGGTGCCCAGGAGTCAAGAAATTCTTTAGCCTGTATTTACTTTGTATGAATACTGAAGGCATTAAAACTTTTATAAATAGATAGGGCCATCGAGATCATTTGTTCCAACTTATCATTTTACTTAGAATAAAATTTGAGCCCCAGAAGAGTGAAGTGACCTGACCATAGTTAGTGGCACAGTCCAGGTAAGAAGCCTAATCAGTTTCACACAATTTCCCCCAAATGACTCAGAGTCAGTTTTGAGTAGTTACTGTTAGGAATGGACAAGTCTGACTATGACTAATAACATTAACAAAAAGTATGAATAAACAATACTCTTTATCTATTTGGAAATCTTCATCTAATCCTTATAGAACAAATGTTTCAAGGAAGAAAATGTCATAGCTAAAGGTAGAAGATACACACTGGGCATGTACTTTTCTAAAGCAGACATAAAATTTATAAATTACACTATAAATTAAAGTAATAAATACTTGGCTAATTTTGGCCTGGGCCAATCTACTCTCCAAATGTAAATGAAAAGGAACCCAAGATTCGTCAGATGGAGGAGTAAAACAGCAGATGAGTTTGAAGACAGGAACTGAAAAATGATCTCTTAATTTGTTCATTTCCATCCTTGTTCTAGTATAATTCTATTTCTCAAAAGCTTGTAATGTGTCCTACAACTTTCAAAAAAAAAAACTGGGAAATTTTAGACCAAAAAAGAGAAGATTTAGTGGGGCATAATATCTATCTTCATATACTTTTGAGTTTGTTGTATAGATGATCAGTCTTATTCGGGTGTAAAAGGAGGACTCATCAATAGGGGAATGAATAAACAGGCTGTGGCATAGGATTGTAATGGAATATTATTGTGCCATAAGAAATGATAAGCAGGATACTTTCCGAATAAATATAGAAAATTGTCATGAACTGATGCATGGTAAAGTGAATAGAATAAGGAGAATGTTGTACAAAGTAACAACAATGTTGTTTGAGGAAGTATGAATGATTTAACTATTCTCAGCAATACAATTATCCAAACTATCTCAAAGAGCTAATGATGAAGAATACTATCTGCCTCCAGAGAAAGAAATTATATGGATTGCATATAACTTAAGTATGATTTTTTCATTTTTTCTTTTTTTTTCAAATCTGCACAAAATACCTAATATGAAAATCTTTTAAATAATTGAATATGTACAACCTATATCTCATTGGGAATTGTGAGGATAAAAGGGCATTATATATGTCAAGCACTTCCTAAAATTTGAGGCATTATTAAAATGCCATCTATTACTTTTATTCATTACTGTTTTCTAATTTTTTTTCTAATCACTAAGTTTCTTAATTTGAATCATTGTATGGCTATACTCATTGATGTATTTTCTAATCCTTTTCTTGGACAAGTCATCTCTCTGATCCTCAGTTTCTTCCAAATTACAAATGGGGAAAATTATCATCAACACGCAGAGTTGTAGTTGGGACAACTCTGCATATTCTTGACTAGTTTTTTTCTTATGTCTTTTTGTCTTAAGGTAGTCTCCTGAAGAGTCCTGGGATTTTTGAACTTGCTTAAGTACACAAGTAAGATCGTGGCTTACTCACAGGCCTGGGTAAGGTTCCTGGTTATTTATCTAACTTGTGATTTCTCTAAGTAACTGGTCAACTCCAAATCCATGCCTAGAGGTATGCGATATTGCTGAATGGAATTGCCCAGAATATTTGACTGTTCACTAAATTTTGTCCAACAAAAGAGATTGTTTTAGATACTTCTTGGCATATGTACTTCTTTGATGGATTTATAATTATATAGATTTGCATCCTCCTTTATGTCTGTAGACATTCTCTTTCTGTGTGATTCTTACAATCTGTGTGATTGTTCTTGACTAATCCAATGTGCTGGAGGCCTATCTTTGAGACTTTTCAACATGTTATAGATACCATCAAAGTCCTTGGGCTATGATGCATCTATGTTCTATCATTCCTTCTACATGTTAGGGTCACCTTCTTTTGTAGTTATACATCTTCTGGATGACATCTTCTATACCACTTCACCGATGGGTCAATTTTCCACTGACAATATGAAGCATCTTATATATTCACATATTCTAATATTCTGTTTCATTGCCCTCTTAACTGTCCAAATTTTTATTCTTAAGAGCAGCATACTTTATAGTTTGTGGCCATCTATACTCTCTAAGGAGAATATTAATATTAAAAATATGGACTTTTGTGAATAGGAGTAACATAAAATAACCAAAAGTATGATGTTGGCATTTATATAGGAGATAAACTGGATCTTCTTTGTTAAACTACAGGGATAAGTTCTATCACTTTCAAGACTTGAAGAATAGATTTATTTTGTCAAGTTAACATTAAGACAAAAACTGCAGTCCAGGTCTTTACTGGGAAGAAATACTATCAAAAATGTTTTGAAGACTTTTGATGAAGCAAAATTTTCATATTATTACCAATAGCCTGCTTCCTTAGGGCTTCACTATAGTACTGATATAATGCAGTATCTTTGAGGTTGTTATCTTTCCCTGTAATCCTTTGTGAAGAAATTATGGTGTGGATACAATTACAATCACAAAAATAATGTTGAATCACTGCATTGAGAAATGGAATGTGTGTTGACAGAGACTGATGTATCTCTTCCCAAATGCTACTCATTTCTAATACTTCAAAATGCCTATATTTTGTGGCATCAATAGACTAATTTTCCAATTTGTTTTGTGCTTGAATGGAGCTGATCAAAGGAAAATGTATTATCTTAAGTCACTATGGATTTTGAGTTGGGCTAGAATTCTCTAGTTACCCTTAATTTTGACCATCTTCCTTTATAGGATGGTCAACAGATGTAATCAATCTTGCTTGCTTTATAATATTCAGTTTTCAAAAGTCTTATTAATGTAAGGATAATAGTTTTTCAACTCTGACATTTCGAATAATTTTGAAAACATCAAAAGAATCAAAGAGCTTCAAGGCTAATTAAAATTTAGAAAAAAATTTATAAAACTTGGTGCATGACTTCAGTAAGAAACTATTTCTTATGAAAGCTTCCTATACCCTGAAAATTTCTAAGACATAAAAGAACACAGGAGTCTCAATAGTATATTTTCCTCTGAAATTTGTTTTCTTAGAGGTATCAATCTCAAGGACAAGAGGATTTATAGAGGATGTACACTACAATATCAAGTAGTCAACTTAAAATATTCTTTTTATAGTAATGTTATAAAATGAAGCATTGATGCCTCATTAATTTTAAAATTGTCAAAAGATTTTTAAGTGAATGGAATTTGCAAGCTATTCTTTTATTTAATTATTTACATGGGAGTAGGGTCATAGGTAAAATTCTTCTAATATCTTGTTTGCCTATTTTCAGTCACTTCAGATGATTAAGATGCTCTTTCCTGCAAAGAAAGCCTTATTTTTGAGGCAGTGACAAAAGAGCTTTTACAAAATAAATGCTAAAATTCCACACATAATGTTTCATGAACATTCAGCTCTTGAAGCTGATAGTAGGTTGTTTTCTAGCTTGGGGAAATGCTGGACATCTTGGGAAACAATATGATGAGTGAATTCCCCCCAACTTGTCATCTTTTTAGCTTGGGGTCCAGCAGGTGGATGTATTGTCCAAAGCTATTTGAGTAATTTCAATAGTCAGGATAGAATGTGGCAGTCTTATTGGTATATTTTTAATTTGCAAAATTGGGAGAATAACTTCCTTTATGACAAATTGCAATCTCTATGATCCAGCTATTGCTTTTCTGAATTCTTATAAAAATTAATAGGATAAGAGCAAAAAAGGATGAATTTTAAAAGAGAGCAATCACTACCATTTTGGAGAATTTCAAGTTGCCTTTTCTTCACTTCAGTCTTCTAGGAGTCAATACCAAACTTCAGTGCAAAATTTTTTTTTGTATAATCTTGGAAATACTATTCTTGTTGAAAATTGTATGAATCTTTAATTTTATGTTATTGTTGATGATTATCAGTTGTGACCAACTTTTCATGACCTCATGGATCATAGCATTCCAGGCCCTTCTATTCTCTACTACCTTTCAAAACCTGTCCAAGTTCATGCTTGTTGTTTCCATGACATTCTCTTCATCTCACCCTCTGCCATCCCCTTTTCCTTTTGCCTTCAACCTTTCCTGATATCAGAGTTTTTTTCCCTAATGAGTCAATTTCAGTGTTAGAATGAATATTCCTTATTAATCATTTAATGTTATTTTTATTTGGGCTTTAGGCAAGAATTTAGGACAAATTTTCTCAAAGCTTGATCAAAAATCACTTGATCTATTAATAGAAAGAAGGAATGGATTTTAGACTTCTGAAAGTAATTTTCACATCTTTGGACTAAAAGTTATTTTTATCCTGTTTCCTTGAGAGTCATGAATGAGGAAAATTATAATTACTTTACATGGTGGTTGGTTAGGTCTTACTGCTTACTTACCACTATTCATTGCAGATAGGCTACACCCTAACTATTCTGGACTTGCAAAATATGTGCCTTTTAAAAAATAAATTTGATTTGATTCCATTCACAAAAACGTCTCACTTCTTTTGGATCCCTCTGATGGAGCTAAAATATCAAGTGTAGCTTAACTTCTATTACTGGTATGAGACAGATTCTCATTCACTTTAATAAGAGTTTGAACCTGAAAGCATAATTGAACCTAAAAAGTGTTTAATCATCACCAGGATTAACCTACAACTGCTGAAGATCTGGCTCTGGGAAACTCCTTTGACACATACTATCTATGTGATCTTGGACAAGTTATTTAATATTCCTGTGTCTCTGTTTCCTAATCTATAAAATTAATGCCTTAGATGTCCTCTAAGGTACCTTCCATACCTAGATCTATGAACTTAAACATACTGACAAAACAATATCTGGTCCCTGGCAACTTGACAATTATGCAGTACAGAAAGGAGCTTAGCCAAATTGACCTTAGCCACAAATAAGAAAGTAAATGCCTATGTGCTAGATATTTAAACTAAAGGTTTCTTTCTTTTTCTTTCTTTCTTTCTTTCTTTCTTTCTTTCTTTCTTTCTTTCTTTCTTTCTTTCTTATTTTCTTTCTTTCTTTCTTTCTTTCTTTCTTTTTTGGCATTACTTGAATTTCATGTAGCAGAACTCTTTGGATTGATTCACAACAGCAAAGTTCTTTTAGTTTGTTTGTTTGTTTGATCCTTGCAATGCAGATGTCTATGAACAACACAGAAGAGTGTACCGTACATCTGCAGCCAAACTGAACCACTTTGCACTGGTTTCCAAAAAATAGAAAGCTCTAATTAGAAGCAAGCATTACCACCACTGGACAGACAGGTCACGACACTGCATATACAAGATGCATCACCCACTCACTGTAGTTAGCCCTAAGTCCTACCCCTAAATTTTAACACTTTCGGTTCCATATACGTTGTAACCTTCTCTATAAGTGGCTAAATTCTGGGTATTCTGCGAGGAAGTTGGGTTAAAAGTCTGTGCACTCTTTGCCACCTTCATTCGCTTTGCCTCTGCCCTGGACTTGTAACAGAACTCTATCAAAGCCACCAGCATGGCCAAGCCCAAGCCGCCAACCAGAATGTAGAAGACTCCAGCTACGTTGCTCAGGCTCAAGGCACTCGTCTTGTCCTGGGGAGAGAGAATCATTTCAGTTAGTGATGGAAACATGAACTTCCTAAAGCAATAAGAACAATGAGACATTCAGGCAACAAGTATAAATATGTACAACCTTTAGGTCAGAAGGATTTTAACATAAAATTTTGGGTTGATGGATTTTAAAATAAAGCCGATCATAGAGAGTTCATCCCAAGAAAAACTAATTTTATTGCCTGCATATTTGGAATGTAATGGATTCAATGGGATATTAACATTATGAAGTAGGCAATTAAAACCACTTCACTCCCCCATATCAATAGAAAGGAAACATTTGGATAGAGTCAGAAATAAGTGACAAGTGTGAAAATGATTTAATTAAAAGTTTGTTACATGGATGATGGGTTGGCTTGACTCTGTAAACTTTACAAGAAAAATTTTAATATCTGCTATTTCACTAAGGGAATGATTCTGCTTCTCCCTACCTTCCCACCCTTTATTAAGGAACTAAGGTTCTCAACACCACTCATTTCAGTTTTTCATGGTTATTGTTTGAATAATCATGTGCATAGATAGTAATAGGCTATTTAATCATTTTAAGGCCATTCTATATAGGAAAGTCCCTTTAACTAGTAAGGAAAGTACCCAAAAGACACATTTCTTCATATATGTTACACTGATATGACAGATACATGCTATATTGGCCATGGACAGATAGATTTATTCTACACAGTATTTAAGCAATGAAATTATTAAAGTTTTAGTACAGCTTTGAATATTTTAAAATAATCTTTTTTCCATTCTTATTAAGATATTTTTAATTATATGGTGTTTTCAGGAATGCATCTTATTGCAAAATATTCTGAAATAGCCAAGCACATGATTTTAAATTATCAGGGACATTAAGATGTTCACACAACTTAACCTCTGGATTTTCTCATAATAATTTTTTCTACAATTAGAAATATATTTGTAAAGTAATATGCATGGCACCATGTAACCTCACACTTGAATGAAATATTTGAAGAGAATTAGTGGCCTAAGCAATGGTCTCTTATTATTTTCTTAGAATTAAGATAATGGAAAACGTGAACAGCACTATTGGTGGTTTAATTTAAAGATGCACTATTTGTTTTACTAGAATGGTCCTGGTAACTGATTTTCAGAAATTCTATCAAGGACTTCATCTCGGCATAGACAGTAGTTGTCTGAACCAGAAAGGTAAAAGAATCTTTGATATTCTAAAGAAAGCTTTCATTCTATTATAATTAAAAGACCAATGCTATTAAGGGCAAAAGGTGGAGAAAACTCTTAGAAAAATTTGATAGTTTAATAAGAAGTGATTTAGAACTTTGCCTGATTTCTACTTGAGATTTAAAAATTCCATCCATAATATCTGCCCTAAGATTATATGCTACATATCAAACATCAAGTATTATTTTTTCCTTTTCAGAATAATGGATAATTGCCAATAAATACACATGTTCAAATATAAAGGAACTAGACATATATTTAGTATGCGTTATCTGTATATAAAGCAATATAGCAGAATAAAGTCTGAGCTCTGACAAGCACTATCTTTGCGACTATGGACCAATCATTTAACCTATCACCTGTCACATACAACTCTTTAATACAGACTATGAGTTACATGAGACTTGCCCTCTTCAGCAAAGTGGAAACAAATGAGTTCTCCATACCTCTAAAATTAGAAGGCTTGACAAAAACCCTACTTCTATTATATCTATGTATATATAAACATATATTTATTTCATTAATTTCATTTATCATATTTCATTAATCATAAATTTTATGAGTTAGAAATGCTACTACTAAACATTGAATAACCTAATGGGAAAATTTAAAACTTGAAACTTCCATACTTTCATTTGATGGGATATACATGTAATAGTGCCTCTTTAAATTAAAGTGCATTCTTTGCCAATTTGGGGAAATCAGTAGTATTGAACTCTTCTGGGTAAACATTCATTTATTTAATGTAGATTTGTCTTTCTTTTCTTTTTTTTCCCTAGTGGCTAAAGGTAACTATCCCCTTTCTTGTTTTGTAAATTCAGTAAGAACTCTGAATTGATGAAGTCCAAAGCAAATGGAACAAAATAAAATAAAATCTTTTTTTTTTAAATCAGTGTTATATTAAACTGGAGACTCTAACTTAAAAGAAACCCCATTAAAAGAAACATTAAAAAAAAGGTTTGTTCTGCACTTAATGGTTTATTTTTCTTAAAGCTTTAATATTGGAAGAACAAGTGGGTTGTGTGTGTGTGTGTGTGTGTGTGTGTGTGTACACGCATGTGTTAAGTCAGACCCCATTTTTAAAAGCTAATACAACTAATTTCAATGGGTAGGTTTGTGCTAGGAAGAGGAATGCTCATTGCTTAGTTTCCATCTAGGTTTGATCATGGCTCCCTTTAGTGTTGGGTGAACACAAGAGGAGGTCCCGAGCTGCAGTGACTAACCTTGCTTCCAGAGTCCTTGGGTCCACATTCACCTTTATCGTACCACCATTTGTTTTTCAGCTTGTCTAAGACGCCTGCCTCACTGAGTTTCAAAACGGCAAGGTTTACAGGAGTTCTTCACGTGGAAAATAACATAAATAACATTATATATGTTATTTTATGTTATTCAAGTAAAACTACATTAGAATCGCATGGTAAAGTGACAGAGCAGAGGCCACAGTGGGTACTATGTCTTGTACTATAGGCCCAGGTTTAGAAAAAGACATACGACTGGGGCCTGCTCGATCGCTTTAGGTAACAGGCACATACTGCTAGGGAAGATTGGTAAAAAAAAAAGGTATGCAATTACTGTGAACCCAAAACTATTGGCTTTGAGATATTTTCTCTATTATTCAGAATTCTGTTTCAACTTGTTATTCCATAAATTTATTTATTTTGTTTCTCTTCAGGATTTATAAAAATGTATATGTCAACAGACTGACTCTGTAGAAGCTGGCTATAGTCCATTTAATTTCCTGCTTTCAGTTATGCTAATGATAGGATTTTACTTATTTCATGAAGCATGTCCCTAATATCTGCTATCGTATTCATATCACTACTATTCACACATAACATCTTGCCAAGGGAAAGATGACTTAGGCATTATTGAGAAAGGATCATTCATGCTTAAAATATAAAAGGAGATCATTGACAAATATTATTTGAGTTTTGCTGGAATAATCTATTCTCATGCAAATGTTTATTAGAGATAATTTCCTTTATATAAATCTAAACACAATTTAATTCCAACATAGGTATATAATCAAATTCGTAAAACCATATAATGAAGTTCTTGTAATACAGTTAAAAATCCTTCAGTATATATGGGGTAGCAAGAATATATGACTTTTTTCAGAAATTACCCTTCATCAGAAAGTTTAGTCTCTTCTGCTATTTTCTTTGCCTCCATTACCATCAAATATTGTTGGAGGAGGCAAAAAAGAGAAGATATTCACTAGTGCTAGTGCTAGAGATTTATTATCTTAAGGAATGTTCTCCTGTCTATATACCTGTTTTATTTAGAGAAATATAATTAATCCCTTTAGTTGCTATCTGCTCATTTAACTCACTGTGTAGGCATAAGGATAGTGTGCTATGATAGAAAAAGTACTAGCCTGGGATCTATAACACCTGGGCTCTCTCTAGGTTTTTTCTTTGACTTTCAGTCTCATGTTCCATTAAATGACTGGGTAGGATAAGCTAAATTATCAGATCATCTTTCTGAGTAGTATTCCACAAGATAAGTAATATATGTTCCAGTGGTTGTCTTCTGGGCAACTGCCCTAAAGAAAAAAATCATCATGCTTTACTAGGAGGATTATACTTTAGAAATCATCTAGTCAAATTCTCATTTTACAGATTAGGAAACTGAGGCACAATTGAGCTCACTCAGGTATACTGAAAAGAATTCAAACCTAGGTGTTTTTGATTTGTTTGGACATTTACTTACGCCCACAAAGAGTTTATTAGTTACTTCTTAGATGGCAAATTCTTGAGGTTAGAGGTTCTTTCATTCATATTTGCATACTCCCTAGAATGTATCACAAGGCCTCTGATATAGTAGTCTGTGAAGACAGATAAAGTTTTCAGATGGAGGGCGTTGGGGGAAAGAGGAAAAAAAGCATCTTTTCAAGTACTTAACTACCTGTTATATTCTGTATTTTGCTTAACCATCCAATAGCATTAACATTATTTAATTAATTAAAACAATTATTTTTGAGTAATAATTTAATTAATAAATATTTTAAAAGTTTTCTTTTTAATTTGAAGATTTGCAATAATTTTTTAGCACTCATTTTAACATATCATTGCAAGGTTTGTATTTATAATATATAACAGAATGTTAACTAATAAAAACATTTCATTTTTTGAATGATAAGAGTATTGATTCACATAAAGATAAAAATCTGACTATTTTTGGTTCAAAACATGTTTATGACTCCTCAATTTCTTTTAAACTTCTACATTTGTTCATATGGTTTTTCCTCAGTTAAAGCAATGAGGCCTCAGTTGAAAACAAAAGGAAGTATTTCATTGTTAGTAATGAGAAATTTATCCATTAAGACCAGCTCTAGATTTCCTTGTAGTACTGATAAAAATAGCCATATGTCAACAAATATTTTTGAATGATATTAAACACTTCATTAGAAAATGTTCTTCTGGATGGCATAATATATTTTTATGTATTTAATTTACATAGAAGTGTTATTAATTTAGGTATTCTTATTGAAATAAGTCAATATATATTAGCTATAGAAGCAATATCAACAAATTAGACACTTAGTCTTTTAGAGTAATCTAAGAAAGGACATTTTATTGATTTTCCTTTCTCCCTTTTTTATCTTTCTTCTAGAGACTCTCACGAATAGAGAACTATGAATCCCACTTTATACTTCTTATTTCTCCTTTCTCTTTCTCTGTGATACCATCTTATAGAATATCTTTGCAGCACTTGGCAAATGGAAGAGATGTGGAGAACATAATCACTTCTTTCTTTTTTTCTTCTCTTCAGGTTTAAGGTATTTGAATGTATCTAAATCCCTTCTTTTCTTCTCTCATCTCTTGCAAAAATTAGAATACACAGGAAGGTCCTGAACTGAATCATACATTCACCACTCTGGATCTTAGCTTTCTCCTCTGTTAGAAAAGCTAGATGATCTCTCAAGGGTCATCCAATACTCCGATTGTATGATTTATAGCTGGGCTAGGGATTTTTTCCTTGATTGGGAGAAGCTGACATTTCTAGTTTTCCAAGTCAGTACTATTATATTTATGAGTTTTCCAGAAATTAATGCATTTCCGAGTCAGATGCATGCCTCTGCAAGCAGCTTGGCACACCGAAAGGGTCACAATTGTGTCACTGTGAGTTGGCCTGAAGTCTTATGAGTATTCAAAACACAAACCCGCATAGCAGGAGGCTTCTCTTTGGGGTGGATAATAAGAATATTAAGCTTTGTATCTTGGATACTGGAATAAAAGAAAGTATTGCCAGAAAAAACAAATGGTTTTATAATCAAGTCATAATTTTAAAACTCATGTTTCAACTTTCATTTTACTTTCAAACTACTTGAGAACAACTATCTAGTTAGTACCTGTATAAAGCTCACTTGTGCATGCAGGTTCCCCTAACTGTATTGCACTGCACTGCGCCTACATATATACACTTATAGGACATTCTAAAATATGATTCTTGACACATTCAATGATATTTTTTATCTTCTATATAAATTTTCCTTTTTTCCCTTAAGGCTTTGCTTAGGGGAAAAAAGGTCAGAGGAATATGCTGGAAATAAAAAAAAAAAAGATAAAGTAAAGACAAAACTTAGTTGACCTCGTTTTTAAAGAGAATCAGTAAGAAATATTCAATGATGATAGGCTAAGGTGTCCTTGGTTCTATTTTAAGAGAAGACACAGTTTTTTAGTTATCACACAATAATTTCTATTCTCTTATATAACTGTAATTGGAACCTGTTCAATTATTGACTCACTGAAAGATAGCCCAAGAAAGTCTTAGAGTTTAATGTAGTCTTTGCTCTAACATATCAATGAATGTGATTTTATCAATGGGGTACTTCCAATAAAGATATAGATTTCAGCCCATCCATGTTTACTCATCATTAAATCTGGTTCTCTCTTTGAAAAGGTATCTGGCCTGATTTACTCTCTCTGATCTTTCTTATCACTACCAAAATAATCAAAGTCATGCTTACTATTCTTTTCTAATGCTTATATATAATTATTGAAGGTAAGCCCCTTGGAATATAATGTTGTATGCTCTTAGTTTCTCTTTTCTATTCTGTACCTGCTATGATTTAGACTACAGACTGATCTGCCTTTGTCTTCTTCTCTACAGTGTCCTGAAAACCATAGGGACTTGGTACTGGAATGAAAGATTAATTCCTGAAATTGACAGATGCAAATATTTTTGCTTTGACAGTAATTGCATACTATAGTACATGAGGAACCTTTACCAGCAGTCCTGGTAGCATCACAAGTCTCAGGTCAGAAGGAAGGACCCCAGCAGATGCACCAATTACTTTACATACTGTTTACCCGCTTTGGTGACATTGAGGCTAACCTTGGAGTCACCTCCCCCGCTGCCACATTCTCCTTTGTCGTACCACCATTTGTTTTTCAATTTGTCCAAGAGGCCTTGTTCATTCAGTTTTAAAACTGCGAGGTTAACAGCATTTCTTGAAACGATAAAACATATTTTGTAAGAAACTGCACAGCTGTTAAGATGTTAGAAGGAATGAGGATTTAAGCTCTTTTATAAGCTTCTCCCATAAGGTAAATAAACCTCTCATTACCATATTACAACCCCCTCCACTGCAATCCAAACCAAAAGTCTGAATTATTTTGCTTATTTTCAAATGTGACAAAAATGCTTGTGATATTTCGTAGCTATTTTTTTAATTGCTCTTCCATAAGATATATAATTTGTCTGATGACTAATTAGATGGGAGTTTTGGCAAGACACTAAAAAACTGAGATTTAAGGGATTAGGTTTTGGATCCTTGTGGAAGGTCAGCATTTAAAGGTAGAGAAATGTACCAGGTTGCATTTTATTCTCTGAAGGAGAAGGCTAAAAAATCTTTAAGTACTGATTTCTTGTCTATCCTCTATCATAGTTAAATTAAGCAGAGTTTCTGCTTTGTTTTTTTTGGAGGGAAGTGGGGTATGGGAGGGAGTAAAATTTATAGTTCTATGCTTTGTCTCAGCTTAGTAAGTATTGATAGAGATAGACCAGAAGTCAGGACTTATTAGACCAGAATTTAGACCTTGGGAAAAAAGGTCTAAATTCTATTTTGATTGTTAAAATCATTACATGCTATTTAGAAGAACAGATCAGATGTGCATTAAGTAATTAAACCTTAGGAAAGTAATGCCTTCATTTTAATCTACTGCTTATATAAGACATATGCCCAAGAGTAGGTTTTCTCCATTTTTAACTCATGGATAGAAAAAAATATTTCTTAAATTTTTCTCTAGAAGATTAATGACTATATCTAAAAATATAAGTAGGTGAGTGAAAAGTTTTTTAATTCTTCTATTTATACAATCATATATTCTATGTATAATGTTAAAAAATGTTTAGTGGATCTTATTTTTCCAAGTTATCCTGGTTTTAAATTAGATACACTAGAAACAAGTCTTTTAGTCCATTAGGGGGCTCGTTTAATGAAATTTCACTTAAAACCAGAGTGTAGTTTCAATATTGGAAATATTCTTTTGTTTTGTTTTGTTTTGTTTTGAAACTTTGGTCAGAACTTTGATTTCTTTGGTGGAGAGAACTCCCATTGGAGAAACTTTCTTTACCAATGCAGATTTGCAATTCATCTGTAACAGTTTTAGAGAACTGACACTAAGAGGTTAAGTAACTTGTCCATTGCCACACAGTATATATTAGAGATAAGACCTGGCGGTTTTGATTCCAATATTTCTGTCCATGAACTCTACACTGTCTCTTTTGGTTTTATGATAATTCTATAATTATTGAGTGCTGACAAGTTCCAAAAGAATTGAAAAAGTTATAATGTCTAATTATATTTGGAAATTAATTAATTTATAAATTGATTTATATATTTTATTAGATTATTAATATTTTGTTTGCCTTTTCAGAAAAAAATCATTTCTCAATATTGTAACTAATTATATATTTCTAGCTCTTACATTGCCTGGTTGTACCCAGTTAGCAAATATCTTTCCAGGTTAAAATATTCACTTTCAGAGACACTCATTTAGCCCCTGTGGGAACATTTACACAGCACAAATTAGAAAAACTGAATTTATCTATATCTGTGTTGTATGGGAGCCCTTAAGGAATTAAGTGATCTTCTTAAAGTGAGCAATTGTAGATATCATTGTGGTCACTAGAAAACTGAGCCATAAATGGAAATAATTGTGTCCAGGAAAACCATGAGAACTCACACCCAGGTTAACCAGCTTGAAACACTTTAGTTGAGTGTGAGATAACTGGTGGGAAAGAATGGGAAAATGGAAGAGTTTGTGTGTCTATCAAGTGGTAGCTCCTATTTTACCTATTTATTTTTACTAATTAGGTTTTAAACTATATTGTTTCTATTTTACTTAAGAACCAAGAGTACTTTTAGTCTTCTCTAGGTCTGGAACAAAGCACCAATGGTTCTTTTCTAAATACATTTCTGTAATAATAATCAGATTCAGGTAGAGGAACATCTGATAATCTAGGGAAAACTGTCCTAGCTAATTAAAAAATAAAACCAAACCTGTCTTGGGAAGAGAATAAGGTTATTTTAATTTATTATTATGGATTAATATTAAACAAAATTTATTTTAAATAACTTAAAAATTATCTCATTGGGAAATTTAATCCATGGAAAGAAAATTAACTTTTATAACAGTACATTTTGTTTTAATTTTAGACATAGTATATTAAAAAAATCAATAGTGGATGGGCTTGTAATTTTTATATTTTATATATATATGTATATTATATATATTTTATTAGGAACCCTTTTGTGAAAGAAAAGTCATTTTATGAGAGGGTTATTTAACAGGGTTATAAGCCATATCCATAGACGATTTCACAGCAAAATTAAAAAAAAAATGAAAAAAAAATAAAGAAATGGAGAAGGAAAAGGTGCTTTCAATTGAGGTAATTGTTTGAAAATTAAGCTCTCAGACATTGTCTTTCTTACATCTATTAGGCCATGTAAAAACGGTTTAGTTTCACACTGCTATTTCAATTTCTTGGTTCATATTATACAAGTAAACAAAAGAAATTAAATCACTACCCAGTTCATCATTAACCACTATATTGTTCTTATCTAGTGTCAGCAACCACTGTACTTACTTGATGCTGTTTAGTGCGAATCATCTCATCATTGATATCTTTTAACTTTGCCCAATTCTCAAAACTTGCTTGACTTAAAACAGAATATAACCAAAACAAAAAGACCATCACACTGATTACTTTGTTTCACTCTCTAGGTAAAATATTTCAGTCAGCGGAAATATTGACAAAGAAATGAACTTCTCTTATTAAAAATTAATTTCTTTCCAAATGTGTCTATATTTATGCTAAATATGTAGGTCTGGGTTGCCTTTTTGAACTGTGATAGAAAGTATTTGGACCATGACAAAATTTTTAAAAATAGAATATTAAAATGTTTAAGCCCAAACTTATGTATGCCCAAATATTATGGGAGATCCCTTCTTATGTGTTAGATAAAATGTTTACTTTCCTTCTTTTCCTTACATAAATAGAATGTGTTACAATTAAAATCACCAAAAAAAGTTTAAAAGCCAAAGTTATTTTAGTTAATATGTTGTATTAGGTTAAAAGTACTGTCCAGTAGAGAATGAAGTAAGAGCAACAATGCTAGCTATAAATAAAGTCCACTTAAAAAGGGATACAGGAGGAGGAGCATTTTTGTTGCTAAAAAGTTACCTTAGGACTTCAACCAGTATTTCTTCCTAGATTTTGAAAGCTCAAGACATTACAGATGCAATTTTACCCATCATTAGAATGGCCATTATGAACTTCCATTTGGAATTGCTTTTATTCAGAGGATATCATTGACTTTGTGAAATTATTGATTGATGATACTTTATCATTTGGGTATTTTTAAAGCCTAATTGCTACAAAGATTACAAAAAGGCATACACATATGTGAGTAATTATTATTGTTACATATTCATATGACAGGATACTATTGTATTTTCTTCTATGATTGTTTCCTATATTGATTACTTATATCTCTGAGTCAAAGTATTTATGATACATAGTATCACAAATATCACAAAATCACATAGTATCAGATAGACACAAAGTACTGATACATAGTAAGCGCTTAATAATTACTTATTGATTGCTTCTTTATCCTCACAACCATATAATAAAGTGTGTGTAGAGATTGAGTGTAGGGTGTGTGTGTGTGTGTGTGTGTGTGTGTGCGCACGTGTATGTGTATGTCATATATAGATATATGTAAAGAGAGAGAGATAGGGAGAGGGAGAGGGAAAAAGAGAAAGAGAGAGAGAGGGAGAAAGAAAGAAGGAGAGAGAAGCACACACCGAGAGATTCTTATAGGAAAGATTGAGAAACTGAAGCATGACAATATCTAATGACTTACTGAAGGTAATACAATAAATCATGCATAAAGTTTTCTTTTTTAAAGCTATTATTGTATTCATTAGACTATCTATAAAATATAATTATCAGCAACTAAAATGTTTAAGCCTAAATTTATGTATGCCTAAATATTGTGGGAGATTCCTTCTTATATTTTAGATAAAATATGTATTTCCTTTCTTTTCCTTGCATAAAGTAAACTTTTAAAATTTCATAGTATTAAAGCAATGCCATACAAAAAAGAACACAATTTTCCTTACCTCATAAAAATGTCACAATGGTCACATTTTCTGATTGTGCATATGAGTCTAGGCACAAAGCACTAAATCTAGCATTGTGTTTGTTATGCCACTTTTGCAAAGTAGAGGATGAATGAATGAAATATGAAGTTTTTAAAAGAGAATTAGTTTATTGAAGAGGAAGAATTTAGTTCAACAGAATGGTGAGAGGTTGAACAATTAGTTGGTCTCAAAACCGGTATTTAAATCAAATTATGAGTCTTTTTGTAAGGAATTAAAAGATTTGTTTGAGGAAACTGGTATACTTTTCAAAAGCATAAATGCTGTTTCACATAGCATGAGTTACTTTTCCCCTTGTCTATACTCACTTCAACATAGCTTAAAATCATTCTGTCTTCTATTAAATAAGCTATATTTTCATTTGTGTATATATAACCATATATGCATAAGATGACAAGGCTTCTGGTCTCTCAAATTAGGGTAACAGGGAATTAGATGAGTCATTAACCTAAGAGGTCCTAGGAAATTCTCAAGAGCTTTTCCTTTTTTAGATTTATTTAGGAATTCTAAAATTGCAATCAGGTCTTTCTTATTTTATTCTAGCAAGAATCTATTTCTCATAGCTTTCTGACAACTAACTAAAATTCCAAGGCCTTAGTTAGACACTAGAGAATACTATTTTCAAAAGGCTGTTGAGGTATGACTATTTGATAGAAGTGTTTCTAAAATCACTATGAAACAAACATAAGAATTACCTGGAAAAATGTACTCAGTAGAAACATGCTATCTATTTAGTTAGTGATGACCTTGAGAACCTATACTATACTCAATTTAAAACTACTTAATAGTTGTTGTGCTATTGATAATGATAGAAATATTACAACCCCCCCTCATTTTTGTTTCACTTAAGCTGTTGCTTATTTCAGAAAATTCAGATTACTCAGGAAAGAGGAGCAGATACATCATGACATTTTCTTTTAGCTGATTAAATTTTTTAAAGTTTTGTTTTATTTTTTGATTTAATGAGTATGGAAAATTCCTAACAAAGCTCTTTGTCTGATATATAACTTGTCTTTGAAAATAGCCTGAGATATTGATGGACCAAATGTCTTGTCTTTGGTTACCCAGCCAGCATGTGCACCCAAGACCTCTATACTCTGAAAAACATGTGCAGTCTTGTATGTGTAAAAATGTTTGTGGCAGCCCTTTTTTAGTGGCTAGAAACTGGAAACTGAATGGATGCCCATCAATTGGAGAATGGATGAATAAATTGTGGTATATGAATGTTATGGAATATTATTGTTCTGTAAGAAATGACCAGCAGGATGATTTCAGAGAGTCCTGGAGAGACTTACATGAGCTAATGCTAAGTGAAATGAGCAAAACCAGGAGATCATTATACACTTCAACAATAATACTATATGATGATCAATTCTGATGGAAGTGGCTCTCTTCAACAATGGGATGATCCAAACCAGTTCCAATTGTTCAGTAATGAAGAGAGTCAGCTACACTCAGAGAGAGAATTATGGGAAATAAGTGTGGACCACAACATTGCATTTTCATTATTTCTGTTATTGTTTGTATTCATCTCAGTTTTTTTAACCTTCTTTCTAGATCTGATCTTTTTTGAGCAGCAAGATAACTGTATAAATATATACACATATGTTGTATTTAACATGTACTTTAACATATTTAACTTGTATTGGACTACTTGCCATAGACGAGAGGAGGTGGAGGGAAGTAGGGGAAAAGTTGGAACAGAAAGTTTTACAAGGGTCAATATTGAAAAATTACTCATGCATATGTTTTGTAAATAAAAAGCTATAATTAAAAAAAATATGTGGTCAGCAAGCTACCATAGAAATTGAGTGCCCAAGATAACTGCCTACACTTTATGTAAAGTCTATGGATACCGAACTCAGAAAAATAACTATCTATATCAACAAGGAGAACTTGGAAACATATAAAAGTATAGGACTTGCTCTTTTAAATAATAAAAAATAGAAATTAGTAGTCTGCTCGACCCTAATGATAAGCAGTTCATTTCACAATTCTACTCTTTTATTGACTTTTAAAGTCCAGAAAAGTAAGTTGTTCTCAGAATGATCAATGCTCCACTGTTTTCAATTTAACTTAGAGCTTTGTTATTACTTTTCCTTCCAAATTATCTCCTCAAATAGACAAGCACATGCCTTGTATTTGCCTCAGTGGCTTCTGAGAGACCATTATGAAAGCTATGTTTGGGTCTAAATGCTCTGTAGCCATTTAGATGTAGCTGTTGGAAAAGAAACTAAGCCCTTTCTCAATTTGGTTTTTGTAGCAACGATGTTACAGGTAATATCCACCTAATGGGGAAAAAAAAACCAGTCTGAGTAGTGATCAGTAATTCAGATGCAAAAAGAAGAGGGGAGAACTGTTTCTTGGTGTGAAGAATCAAACTCAGATTAAATTGGAGATGGAAAATAATTAAAATTAAAATAATTTAAAAACTTTTTTTAATTAAAGAAAGATTTAGTATTTTTAGTTGGGTTTCTGTATGATGCATAAGCAATTAAGTTTGTGAATTCTGCATTTTTAAAAATTTGTTCATAATCCAGCAATGTCAAGAGGGATTATAAAAGGAGATATTTTTTCAGCTGCTTTTAGGTTATATCTTCCTCTATATTTGCCTTGTTAATTCCTACTTGAGTAAATGGATTCAATTGAGGTGCTTGTGCTGAAGTACTGATTATGACTCATATTTAAAAGTAGTCAGCATGCTGGTCTGTAGGAAAGAGGACTTTGGGAAGATCTTGCATTTTGGAATGTTCAGAGGGACAAGTGTTTTTTCTAAGCCATTCTTGTAAAATCCCCATGTAGTTATGTTGTATAAGTTCTAATCTTACAATTCCATAGTTTGTTTTAGAAATGGAAATCTCTATCACCCATCTGGTCTAAAGGAAAAAATAGATCTTTTATTAGAAATTTTTTTTGAAGATTAAAATACAAAAATTATCAGCAGTCAAATATACTATTTTGGGGGCAGAGTGGGAAGGAGAGGGTATATCTCTAAATAAGTCATTGTCTTGGTCAAATCAAATAGGTTTTAAAAATCATACTCCCAAATAAATGGAAATAATTGATGCTTTCCCTGTGGGCAAGTCTAACTTTTAATTCTTTAAGTGAAATACTCAATTTAGGCTGTTAGGGGTTAGGAGGAGGTGTTAGGAATTTCTTTGTCTCCTTTCCTTTACCTACCAGATTTAATTTTAGGTATGTATGATGACCGTGTATTTTAAAATCAGCCGGAGTCAGGAATTCAGGTTAGTGGAAAATCGCCAATCTTTATTCTCAGTGAAGAAAGATTGGAGGTGGGAGAGAATCAGCAATAGCAATGTGTGCAGCTGAGTCAAGAAGCTAGCTAGACCAGAAGCCACAAGACCAGCACCACCAGAGTAGAACCCAGGCCCAATCTCTCCCAAACTCTCTTCCTGTCTCTCTGCCTCCACCCACCAAAATCTTCATTTCCTATACAACACATCAGGACTTGCACAGAGAGTGGGCGGGGGCCATTCTTTATCCAAGTATGTATATTAATAGAGTATAATTCAATTACTATTTAGCCTCACGTGCTTGGGACCTCAGTGCATCAACTCATGCCTCAGCCCATTACATTTATGGGCTCAAATCTGCTCATATTCTGGATTCCTGTTTGGGCATAAGGAGCTCCAACTTCAAAAGGCCACTGGACTTAGAATCAGCCTTGATGATAACTTCCCAAAGCTTTTTTTCAAAAATCCATTTTTGATTTTTCAATTCAATTAAAATAAATATACACATACATTTACACACACACACACACACACACACACACACATATCCTTAATAGATACATTCAATGATTGATTGATTTATTATATATTGAAACTCTAAGGACTCTCAAGGTCTTAACTTACTTTGCAACCACTGTTACCTGCAGAACACTGCTTCCACTTGGAAGAAGCACAAAATCCAGTAGGGAAGCACACATTTTCTACATCTTGTATGCCTGCACTAGGAAAGTTGCTTAAAAAAATCAGATGGAGGAGCAATGTTTTTAAGTCAGGAAAATGAATTGTGAGGGTATAAAAATGGGAGATCAGGGCCTGGAACATCAAGCCAGACGGTCACAATACACCAAAAGAACTTGAAGTACAGGCATGAGGTTATGGGTTTAGGCTAAACATACTAAGATGCATCTATTTATCCCTGAAGCATAGAAATAGCATGAAGCAATCTCTGGCAATCAGAAGAGCACTAAATTTGGAGACAAAGGACTAGGTTTGAATCCCAGCTGCTCTATTAATACCTCTGTGACCTTGGGCAAATCAGAACTGCTCAGCATCTAAATTTACTCATTTACAAAATGAAAGATTTGAACTCTATGGTCTCTTCTAGTTTTAAATCTATAATCTGAAATCTAAACATGCATGACATTCCCAATCCTCTTCCATAACTCACTCATATTCATTTCTTTAATATTTTTGTACTTAGCACAATTATTCACCCAAGCTAAAAATCTGAGTTATTTTTTTACTTTTCCTTCTTCAACCCTGATTTCCAATTAATCATCAAGTGTTATCATTTTTTCCTTTGAAAATTCTATTGAATCCACCTCTTCCTTTCCATTTTCAATGTCATCACCTTATGCATAGTTCTCTGTGCTCCCATCTTTTGCTAAGTACTCAATGCCAGATTCATATTCCTATAATTTCATTCAATTGAAAAATACTTTAAAAGGGTATATTATTTGATAGATAATGAAAATATGAAGATAAATAAATATAGTACTTCTTTCAGGAAATTCATAGTCTAAAAGGAGTTCTGGGATAAGCTCAAAAATGACTAACACAGAATAGAATCTAATAAAATTTTAGCAGTGATAGAAAGAAAGTATTCTACATAATCTAAAGTGAAAGAGATAGTTTGGTGCTGGGACAATCAGGGAAAGTCTTATAGAAGAAGTAGTACTTAAATATTGGAGGATGGATGGATTTCAACTGATTGAAGTTTAAAGTTTTAGACATAAGGATAGTATGAATGAAGGTATGGAGAGAGGAAAGTGGTTGAATTGGGAGAACAGTAACCAGTTCAGTATTGAATACATAGTTTAGTACATGATTTATTATACTGTACATGATTTAGTAGTGTCTACTATTCCCATATTTCTAGGGACATTCCATTGTCCAGACTATGCTTAGTGATGACATGCTCAAGGTTTATCCCACTAAGCAGTGACAGAGCCAAGAACAGGATTCTGGTCTCCTGACATTCAGGCCTATTCCTTAGAGTGATGCTCAAGCACTTCTGCACTCAGGTTTTATTCTATCTAACCAAACTTGGCTTCTTCTCATCTTTGTATGAACTTGTTTCTGTAGTCAGGATCATCTCCTCGTGTTTTCACCTGGATTCATTGGGTTTTAATTCCCAGTTTGATCCCTGTTCTTAGTCTAACAAGTTTTCTTCCTTCTTTACTTTTTAAAGCCTTTCTATCTTCAGGCTTTCTATCCTCAATTTCTCCAGCTGGTCTTCCTCATAAATTCCTTATAAGAACTCTAGGTTCTTACAATCTCTCTTATTCTCAACTACTGTAATTTATTTCCTGTACCATTTTCATTCCTAATTACATATTGCTTTGCATTATGATTTAATGTTTTCTTTTGTACATGCCTCATCTTTCCCAGTGGATTGTAAATTCCTGTAAATCAGGACAGTACCATTTTCTTAAAAAAATTACCCTTAGTGCCTAGTATGGTGTCTAGTATGGTAGGTATTTGATATAATTAATCAAATTAATCTTGGGCAAACTTGGGCAAAACCCAACATTTCTAATCATTGCATTTAAACAGAAGAAGGAAGTGGTATGCTAAAAGGAAATTCTACAATTACAGAACTTAGGTTTTTTGAAGAGACAAAGATACTCTATAGATGAAAAGCCCTTTAGGAGAAAATTTGCAAGTAACACACACATATACATACACACACCATTAGATATTGGCAAGAGAGACATAAAGACATTATTGATGTCAATTACTCTTTCAGAACTGTTAAAACAAGGAAATAGATAACAATTTCACATTTTCTAAACAAAAAACTCAAGGCAACTACTACATGGACAACATGAGCAGTTAAAAGAAAGAGATACTTTTTTTGCTTTGTTTATAGAGATGGAAATAAAATACAAGAGAATGAAAAGAACAAAATATGATAAAATTTAAAGGACAGTTGTTATGAATTAGAGGGCAAGCCTGACACTTATAATCTGAATATTCAGTCAGATGCTAGAGCTAGATATGACATTTTAAAAAATTTATTTAATTTATTTTTAATCATCATCATTATTATTTTTTCTGTTGAGGCAACTGGGGTTAAGTGACTTGCCCAGAGTCACACAGCTAGGGAGTGTTAAGTGTCTGAGACCAGATTTGTCAGGTTTTCCTGACTTCAAAGATGGTACTTTATCCACTATGCCACCTAGTTGCCCTATAGATATGGCATTTTTAAAATTCAGACTGAATTTATCAATGGAAAAATAGTGACTTTTGAAAAATTCTATCATTATATCATTTCAATTTTAGGCAAAATTGAACTAATGTCTAATTTAAATTCCCCTCCTCTCTAATTTCTCATTAACAATAATTTACTATGTGTTACCTGAATTTATGGCCTGTTACCTTCTGGGTTTAATTAAATGGAAATGTGCAGTTGAGGTATCATTAATATTCTAAACATTTTTTTTCTATAAATTTCCTGAAATTAAGAATTAAATATTTAAAATATTTTTTCCTGTCATTTATGATTTCAAATTTCTTAGTGCTTAGTTATATACTATTAATAACTACTAGTATTTATATGGGCACAATATATTAAATGCTATTTTATATTATTTTAATATGTATATGAGCCTACTATTTTATAGGCATCTGAGTGGCACAATGGATAGAATGCCAGACCTGGAGTTAGGAAGACTCATCTCCCTGTTTTCCTCATCTGTCTTCAGACACTTACTAGCTGATTCAGTACCTCATTTATAAAATGAGTTGGAGAAGGAAATGGCAAAGAACTCCAGTATCTTTGCCAAGAAAACCCCAAATGGAATCATGAAGAACTGGACATGACTAAAATAATTGGACAACAACAATAAATATTTATATATTGCCTAATATGAGCTAGGCACTTTTTAAGCACTTAACAAATATCTCATTTGATCCTCACAACAATCCTAAGAGTTAGGTAGTATTATCATCTCCATTTTATAGTTCAGGAAACCAAGGCAAAAAGAGGTTAATTGATTTGCCCTATATATAACTAGCAAGTGTCTAAGGCTGAATTTGAACTCAGGACTTCCTGACAGCAGGCCTAGTATTCTATTCACAAAGACATTAGCTGCTGTTAATATCATTCTTGATAACCTAATATGTATGATGTGGTTTTCCCCAACCCCAACTTTGGACTCAGATTTACTCTGGAAAAAAAGATACCTATTGAAGAAGCAAATAAGGCAAAAGAAACAGGTCATCTTTGGAAATAAAGGAGACGTGTCCTTGTCTCATTTCTATTCAGAAGCTAATGAACGAAAGCAACTTTTTAAAGGAAGTTGTAACATTAAGAAGCTCACATTCCTGGGAAGTTACAAGTTATTGAAAGGCTTGTACACAATACAGTAACTTTTTTCTGTTTTAATCACAAATTAGTTGCAATCCAATAATTCCAAATCTATTCCCTTTAAAGATTTCATATGTTATCATAGATGACAAAATTTCTTTCACTTGAGAGTGCATAGTGTCATCTTAAAGTGTTGCTTCATTGGCTCTAACTATCTTCTGTGGCCTTAAGACATCATGCAGAATTGTATTAACCTGGTGGGTTGCTGATGGACCATTATAGAAGGAGAATAACCTCCACTGGGTGGGAATTCTTTGTGGTGGCTGTTTTTACTCTAGTTAGGTTTTTCCATGTTTTATCTACAGTGATTTGGAAATTGATAAGAAGTGGGGCTGGAAAAGAGGAAAAGAAAGCAAAGCTTCAAGATTCAGGGAACTCTGAATAAATTTTATATACAAAAAAGCTATGATTTCTTCACCATAGAAAACTTCTGGTGGGAATTCCTTCCATCAGTCTAAATTGTAACCAATTTATGATTTGGTTAACAAGTCCCAAATTGATGCTTGAGACTCAGAGAAATTAAGTTATTTGCCCAGGTTCAAATAGTTTACTAGTTTTACTATTTAGAAACAAGATTTAAGCCTAAGACTTCCTTGAACTCTGAGCTCAGTACTTTGTTCATTACATTACATTCTCCTCAGTTTGTCTCTATACCGATTGTATTTCCTCATTCTTCATTCCCATTATGGCAATTTTCAATCCTGGGGAACTTCTGATAAAATAATAAGAAGGGTTTGTGTAGGAATTTTTGATAGACTAAAAAAAGGATTTGTCTTGAATCATGAGGTTACTATGGGAAAGGAATTACCAAGAAAAATCCTGACATTATGAGTCAAGTATTAATACCATGGAGTAAGCTTTATTTATTTATTATTTTTTTTATTAATAATCTAAAAAGATATTAGTGTTATTCAGTATAATCTGGGACTGAGCAACTCTAATCTATATTTTCATCTGAAAAGTCAGGCTTTCCCTCAGAGGATCCAGAACATGAATTATCCCTGTAACATTATATAGGTTCTAGAATGATTAGAAGTTTGAGTCTGTGCTAGGAAAAGTCTAGGGTTAAGATTTAGTTTGAGACTTCTAAGCACATTCTGAACTTCTAGGACAGGAACATCTTTAAGGCCCAAAGGTATCTTTTGAAGTAATTATAGTCTTTTTCAGACTCTCATGGTCCACATTTTCATCATCAGAACAGAGTAAGATTTATTTCATGCATTAAGCACCAATCTCCTGGACATTTTTATTACTCTTTAAATAAAAACCTACCTACTTCCTTGAAGTAATGTTTGAAATGATTTGTGACTCTCATAAACAGAATAAATACTTTGTAAATAGTTAATAAATAAAAGTTATTTAAAGTCTATATGTTCGAGATGTTCGTTATTTTACTTACAAGAAGCTTAGCATCACCACTTTCAGTCACTTATGAGAATGAATGTCTAAAATTAGTTATGCATCAATTTCATTTGGAGTTTTAAAAAAGTTAGAATATAATAAACAGTAGAAATATTAGATATTTATCTTAATTATTATCTTAATACATCCAAAATTCATAAATATATTCTAAGGCACATCTTATTTAATCAAAGTAACATAAGTGAACAAATTCATAGAACCACAGAATCTGAGAATTGGGAGGGATTCTAGGGGCATTTGGTTGAAATCATACTGAAAAATAACCAACCAAACAAAGAAAAACCAGCCTTAATTACAATATACCTAACAGTTGGTCATCTAGCTTCTGAAAACTATCACTATTTCCTGAAGGAACCAAATTTAAATTGTTCCAATTCTAATTGCTAGGACATTTCTTTCCCTCTACCCCAAAGTTTATATTCATCTCTTTTTGGTAAAATACAAAATAATTCCAAGCCCACAAATTCTCCCATGTGTGCTTATTTCTCTGAGGTCATATCATATAATTTAATAAATTCTTCATACCTACCATCTGCTTTTATCTGAAATCAAGTATTACTTAAGCAGATAATTTTGATTACACTGTGACATTCTGTTCCAAAAGTAATCATCAGATGGAATGATTTCTATCTTTGGATGCTCAACAGCATTTATTTCAATGATTGATTTAATTTTCATTTAAGATATGTGTTACAGGAAATCATCACTACGGTAACACTGAAACATCTTTCTTTTAATGAGCTATATATATATATATATATATATATATATATAATATACTATGAAATATATCATTAAGAATTCAAATTAAGCTATGTATATAAAATCTGTGTGATATTAAATCTATGCTCTTGGGAGAAAATGGCAATAGAAATCTAGCAAATTAACCAAATAAAGATACCTGAAATACTCAAGTCATTTGTCTGTATTCTTAGATAGTTCTATAAAACAAAATATTTCTTTGTCCTTTAAAAAATAAAAAAAAAATTGGCTCTGGTATTGTTCACCAACTGGTAGAGAATATATTTGTACATAAGGGTCTACTTAAAGCTGGGTTCATCTGGGAAAATAACAATCACGAATTCTGGAAATACTTATATGAACTGATGCATGATGAAGTAAACAGAACCAGGAGGATGTTATACATAGTAATAGCAATACTATTAGATGAAGAACTATGAATGATTTAGCTATTCTTAGCAATACAATGATCTAAAACAATCCCAAAGAACTAACAATGAAGCACACTATATACCCTCAGAGAAATAAATAATACTGATTGATTACAGACTGAAATATGCTATTTTTTAAACTCTCATTTTTTCCCCTTTTATTTGTGTCTTCTTGTACAAAATTACTAATTGGAAATATTTTCTGCACTTGCAGATATATAACCAACCTATATCTGATTGCTTATTATCTCAGGGTGGAGAGAAGGGAGGAACAGAGTGAATGATTGAATTTGGAACTCAAAACTTTAAATAAAAATGTTTAAAAATTAAAAAAATTAATAACAGACTATTATACCCTAAAGTCATATAATTATTAAGTCTGAAATAAATGCCTGGCATATAAAAGACAATGTTCCATCTTGATCAAATTTAAAATGTAATTAATTAGTCATTGTTGAGTGTTTAACTAAACTTACAAATAAAAGTCTTAAATCTCCTTAATAACAAATTATATGTTTAATAACAATACATCTATCAGATATCAGATTTATATATATATTTTTTTGTGAATTCCCTCTCATTGGAATTTGATTCACATTGCCTTTCCATATACTAATTCACAAATCAAATTTTAGAAAATGAAAAATGATAAAGTTTTTTTTTTCCTTTAGAAGAATTCTAGGCTGCTCTATAATATGATTGGGTCAAGACATTAAAATGATGATGGGGACAGGAATGATTTCTTAGCCTTTATTACTTAACTGCATATTTTTTCTCCTATCAAAGCACCTACAGTTGGAAAATGAAATCACCAACATGAAGAGATGTTAATCTTGGTCTCTAGACTTGGATTTAAAAAAAAATGTACAAAGAAGGAGGGGAAAAAAACAAGACAGGTGGGGGAGGGGTTTCCTTCAAATGGATGATGTACATTCCTTTGAAAGAAAACTCCCCTCTTACCTTGGTCCTGGAGCTGGTTAGTTCTCCTCTGTCCTCCTCCTAGGGGAGAAATACCCAAAATTAAACAATAATAGAACATGGTCGTGTATCAAAGTCAGGTTCAATTCTGGCCAAACACCTTTCTCAAGTCTCACAAAACACTACCCACTGTTCCATGTTTTGCAATTTGTAACTGGATTAAGATTCACTTTTAGGATTAAGCCAATAGGAACAGTCCTTTGAGATGGAAGGAAAGCAGAATTTAGGCAGTGGGCCCTATGAAATAATATGATTTAAACCAAGGGAAACCTACACTTTTTGAATTAGTCAAATTTAGTTCTTGTTTACTGCATTGGAGGTGGAGTCAGGAAGACCTCTGTTCCAGTCTTATCATTTTTACTTATTAGCTATCTATAAGACTCAGGGTGAGTTCTTGACTCCTTTGAATTTCAGTTTCCTCATTTGTAAAATGAGAATAAAAATATCCATCATACAAGATTGTTGTAAAAAAATCAAATGAGACCTCTGTGCAGTCCTTTTCTAATCTTTATCTTGTGATTAATATGGGTATTCTTGATAGACTTAGTACAGGGAAAAAGTGTTAGCTTTGAATTCTGATTTGGGTTACTATTTGTGATCTTGGCTTATAATTGATCCTTTAACTTTTAATATAAGTGTAGGGACTTTAAAATGAAAACTGTGAAATGAAAAAAAAATGGAATATTGAGGTAAATCCTGTCCCTTGGATAGGGATTTGGACCTGCAGTTTCACTGATGTCAGGATTTTCTAGGTGAGCAGACTCCCTCTACTAATATATCTATACATTTTTTTTGGCAGTTTTGGAGAGTTTTCTAGAATAATGAATGGTGAACTGATTTGTTTCTGGGTCACAGAGTCACATTGTGTCAAATATATGACCCAGGTCTTTAGGGTTTCATGTTCAGTCTTCAGCTACATATCATTTTCCATTTCTTAGTGTCTTGCCAAGGGGAATTGAAGATATAGTTGAAACCAGTAGAAGATACAACTTTAAGTATGATGAATTGTTACATTAAGTTAATGTTTTAATGATGGCTATCTGGGGGTGTTAAAGAAATTTAGGGAATTTGCAGACAGTTTATATCAAGACATTTCTATTCTGAATATATTTTGTGTTTGGATATATGTATATTAGGTCTTCATGGAAATAATGAATTAACAGAGATAATGTTTCAAGGAAAGTGATCATCTTGTCTCTATGATTCTCTTTAGGAAACAATCACTAAACTAATCATGTCAATTTCATGCATTTCCCTTTGGCATATATCCTAGCTCCATTTAAGCCTAAATATAGGACAACTGGGTTGAGTTTTGTGAGACATAAAGGAGATGACCAAGAATCTTCCTGATGCCATACAAGATCATGTGCTATTATTATTTAGCTTTGGGTAACTTGATAAAATATTTTATTGAGTCAAACAATATCAGGTGAGAATACATGTGCTTTTATATTCCAGCACACATTAATCATTTATCCAAGAAAAAATCAGAATGAAGAATATCATAATCTATAGTAATAAGTATGATTAAATGTATGAAAAATTATACTGTTAGATTTTCAGCCTACAAAATATGATTTCCTAAGTATTAATATTTTCATGTATTTTACATAAATTAATCTGATAAAATAAGAATTGTTTTTAAAAGTATATGATAAAAATCCAGTCAATATCTCTTCCTACATTTGTCGTATATTTGTATATATATATGTGTACACATATGCACACACACCTATATATACATATTTATTTGTGTATAATGTATACATTTGTTAAACTGCAAAAACAAGAAAATATAGGAACTTAGAATACTCATTAGAGATCTTAATGAATATTTAAATATGCATTTTTATTAAGAAGTTGTCATTCTGAACGTTTCCATAATTATTGAATGAATGATTATCTTCAGCTGATTTTTATATATATGTACTTGTATATATATATGCATACCAATATATTTAAATAATAATACATATTCATAACATTTGTATATTTTATAAAAGAAGAATGGATGGAAGGAACTGTATCTGGTCCTACTCAATAAAGAATTTTTTTAAATCAAAAGAACCAAGGATTCCTTTGGGAGACCTGTTGGATCTGTTTATGAATGGATGAAATACTCAGAAGCAGTTTAACCCTTCCATCTGTCTAGTTCCAAAAACTTAAAATTAAGCTTTAATAGCTTAAAACTACAGTAAGACTTTGGGGATATACTATGTATATGTGTAATTCTTGGAATGTATATTATGTATGTTATCTATTAAATTATACACAAATACACACATACATGTATATGTTTGATGATAAAATGAATAATTAAATGTGATCTATATGTGTACATATGCATTAAAACATATGACACCTATATTTATATTGTGTTTCATTAAAACATGCACACATATACATAATTATTTTGAGAAAATTTGCTTTGTCCATCATTCTTTATGAATTAGTAGAAATGACCATGCCTTCACAAAAGCATTATATTATAAATCCAAAAAAGTTTAAAAATGATATAGAAATCAATTTATATTCTCTAAACACCAATATTTTCTGAAATTATAAATCATTAAATTTAACATGGAGAGAACAAATATTCTTTTATAATACATAATTTAAGTACAAAGCTCACTGGATGTGGCTTAAAGGGAGATAGCTTAGTATTCAGAAAAAGCTAAGTAATCTATGAATAAAGATAGCTGTAGTTACACTTGCCTGGATTGGGTAAAAATGACAGTTGCTAAGTAGACTTCATGCTTCAGGATATAAACTGATTGCTACTTGTGATGAAAGGAAAAAATGGAAAAGAAATTAAATTCTCCTAAAGTAAAGTAACATAAAGGTTATCAGGATCATTACTGTGCTTAAAAAGACTTCCTGTGAAGAATTTAATACTGAAAATCTGGAGAATGCCACCCTAGATACATCAATTGCCATTCTCTTCAGGTTCTGAAATGTTTTCTCTGAAACAACAAAAATCAATTGTTTTGCTCGTGAAAGTATCATTTTCCCTAATTTCTCTATGTCTTGGTCAGAATTTGAAGAGCAGGGCTTATTTTTTTCTGATGTCATTTAATTATATTGAATATCCTTCAAATGGGCTCTAGTTGTTTTTGTCAGCTATTAGGGAGAAATGTTTTCTTTTAGGAGGATGAAGAGAGGACAAGGGCTGTTATTTCTTAAGTATTCAGAATTCTTGATTAAAAAATCCCTTCTACTATTGTGGCAAAACCCCCAAACTCTCCCCCCAAATTTTAGTTTTGAGAGTAGCCAAGAGATTAGGTGACTTGATCAAAGTCAAATAACCAGTAGAGGCCAAAGGAGAACTTGAACCCACTTTTCCTAAAAGCCAGTTCTTTATCAGCTATACCTTACTGCCAGAGATATTCTTAAGATGCAATTGAAAACCCCAAATATTCCCTCTCAAGTTTTGGGGAATAGGCTTCTGTCCAGTCATACTAAGTACCACAATTATAAGACAGGAAACAACTATAATTGACCCTTCTGTAAGTATGGTCCAGAGCACAACAACATGGCATATCTGATTTCTAGTGCTGCATTGAATTCAAAATTTCTTAGTCACCATATAGGTGGCCACAAAATGATTAAAGTAAATTAATCTGCTTTGCCAAAAATACAACCAGGAGAATTCTAAAAACCAAGGAGGGAGTTTTCAGTAAAAATTTAGGTCTTTGGATGTTTTCAAACATTTTATTGTTACATGTCAATTTTCATAAAAGCATCAGGATGAATAAATATATAAAGGGAAGTTGTGAATATTTCAATCCCACTGTATCAGAGCTTTCTAGTTTATCATCCAAGGGATCTTTGTTTGGCTCTGTGTTGTTAAATATTTTCATCAGTGACTTAAAGACATAAGAGGCATGCTCAAAGGAGGCATGCTCATCCAATTTGCAGATTACAACAAAACTGGGAGGGTTAGCTAGCACACTGTACAGAATTGAAAAGAATCTTGACAAGCTAAAGCGTTGGACTGAATCCAATGAGATGAAATAATAATGAAATCCAATGTAAAGTCTAGTACTTGGGTACAAAAAAGTCAAATTCACAAGTTCAATATGGGGTAGGTATTAAATAATAATTGTTCTGGAAAAAATATTTAAGGGTTTTACTGGAGTACAGCTATATTATTTATCAGCAGAACAAACAAACTGACAAAAACTAAGATAATCCCAGGATGCATTAACATCTAGAAAGTGAAAGGCAATATTTGTCCTTATCATACCTTATCTGGGGAGTAATGTTCAGTTTTGTCACAGGATAAACTAGAAATTGACTGGATGGAATGTGTTCAATGGAAGTCAAATAGAATGAGGAAGGATAAGAACAGAGAATGCTTAGATTGGGGAAGGACAGACAGGACTGAGGAACCTATTTCATAATTAAAAAAAAATGGCTGTCATGTGGAAGATTAGACTTGTACTGCTTAGCAAAACCAAAGATAATCTGTGCATGTTGGAAGAGACTAATTTAGGCTTTATGTCATGAACTTTTAAATTATTTTTTTTTATTATTTATTTTATTTATTTATTTTTAATTATTAAAGTTATCCAAAAGGTAGAATGAGCTGCTTAGGGAAGTCAGTTCTTAGAGCTCTTTAGAGAGAGAATTCTCCCTTCATGTTCTTCAAGCAGAAGAATTTGGAATGGGAATTTTGGATATGTAATAGTGGAAATTCCTTTAATGGATGGGTTGAACTAAATGCTCACTGAGTTTCTTTCCAATTTAAAAATTTTGTTCTTCTATGACTAGGAATAAGAGATATGGATCTGAATCTCAGCTCTTTCATGCTGTCTTTTATTATTTAGGTAGATCATAGCTTTTCTATGTTTTATTTCCATCTGAAAAAAATGTATCTGAGAAATTAAATCAAATAATGTATGTGAATAATGCTTTGAAAACTATAAATTATTGATTGTGAAATATCCAAAGGTAAAGCATTACCATCATCATCATTACTACTGGTATGTTTGAAAACTTGGAAACATCTAGAATCACAGAGCTTGAGAATCGGAATAGAACTCAGGAGCTATTTTATCCAACCAAAATATGAAAGAAATCACCATTAAATAATATAACATACCCAACAGCTTGTTATCCAGACTCTGCTTGAAGACCTCCAAGGAAGGGGAATCTACTACCTCTCAAAGAAGCCCATTGTACTTTTGAATGGTTCTAATAAGGAAACTTCTCATGATATCTGTTTTAAATCCACCTCTTTGTATCCTACAGAAGAAAAGGTTCAGAGAGGACTACTTTTAAATATTTTAATAACTCTCATGTAGAGAAGTACTTTGATTCATTCTTTTTGGTCCCAAAGGGAAAAAAGGTAGAAGTTACAAAGAGGTGGATTGCAACTGAACCTTAAATGACATAAACTGAAGATCTTTCAGCATTATTGTTGTCCTCCATTAAACATACTACAGCTTATCAAGATGGAACATTATTATTGGTAAAGGTAAGGTAGAATTTTACTAACTATATGGATTCTTCAGTGATTACTTGATTTCATTAATATGTATATATTCCCCCACTAAATGGTAAATGGAAACCCTTCTGTGTTTTCTTCTTTTCTGTGTTTTTTTTTAATCTACAAATTCTTAGAGATTCTCTGAAGAGTTATCTTCCAATTGGAAGAGTATCTTTCAATGTGTTAACTCTCTATGTCTTTTAACATTATGTGGATATCAGGGAAGCACACATTTTCTTAATTTATTTTCTCCTCAGTCTTGAATTTAGTGTAACAGCCATAATTATTTAAATTTTTTACTGAAAAATTGAACTCATCAGTGTGGAGATTCTCTTATCTTCTGCACTAGTGAAGATTGCAACCTGTTTATGCCTTGTTATTCTATGTGATTGTAGTTCTTATTCATACTCTTCATAGATAAGAACTATTCATATAAGATTCTTCACATAGTTCTTATTCACATTGGACTCTTTCTCATTCTGTTTCCCTCTTCTCAATATTCAAGAAGGCTATTTTAAGATGTTTTAGTTATCAAAGTGGCACTTGACTGGATAGATTTGTCATTGCTCACTTTTAAATGTAGTATGTTAGCTGTATTTCAATAGATATGTGAAATAAGCTTATGGATATTTCCTCCATCATCATTGATTTCAACCCATCCATTCCTTCTCTGCATGTACAATCCGTGTTTAGGTTTGCCTACAAATCTGCCACAGAAGATTCATTTCAACCTCATCCCACGTTGTGGGATCCTTCTTCATGATCATTTTTATATTTCACAAGTCCCAGTACATTCCTTATTCTGCCCATCTACTGTCTTTCGTTTTCACCACAAAACCATCTATCACTTTTTTCGATCATACATTTCTTTGACCAAGAAAATGTATGATCAGAAAAAGTGATAATAATAATAATTAGTTCCTTAAAGTTTGTAAGTTGCTTTACAAATATTTTCTAATTTTATTCTCACGATAATCCCTTGAGGTAGATTTTATTATTATTATATATTATTTTATAAATGGTCAAAGTTAAGCAGAAAAAAAATTTAATGGCTTGTACAGGGTCACATATATAGCAGGTAGGAATTGGAGGCTAGATTTGAATTCAGATTTTCCTGACTCCAGGTCTAATCTCTATTCACTAGCATGACCAAATTACAATCTCATCTCTTCAATTGAACATAGATTGGAGATATTCTATATCCTACTTATGCTCAATATACCACTCTTCTTTGCCCTGTTAGTCACAAAGAAATAATATGCTCAATATTGTTTAAACTGTACATGCCTATAACCCTTTTCATAAAGCAAAAAGTGATACACTAAAAAACCCTCACCAAAATCAACTTGCCACCTTATTTAACTATTGTACATAATTATTCAATATACTTCTACTTTTACTTATTTTCTATTGTGTTTTTAATGTGAAATGTCTTCCTAAAATAAAATTTCATTGGGATATAGTTTATTTCTCTTGCTCCAGAATATAATCTAATGGTAACCCTGGAATTCCACATTTTACTTATGGTTTTCCTTTTTGATCCTTGCCAAGTCTCAGCCTTGGATCATTCCCACCATCTGTTGTTTGCACTCCTGTACATTGCTAAAAAAAGTTAGAGAAAATCACAAAACCATGCTGACCAATTCTAGCACAATTTTGTATTATGTAATCCCAAATGCATTCTTCTATTGCTAGGTAATTCTTTTACACATCCTTAATCAGCCCACTTCACCACAGCAACTTTCCATACCTTTTATACCTCCTAAAACTTTTTCCATCCCCAAATTTTAGGTGAGAACTTTTAAAATATTTTACTTAAAAAATTGATTCCAGTTACCAAGCATTTTCTTCTCCACTCTTCCTCATCTCACATCACTCAGATGCTCTTTGCCATTATCTCCTCCTTTATTCTCTCTCACATAAAGAGAAGGTTCTTCTTCTTGCTAAGGGAAACTCCACTACATGTACAAGTGATGGAATGGGTTCCATCCTAGCTTTTCTAGCAGATTTTCCCCTCTATCATCCAAACTGTCTCACTTATTTTCAATCTCTACCTGTCTCTCTGTCTGTCTCTCTTCTCTCTCTTTCTCTGTACTACTTCTTTATTGTCTACAAACGTGTCCATGTCTAGTTTATCCTCAAAAAAGTTTCACTTGATCCATTCATATGGCTACTATCCTATATAGCTTCTCCCTTTTTGTGGCTAAACTCCTTGAGAAGGCCATCATTTATAGTAAGTTCCTCTGCTTCCTTTCTTCTAACTATACTCTTAATTCATTAAGTTTAGCTTCTGACCTTATCAGACAACTGGAATTATCTTCTTCAAAGTTACCAATGATTTCTTAATTGACAAATCTCAAAATTTTTCCTCAACCTATATCCTTTTGACCTTTCACAGACTTTGACATTATCAAGAACTTTCTACTCCTTGAAATTTTCTTCTCTCAGGTGGTCTACCACACTTGGATTCTCTCTCTCCTTTTCTCTGCTTCCTGGCTTTCTCTTCAGCATTATATAAAACCCCACCTTCTGTAGGAAGGTTTTTTACTAAATTTCATGAATTCTAATCCTTTCCTCTTTTCATTATTTCAATTAATCCTTTCTATGACTTGTTTGTACAGTTATTTGCATGTTGTTTCCCCCATGAGATCAGGAACTCATTTGGAAAAGTGACAGTTTTTTGCCCTTCTTTATATCCCCAGCATGTAGCATAGTTCTTGGCATATATTAGGTACTTAAATAATATTTTTTGACTGGCTAATACCGTTTTTCTTGGTCCCTTTTCCCTGTGTGGAAAAATAATTTTATACGTACAGGTAATATATGAAAGCAGATTAATATTTGTAAACAGCTTTCTGATTAATGTTATATCTTTGAAAGAAAGTTCCTAGCTACTAAGTTGGAACTCATTTACTGTTAGTGATAGGCACTGTGGGAGAGTAGTTTTTTACTACTCCCAGTTTAACCTTGAGATCCTGACTTTCAGAATCCTCTAGTTTTTGACAGCTGCTAGGGATGTTCTATTTCTGGAGGATTTTTTTTTCTTGTTGCTGTTGTTCTTGTACAATTTGCAGTCTTAGGATGAGATGGGGGAAAAAAACAAGTAGCTGCTTTTTAGTTATTGTAATGAGAAGTTTTTTTGTTTGTTTGTTTGTTTTATTTTTTGTTTTTTAAACTGTAGCAGAGAAGAACCCAGTGCTCTGCAAATGATATATGCCCTTGATGGGTGACTAGATGACTATTATAAAAATTTTGTATAGATACAAAAGTAAAATATAAGTCAGTAGTTGATGCTCTCTAGGTCATGTTCTTTAAGTATTAAGGTTCAAAATTATTTTCCATTCCTTTGGTAGACATTCTCTTCCTACAGATAGCTTCTAAATCAATGTTTTGGTGTCTTTAAAATTGTACTGCTGACTCTACAGGCCTTCTCTGTTTACAATTGCTACAGTTCAGGTATTTTGTCCATCTTTGTTTTCTGGACAGTATTTTACATTGGCTAAGAAAATGAATAGGTTTCATATGACCCAGCTTCAGAACAGACTCACAGAATTTTGTTGTTGAAAGGAATCACAGAGCTCATCTAGACTAACTCATACCTGAACAGAAATCTTTCTTACATTTCTGACTAGTGGTTATCTAGTTTCCTCTTGAAGAATTCGAGTCAAAACTGCTAAAATAGGCCTTCCATTTCCATTTTGAAATAGCACTAATTAATAGAAATTCTTCCTCATTAAGCTTAAATCCCTTTCTCTATAAGTTCCATTTATTGTTCATAATGAATAATAAAAATAATTTTCCTAATTAAGATCCTAATTTAATGGTTATCTTGGATAATTTCTGATTCTTTCCAGCTTAAATTCCCATAAGTTACAGTACTAAAGTAATAAAAACCTCAAATTAATATTTAAAAAAAATTAAATGATTTAAAAAATAGGTTTATTAATATGCTGATTATGTTTTCATTGTCTTTTAGTATATAAGCATGTATCATAAGTTTTTATTTTGCTTTGGTATTACCTATTATGAGCTATAATAGTTGTAAGATTTCATTATTTATAATTGTTTTTCAAAACATTTTGTGATTTAGGGCTTTCTTTTCAAGCAGAATAATGTATTTTAGTTTATTAAAATGATTGATATAATATCATATTTTCTTTATAGTTTGGAATTGTTTATTAATATTGAATCTGATTTAGAGGAAATGATTTCATAATTATATTTTATGATGGAATTATAATCTGTACCCATCTCAGGAAATAATGTTTCCAGAAAAATGGCAGAATCCTAAGCAATGTAAAATGTTTAAATTTAAAATTAAAAGATTTACTATTTGATAAAGGTTTATTATTTTAAAAAGGATAAACACATTTCTCCTAGTAGAAGTATCTAAATAGATTAGAAGTAATTTATTTTTTCCTAGAAATCTGGCTATATAAATGTGTAGGTTTGGGACAATGAGTACTAAAAGTATTAGTAATGAGTATTTTCTAGATTCATAGTGATTTTCTATTTTCATGTTAGTTAATACATCTGATACATTGTAATTAAGCTCCTTCAAAGGTAGCTCAGAAACATGTTACTTTATACTCAGACAAAGCAAAAGATTCTAGAATGGGTTGTTCTGGGAATAAACATAACAAAGAAATTCAATAATACTTCTTAAATTTGATTAATTTTAGCTAATTTGTCAAGAAATGTAGCAATTTCTAAATCAAATTATTATTTTCTAGTTCAATTCATGTGACTATCAACCCACTCTGATATTCTTTTCTTAAATGTGAATCTTACAGTGGTTCCATTGATATTGAAATTATCTTGGATAATAATAGAAAGCTGAGCTTCAATGTTTATGAGATAGTATTAAGGATTAAGCACCAGGTTTGAAGTTAGGCATATTTGAATTTAAATCCAGCCTCAAATATTTACTAGCTGTGTGACTCAAGGCAAGCCATTTAATCCTGTTTGCCTCAGTTTTCTTATCTATAAAATGAACTGGATAAGGAAATGGCAAACCACTCTAGTATCTCTGCCAAGAAATCCAAATAGGTCATGGAAAATCCAACAGGACTAAAATTTTAAAACAGTATCAACAACAACAAGAACATAGGGATGGGATCTATAGTTTCATTGGTAAAGGAAATTTCCAGATAAAGGAATTCTACCTTTACCAATGTATACAGTCATCTTGCATAATAATAGTGATATTAATAAATAGCATTTATATAGTGCCTTAATGTTTTCAAAGCCCTTTGATCCTCACAATAACCCTATAATCTAAAATAAGTTAATACATTTTCCTTTCCATTTCTTTCTCTAGTTTATTTTACAAATGAGGAAACTGAGGCAAATGGAGTTAAGTGCATGCTCAGGATCACACACTTAGTATATGAAGCCAGATTGGAACTCAGAAAGATGAGTTTTCCTAATTCTAGGTCCAGAATTCTATACACGTCAGCACCTAGTTGCCATGCCATACAATAGAATTTATTTTAAAATTGTCAGCAAAAATCTAATTATAATTTTTTTCCTATGTAGTTGTAATGAAACAAATGGGAAAAGCTTTATCTAAGATCATGATCTGTGGTATAAATGATGTATATGTATGTATAGGCATGAGGTATAATAGACAGTTGTAATTGGAATTTGGGATCAGTGAGCTTGAGTTTGAATCCTGCTTCTAATTAATACTATTTGAATGATCATGAGAATTGTTTTGCTTCTTTGAAAGCCCAAATAAATAATAAAGATGTTCTATATAGTTGAAAGCTATTATTATTAATGGTTTTTAGGTTTGTTATATAGAATGAAAGTAGAAGAAATGCCTTATGGTGTATTGAAAGGGCACTGGCATTGAAATCAGAAGACCTCTTCTGCTGTCTTGGATCTAAAACTTAATAGGGGTATTATTTTTGGCAGTTCACTTGAATTTTTCTGAGCTTTAGTTTTCACAAAGGTATAGTGTTAATGATAATGCTCTCACTACTAACTATGTGCGGGTTGTTTTAAGAATGCATTTTATAAACTTTAATGTGTTAGATAAAATGTAACCTATTATTTTTATTGATAACAACAATAATGATTTTATCAGTAGAGGGAGCTCTTGTTGAGATATTAAAATGATAAGAATAAGATGTGTTCTATTCAAAAAAGAATAATATTAATTACTACATTAAAACCATGGCTGACATTTTGGAAACAACCATTTTGTAATTGAAGTGGATTGGGACAAAGGACCTAGTTTCAAGTTCTAACTTACTACTTACTGTATGACCTCAGTAAGTCACTTAGCTTTTCAATATCTCAGAATTCTTATTCATAAAATGAGGCTGCACGAGGTGAACTTTAGGTCCCTTTTACTTCTGGATAACTTATTCTATAAGACATACTCTGAAGCTATTGTCCCAAATCCCACTGGCACTGATGAGTTGGGTCCTTAGAGTGTAGCTACTACATTTTCTTGGGGCTTGAACTCTGAAAAATTCAGGGTGTCTTTCTAATGCTGTATTACTTACAATCCCCTTTTGCTATGCTGTCTGCTATTATTATCAATGATATCAATTAATCTTTCAGACTTAATTAGTTTTAGAAAGGCAGTATTTACTAAGGTAGTATAATTGGTACAGTTGGAACAAACATTTCTCTTAAAATTTTTTCTCTCTCTCCCTCTCTCTTGTTCTGTGGCACATTGTGCCACAAATAATACATAGAGTTCCAGAGCAAATGGACTAAAGCTTAGCGAGCACATGTGGCAAAATGATAATTCCTAGCTCCTAAAGTTCTTTTCCTGGTGTCTTCAAAATGGTCCCCTAAGGAATGATGTCATTTCCCCCCTGCTTGTCCTTATACTTTTTTTTCATCTCATTAAGGGCTACTCTATGGTGATAATAGGAAGATAAGAAGTCCAAATTTCTTTGAATTTCCAAGCTCTCATGTTCTTCCCCATCAAGAGATGGAAGAAGACAAGTGAGAAAGTGGAACAGCACTGAGGTTAATAGCTCTGCTCATTGCTCAAATTCTCTCTTATAGCTTCAGTAGGATTTTTGCTTCTTTCCATTTGATTGAATCTTTTTCTGAACTAACTCTCTAGTTTTATATAGGCTACAGAGAGCATGACCAAGTTTTCTTGGCTAAGTTAAGAAAAAAATTCTCTCCCACCTAGAGAAGTGCCAGATCTTGTTCACACTTAATGAACAATTGAGATATAGTATTACCTGATAAATATACCAGGTTTAAATGGGGTGAAGTGATTTGATTCAATCTTTACTAATCCTATAAAAAGAGGTTCAATGAAATTCATTTAATTTTTAATAATTTGGACATTCATGAGAACTTCAGTGCCTTGATCCTTAGATATAAGGCTAAATTTGTCTATTCCCAGGCATATTAGTTATTAGTTAGGTTATATGTGCCAGAAATAATTCAGATGCAACCTATGATATTCTAGAAATTCAAGATTGAGGAGTTCATCACAGATCTATAAAGTTTACTATCCAAAGAATTAGGATAAGGAGGCTAGATAGGAGAGGATTGTTATCTTCCTGGCATTCTCCTTCCTAGAAAAGGAAGTCTGAAGACAAGAGCCCAATAAAAAGTGATGCAAAGATGTTTTAAAAAATATTTACTATGCTAGTTCTTTGAATAAAGTAATAAACAAGGGGCATATTTGCTATTCATGGTCCCTAAATTACAAGTAAGCTTTTTATAACTATAAACTTCAAAAGCATTTACCATCTAGAGAGTTATTATTGATAGTTATGCTCTTGCATGCCTAGGTTTGAAAGAATGTTGATTTTGCATTTGTTCTTTATTGTGCAATATAGGCAAGGTAGTTTCAGAGAATACGGATGTGCATCTTTTGTTTTGTTCTTATCTGTGAGGCCAATGAATGGCACAGTAGTCATGGTCACATGCTATTCAAAATGGAATCCATTTGGAGCAATACAACTGCTGATTAGGGAATACAAATTTCTGATAAACAGTATAAAGAAAGCCTGGGTTCAAATCCTGCCAATAACACATAGCAGTTTTGTAATCACGAACAAGTGACTACCTGCCAATTCTCCAGGTAAGTCTCAATCTGATGAGCTACTGATTTTATTACAGATGAGCAACTGATCTTATTGATAGAGGGAGTTTCCACACAGAGAGACTATTGGACTATCCAGCATCTAGGAGCTTGGATCAGTCTGACCAAAAAGACAAGACTAAAAATAAAACATTTCTTTTTCAGGCTCACAATGCAACATGGCTAAAGTTCTCCTCCAAAGACAAATTTGAAATTGTCACTATTGTTTATGACTATCAGAGCTATTCTTAAAGGAGGGCAATGGAGCATTCATCTATCTTCTGGGAAGTAATGTGGTATTAGTGTGAGGGACATTGGATCTGGTATCAGAGAGATCTGGATTTCAGTCTTGGTTCTGATGCTAGCTGATTGATGAAGGGGAAAACACACTGGATTGAAGTCTGAGGATCTGAGTTCAGAGTCCTCATTTGTAGGATGTGCCAATAACATTTACATTCTCCATATGAGGCAATCAGTTTAGGGGGCCCAGTAGATAGAATGGAATAAATATGGAGTCATGAAATCTTGAATTAAAATATTGCACTTACTAATTTGATGACTTGAGCAAGTCACTCACTCTCAGTTTTAGTTTCCTCATCTGTTAAATAGGGGTAGTAAGAGCATCTACCTCATAAGGTTGTTGTGAAGATTAAGTGAGAAAATGTATTTAAAGTGATTTGCAAACCTAAAAGTGCTATATAAATGCTAGCTATCGTTTATTATTGTTGCTGTGATTGTTGTGAGAAAAGCACTTTTTAAAATGCTAACAAGCAATCAGAAAACATCTACTAATCATCTAGTATGGGCCAGGCACTGCTCTAAGTTCAGAGCATACAGATATAAATGTTATGCAGCCATGAGATGTCACTTTGGTGTCACCATATCTTAATAAAGGCATTAAATGATTCTTTTTTTCAACTTTTTCCCTTACAAAATGGGGCAGGAGGAGGTGATGAAATCAGATGATGGTCTATAAGGTCCCACATTGCTCTAAGTCTTTGTTCCTATCATCCCATTATTAGGATTTATTATTCCTATCATCCCATTATTATTATGAGGGAATAGTGGGAAGGGAGTGATTAGGGAAAAAAAAAATCTTTGTTGACCCAAAGTCTAGCACAATGATGTGCAATGAATAAGGTATTTAAAAGTATTTTTATATGCTCAAAAGCCTCTGGTAGGTTGGTACATCTTTACTAAATGTTTGTTAAAATGAATAAATTGTGAATGTTGACTGGTGTCTTCAAAATCAGGGCATAGCAAACATGCCCTTGCTTATTAAATAAACATTAAAGAATAAATAAAAAAAAATATTCAAAGAACTAGCATAGATGGAAGGCATGTGGATCATGTTTCTCTGTCCTGGGTTTACTTTCTCCTTCACTGAGCCTTGAAGGTAGCATCCTGGCATCTCTGCATGCATGACCAGAATCTGGGGGCATAGGAATATCGCACCTGAAGAAAAAGTCTGATGTCTTGGCTATGGTGTTATATATTTGTGATTTCTCAATTATCTTACATCTTCTAAATAAATAATTTTGATAAAGAGTTAAGGCTGTTGCTTGATTTCCTTAAGAGCTTCCAAATTCTGGTGGTCATGGTTGGTCTCAGATCTAAACTGAAGTGTTGTCTCTGACATATATTTGCTATATAAATCCTGGAACTGCCTGCCAGTTTCAGCAGACAATTCTTGATAAGCTGCCAATTAAATTGCTGTACTTGTAGAGAAAGTTCCCCACACTAAGGAAATATAGGTCTGGTTAGCATCCTTCCCTTTACCTATGTCCAGCCTGCTGTTGTTATACCCACTCCCCACACCCAGAGCTGCTGAACTTTTTAAGAGCTTCCAAACTGAATGAGACTCCATGTTATTATGGGAAAAGGTATAGCAACTGGGTAAAAATACTAATACTTGGACTAGTAATTCTACCACTCAAATAACTCTGACCTCAGGTAATTTTTTTTTTCACCTTTTTGGTCTTCTATTTCTGAAGTTATAACATGGGAAGACTGGATGATTTTGAAAGGTATATCTGAATCTAAAAGTCCATTTCTCACTATGCTCATTTAAAAATTCTTTTTTGGGATAGGTTCATGGTGTGAACAATTTGTAAAGGAACTAAATAGTGGCATGTTTTATCAAAGTGTTGACTGGTGATGGGGCTGAAACACAGCAGATGTGAATTTCAGTTGAGACCTGTCACTTAATCATTATGAAACTTTGGATTATTTACTTTGCTTCTTTCTAGAATTTCATTTGGTTATGCTACTCTGATCACTCACAGTGTTATCGTGGAGGATGATAAAATAAATGATGGTGTGAGTTGCTATGTAAATGTCAAATAATGGATTTAAAAAATCTTTGCAGCTGAATTCCTGCATAATGCAGCTGTAATACTGTTATATAAGTTATTGCCACTCAAATCTACCTTCTCCATGAAATCATTTGCCCTCCCAGTTGAAAGGGATCTTTAAAAATTTTTTTTCTTAAAGCATTTTTTTTGGATCTTTTTTTCTGCCTTTGTTTAATGTCTGACTTTCTTCTTCCACTATCAGATTATATGTTCACCAAGGTTAGCAACTGGGTTTAAAAAATTAATGAACGAATATTTTGCAGTGTTAGACACTGTGAACACAAATACAGAAATGAAGGTTCCTGCTCTCTTGCCACTTACATTCTACCAACAGAGTATAATACATTATAACATAGGGGATAGAGTATTGCATTTGGGCTTGGGTCTAATGGATTAAGAATCTGAGTAAAAATCCAACCTTAGACATTCTATCTATCAATTTCTTTATCTGCAAAATGGGGCAGGAGGAGGTGATAGAATTAGCAGTGATCTGTAAGGTCCCACATTGCTCTAAATCTCTGATCCTGTCATCTTCTTTATTAAGGAATAGTAGGAAGGGACTGATTAGAAAAAAACCCCAACAACTTTATAGTCCCAGTGTCTAGCACAATGATGTGCAAACAATATGGGTATTTAAAAGTACTTTTTATACTCAAGAGCTCTTGGTAGGTTGGTAAATCTTTAGTAAATATTTGCTAAATTGAATAGATTGTGAATATTGACTGGTGTCTTCAAAATCAGTGATAAATCAATACTGGTTGAATGGTTATTAAACCATTAGAGCTTCTATCCTAGCAGATGATCATGATCAACCCCTTCCCCCCAGAATCTTTTATGAATTTTTACAAATGAGCATAGCCATTAAGTTATATACAAGGATGCTTCAGCATGAGGGTGATGATGGGATATGGGAAACATGTGTGTGTGTGTGTGTGTGTGTGTGTGTGTGTGTAATTCCATTTTGAAGGCCATGTCAGATAGTAAAGGGCAGCTTTGGAAGGTCCTCCTAAAATGGAAAGATGAGTATGCACAAGTAGTAGAATGTGTGCCTTTCAGCTTTAGATCAGTCAAATTGAGTAAAGAGACTCATACTCAGAAGAATGGTCACAAGGTAATAATTTTTTTTGAGAGGATAATAGCAGTTTATGAAACTATTTACCAAAGTGTGAAGCATGAGGATATACTATAAGGACTCTTCACAGTAATGAATAATATATACCTTGAATTATTGTATATAATATATAACTAATGGGGACCTATGTAATTTTAACTTTTCTTCAGTTGTTTCTGAAACCTGAGATAGTATGTTGCAATGCAAAGAGGACTAGCTTTAGTGTCAAGAAGAAATGAATTTGTCTAGCTTCTGACTTATATTCAAAGTGTGACAAGGGTCAAGTCATTTAAAGAGTGTAACTTCTCAGAGGAGATACTAAATTGCCTTATTGCAGAATAGACATTATTTACAGTGAAATCATAGGTCCAAACTGAGCACAGCAGAACAAAAATCTGCAACCTAAATGTAAAACTTAGGACTTTGATTGGCAAAGGAAATTCTTATGTTACTTCTAGGATTAAGAATTCAGAAAGCCACAGATAGATTTATATTGGTTCCAAAATGTAATTCTCCCCATGACAAAGTATTCATATAATTTGTCATGTTGCTTCTCATTTTCAAGATATAATGTATTATTCCCCAAATAGAATTCACATTGTTTATATCAAAACTGGGAAGTATTTAATGGTCAATGGCTATTCTTGCTTTTGGATGACACTGAATTTCTGGATGTGTTGTTTTAAGCTTAAATATGACAGATTGCATCCCAAAGCACAATGCAAATATATGACAGTTAAGATCTCTGTGACCATTCCTTGGCACAGGCAACATAGACAACAGGCAAATGGAAAGAACTCATGAGGAATAGTTTTCTTTTCTTCGTACTGTAATGAATTTCTTTTAAAAAAAATTTAAGTATTCTAAAAGTTCACAAATCTACTTAATCTCCCAAGTAGAAAAAATATTAAGATGATATAATTGAAATTAATGGTTCCATGATAATTCACTTAAACTTAAACATATGACTCTTAACTTATCTTAGATATATCTACTGTCTCTTGGTTGATTATAGTTTGATGTCAGGATATATTTAAACATTAACTACAATTTTATTATTTAAAAAAAAACCTGAAATCTCTCTCTTCAAATCTGCCAAGGACACTTTGCAATAGAACAATTCTAAATTTCCAATATTTGTTATAATGGAAATTCTATGTTCCATATATGGTATGTAAACATCAGAAGCAATACGTTTATGTTTTCCTAATCTACTCTACAAACTGGAGGAAGTATTGTAGTACCCACAGAGGCTACTATATCCATGATAACCTGCAAATATAAATTGTATGGAACTGTTGATGATTGTTAAGACATTGCAGACTATACTTCCTCTTTCAAAGAAACCCAAACCAGGGTAATTCAAATAACTTAATTCCAGTTCTCTTCCCCAACCTCTCCAAAACTCTGACTGCTTATTCTGTGAAAGGCACATGATGTCCCTAGTTTTTTTTTTTTTTTTTTTTTTTACTGACACTTTCCATTGCCATGACCCCAGCTACCTTGCAGCTGGGCATGGTCAGGTTGGCATATTACCAAGTTAGTATAACTGTGTCTCATTCTTTTCATATCCCACACATTGATAAAAGATCCCTGAGCACACTGCTTTCTTTTGAAACATCATTTCTTTGTGGTAGTAAATACATCTTGTTTTCATCTCTGGCACACAAATATCTTTCAGAGAAGGGAGCCTAAGTTTGAATGATAATCCATAATTTTTGGAGAAGACGATGGATGACGCATCTGACAGCTGGGATAATGTACTTGGCCTCAAATGCAAGTAAGAGCAATTGGTTGGTTGCAAGTTGTCTGAAAATTTCTCTTAGACCAGGGAAAAATTCCAAATATGACCCTTTTTTCTTGGAGTTATATTCAGACTTCAGAACACTGTGAATTTTCTTATGAAATATTTTGATATAGTAGCTAATAACACTTATGAGAATAAAAATTAGACAATTCTTACCCCAGATATGATCTATTGTAGCTTATAAGAGATTGCCCCATTTTCTTAAATAGCATTAAATTAGGAATAAAGTCCTTTTCCTTACTTATTTTACCTAGTGTGGACATGCCACTTGTGCTTACTGACAGTTTTTTAAAAGTCCTTAAAATTGAGAGTTTTTAAATAATGCCACATACTATTAATACTTATCATTGGCATATTGAATTTATTTTGGGCAATCAGTCATGTTAAATAAATAATTAGTTGGAGGTTTCTGTTTCAGACAAATCAGGATTGCTCTTATGTAAAGTAGGCTCATGAAATATTCTAAAATCAAGTCTCTCAATACAGTTTAAAAGAAAATGAGAATATCTTTCTCCAAAATTCCATCCTCCTGAGGTAAGGGCAGAAGGCTTATATGTTTCTGTAGGAGATACTTTTTTTCTTGGAAGAAAAAATCTTGCTGACCCTGGTTTTTCTCTCTCACAATTTATCCCACCCTCCTGACATTTACAGTTTCAGTGTACACATTTTTATAGACTTTCCCTCTTTGTGGGCTTAATTTTCACAAATGACAAATTTAATAACTTCCACATACCTGGCAATCTGCTTCTTACATGTCACAATCCAAGTCCCACCATTACTTTTTTCATGTATTATATGGATTGTCCTGTTTCTTATATGTGATTATCTTCCTTCTGTTTATTTGTCTTTTCACTGGCTCATCCCTTGTACCTAGAATATTCACCCTCCTCCCCACACTTCTGAAAATTCCTGTTTTTATTTGAGATTCATTTACAATCTTATATTCTTCAGAAGACTTTTCCTAATATTTCCAGCTATGGATTCCTTATATGTCTCTAAGCACATACAGATTCTCTCTCCTATTAGAATGTAATATTCTTTAGGGCAGGGACTATTTTTGTTTTTTCTTTAGATCCTTAGAACTGAGCACAATGCCAGAAACATTGCATATGTTTAATGATAGATTGAAATGCATTTGAAAGAACACTGGATTTGGATTCGAAGGACCTGAGTTCAAAGAAACTACCAATTTCTATCTGTGTGATCTACAATAAGTCTTTTAACTTATTTGAATATCAGTTTCCTCATCTGAAGGTACTAAACTAGATGACTTCCAAGACTGATGAATCTATGATTTTATTTCCAGTAGCGATCAGGAATTGATTATTAGTTTCTTGCAAAGCTGGTAAAGATTCAGATTGGTAGCAATTACTCAATAGCATAAATACTGCAAGGACAATGCACACACTTTTACTGAATTAGAGAGAACTGATCTTCTTAAATTGGCTAAATATATCATATATCATTTTATTCTTACAATAAGCTTCTGAATGAGGTGCTAATACTAACTTGATTTTAGAGAAGGAAAGCTGAGACGAGTGTGCCTGAATCACTTTCTCTGGGTAAGTTTCTGGGGGGAGATTTGAACTTAGGCTGATTCTATCTCTTTTTGCTACCTTGGTGCTTCTGTACACCAAGAATTATGTAAAACTTCAGTTAAAACAAATGATGAAAGGCCAAATTAAAAGTAGAGACTAGTCATTACTAATAGCTGTACTATTTTTAAAAGAATTATTGACATAGTAACCAGACTTAATATTTTATAACGACTATTTGAAAAATAAAATTCTTCAAAAAGGGTTCAAGTATTGACTTTTAACTTTTATTCTATATTCTCATCCTGCCCTTTTGTGTGACATTTATTCTGGTTCTTTTTCCACCATCAGAGAAGTTTAGAGATTTTAACATCTCATAGAACATTAGAAGCAGGTTGCTACTTGCCATTCATTTCTTTCTGCCTTCTGGAGAACCTTACATAGATGGAAAGAATAACACTCTTTGGACTGGGGCTGGTGGTGGTGAAGGAGGAAGTAGAGGGAGTCACTTTGTTGCTCAATCAATCAAAGCAGCAGGGTTTTTGAGAAAGCAATCTTTGTTTGGATTTCTAAAGGCATGTCTAACACTTGGACTTATACACAATGGGAAAACTAACAGAGAGTTCACTTAAAAAATGAATGATACTAGGCAAACAAAGCTCTAGTTAAAAAGCTTAGCACCACAGGGCAACAGGCTTGGTCTCAGCTGGACTAGTAAGGGAAGAATGGTCCCAATTCATTCTGGCATCCTAGATGCAGGATGAGCTTCCAGGAGCTTGCCACCAGGAGCCTCTAGTAGCTCTAGTCAGTATCTGAAAGCTTTATTGTCTATGTACAAAACATTTATACTGCCCTTAGGTTATTATTTTTTTCTTTCTAACTAAAGTAGAATCTCAACAGAATATGAATTAATGCCTCATGAGCAACAGGGGCAGGTGAAAGCTACTTGGCTTCTGTAGTCCTGGTGAAATTCTAAAAGGCATGATGAGATGACTGAAGTTTTGGTATGCAAAGTCCAGCTTGCTCAGGAAATTGTGGTGTGTATATAAAACAAAGCATATAAACAAATTCTGCCTCCAGGAAGCCGTGCCTAACAATTACCTCATTAACAAGGCCAAAAGAGGGACAGGAAAGAGGGGAAACCCACTGGCTCATGATTATACAGCTCTACACAGAAGAAGCTCTTCAGCTTCTCCCCAAAACAATCCCTGTAGTGTGAGATTTGACAAAGTGGCACATTTAAGACCAAATTTGGTTGTCATTAATAGGAGTCAGGCGCAACTGCAACTGAGGGCCAAATTCAGTCCTTAGAGTTTGACTTTCATCAGTATAAACAGAAAGAATAAGGCAATTAATGTTAATTGAAAAAAATTTGATCCATACATCAGTGAGATAATATATGTGCAATTACTTTCTAAATTTTAAAGTATTCTATACATGTAAAGTCTCACCACCAACATATTCTTTATCTTTACTCCCTCCCTCTCTTCTTCTCTTTCTTTCCTTCCTTCCTTCCTTCTTTCTTTCCCCCTCCTTCTTCCATCTCTTCCTTTATGTTTCCCTTTTCCCTTCCTCATTCTCTCCCTCCCTCCCCCTTCTCTTCCTCCCTTCCTCCATCCCTCTTTTCCTTCTTTCTCCCTCCCTCTCGTCTTCTTTCCTTCCTTCCTACCTTCCTTCCTTCCTTCCTTCCTTCCTTCCTTCTTCCCTTCCTTTCTCTCTCCCTTACCTTCCTCCCTCCCTCCTTCCATTCTTCTCTCCCTCCCTCCCTCCCTCCCTTCCTCCCTTCTTTCCTTCCTTCCTTCTTCCTCCCTCCCTCCCTTTCTTTTTTCTTTTCATCTTCCCTTTCTTTCTTCCTTCTTCCCTCCCTCCCTTCCTTCCTTTCTTCCTTCCTTCCTTCCTTCCTCTCTTCCTTCCTTCCTTTCTCCCTCCCTCCCTTCCTTCCTCCCTTCTTTCCTCTCTTCCTTCTTTCCTTTCTTCCTCCCTTCTTTCCTTCCTTCCTTCTTTCCTTCCTTCCTTCTTTCCTTCCTTCCTTCCTTCCTTTCTTCCTCCCTTCTTTCCTTCCTCCTTTCCTTCCTTCCTTCCTTCCTCCCTTCCTCCCTTCCTCCCTTCCTCCCTTCCTTCTTTCCTTCCTCCCTCCCTCACTTTCTCCCTCCGTCCCTCTCTTTCTTCCTTCCTCTTTTCCTCCCTTCCTTTTCTATATTTCTTCCTTCCTTCTTTATTCCTCTGTTCTTGGAACTATCCTTTGGACAGAGAGCTAGAGTATCAGAGCCTATTGAAGGCCATCTCCAACTTTAGTAACATTTGCTACAAGAGAAATCACCCTCAAAGTAGCATTACTGGTTCAGAAATAATAATCATACTTAGCATGTGTATACAGTTTTTGAATAGTTGAAGTATTGGTTATTCCTTTCATTTTGCTTGAATTCTTTTTTTTTTTTTGAATTCTTTTATAGATTATTTCCTGACACACTTCTAGTTTCACTGTAATTTCTTATAAATTTTGCCAGAGCTAAGGAGTTGCCAAGGGCTATTTCTACATGTCTTATTTTCCCCTCTCCATTGTTGGTTTTATTCTCTCCTTTTTGAAGTGTATCATGCCATGTTCCACTATCAATATTTCTTCATACAATGTAAATATTTTAAAGTTACCAATTACAGAAGCTATTCTTAGTAGTCAGAGTTAGTAGTAGAGAGGAGTGGGAGTGAGAGAAGACCTCCATCTACACTCTTGTCTTTGTGACATTCATTTAACCTCTCAAAGTTCCACACAACTTTCTCAGTACAAAATATAGAAAAGTTGCTGATCTGTACAGCTGGAAGAAGTTTTTCCCTATAGACAATGAATTAACTCTGGAAACAAAATAACAATGAAAAAATTTCTAGTAGCATAAAGTCCTTTCTGATAATATTTTTCCCCATCCAGTTTATTAAGTCATCAAGAAAGATGATATGATTTTAATTGTGTTTTCTTCTGAGATTAGGCACCATCCCAGTGTGTGACTAGTAATACTAGTTTCTTTCTTTCTGACTGTCTTTCTTTCTTTCTTTTTCTCTTTCTCATCCTCTCTTTCTTTTTTCTTTCTTTCTCTCTCTCCCTTTCTTTCTTCTCTCTCTCTCTCTCTCTTTCTTTCTTACTTACTTCTCTTTCTTTCTTTCTTTAATTCCACACAGCTAGTAAGTGTTAAGTGACTGAGGCCAGATTTGAACTCAAGTCGTCCTGATTCCAAGGCAGGTGCTCTACCCATTGTATCATTTAGCTGACGTTCTATTTTCTTTTTAATAATTTTCTATTAGTTTCCACTCTAATTGAATCTGTTAGATTCATGCAATACCAGCAAATGAAGTGCCAACATTCAGATATAGACCAAGTGGTACAATTACTTCTTGTTCTCCAGTTCTGTTTCTGTCTTAAATCTGATATAAAAGTGATGATCTCCACAACTTCTCAGCACTGGTCAGTGCTAAGAGAAGATGGGGAAATCTGGTTCCTCTACCATGATGTTAATTGCAATGTCTAACTTGGAATGGATAGAAATAGCAGATTTTAATAGTTTTGCTTAAAAATGAAATTCTTATTTTCAATTGTGGATTATTATAAAACAAAACTGTTCTTATAAACCCCATCTTGGAGATCAAAACCTAAATATTTTGAAATGGGGAAATAAGGCTGGATTCTAGTGATCTTACTTGTACCATACTCCCATCAAAATCTGTGGGAGTGTGACTCGAGTAAGACCTATGGAATCAGAGCCTGCTTTATTTCTGATTACTAAGAGTCCACCTACTTTCATAAATGTATGTGCTTACTTACTCTCAGAAACAACCTCAGGTAAAGCTAAAATAAGAAGATGCCACAAATGTCACAACATACTGAAATGGAGCCCTGGTTCATTGGTAAGAGAAGTCAGTTATTTAGTGCTTTGACAAGCAACTTCTGAGTCATAAACTAGCAGTCAGAAATCATTAACCAACAATTTAAAAAAAGTATAAAATTCTTACTATAACAATCTAATACTAAATTTAGGGCCTATACATGTCAATGAAATATAAAATTCAACTTAACCTGAGTTTTAGGCTAACTAGAAGCAGCTAGTGTAAAACCAGGTTGATTTTTATATGGCCTTGAAATTACTACTTCAATTCTATAGTTAGTCACTCTAAACTTAAAAACAGTTACCTGTTTGTTGACCAAAAATATGAAATGGATGAAAAGAAAAAAAAATAACATACCATGTTCACACAAAAAACAAAAGAATTCTATCAGGGACATCAGGGAAGGTGGAATACTATAACAACACATGTTATATTGTTATACTATTCCACCCACCTTAATGAGGAACCCTTAGGCGTTGCTACTCCATAGCCTTTCGAATCCAGATTTCCTCCAACTTTCATGGTGTCACATGGCTTTCGCTGTTCAATGTATTCATTCATAGTAGACTCCAGGAGGAAGGCAAATTTTCCCTTGGACTTGCGGACACGTGCTACTCCCTCAGCTGTAGTCCTAGTGAATACTGAAGGCTCCGCCGATTTCATGTAGGTCCACATCTTTTCATAGACAGCTATTTTTGATCTCTGGAGGAAAGTGAAACAAAATTTAATGTTGGAAGAAATATTAACATTGACAGTGTTTAAAACATATTCTCACATGGTCCTTTAATTGTCTCCTCTGGATTTCATTTTGCTAAATAATATCACTCTTCTCTAATTCTAAGAACTCTCCTCTATAATTAAAAAAAATCTATTTAAGAAGGATATTAAATGGAAATGATTGAGATATGATACTGTGCTACATGATATAATGGATAGAGTCCTGGGTCTGGAGTCAGGGGGACTAATTTTTGAGTTTGAATTTGGCTTCAGACACTTACTAGCTGTGTGATGATGGGCAAGTCACTTAACCCCTTTTATCTTAGTTTCCTTATCTGTAAATTGAGCTGGAAAAGAAAATGGAAAACCACTTCAGAAGCTTTGTCAAGAAGACTCTAAATGGAGTCATGAAGAAGCGGACATGACTTAGATGACTGAACAACAATAAATAGCTGTGTTCTGTTACTCAGTAAAGGTATCTTAAAAATTATTCTAGTTCAATACTCTCATTTTAGAGATGAAGAAACAAAGACTCAAGGAAGAGAGGTGACTTTTTTGAGCTCACAGAACCCATATCCTCTGACTCCAAGGCCAGTGTGCTTTCAACTGTACTGTACAAATGCATACTGTTATGAGTTTAAAATAATTTTTGACACAAGAACCCATTATGCCCACAGTAACCACATCATATTAATTACCATTATCTATTATTAAAGAAGGAAGGTGATATTTTAAATGTAGAAGTTTCTGAATATTATTGGCCAATTTGCATCACATTTTTAAGCCAAATAACATTAAAATTCAAATACCTAATGAATTACTTGTCTTAAGTTTTTTAAAAATGCGTTTTAATACCCAAGTTGTTTGCTAGTAGAAATTATATTAAATTTTTATGTCTCAAAATTTTGATGATAGTTGTTTACATTAGTAATACTTTCAAAAAGATAAATTCATAGAGTACATCATCATCCGCAAAATAGGAAACATTAATAGTAGCCTACAAACCATAAATCACAAACAAAATTTTTTATGTTTTCTAGACACTATGTGGAAATGATCCTTATTTGCTCAAGTCCATATATAATAGTAGCAGTTCTAGGCTTCATTACTAAATAAGAAATAGGTTTGCTTTTGTGAATTTTTTATAGGAAAGCTCATTTGGATATCATTTCATCCATTAAAATTATATATAGATCATTATATTATTTTCTGGTGTTTGAATTAAACATCTAATTTTTCATTTGCATGCAGATTTTTCTAATATTAGAAAACCTTGAATCTTACTTGGCTTTACTACACTCTTTCAATAATAATCTGCTACCTTTTGGATCTAGATTTACATCTGAATTTGTGGAGAAACTTCATTCAGATTTTTTTAGGGCCAAAGGCTATCTAAATATACTTTTTTATTTTTGGTAAGCTGGATTTATTGGTCATCTCTCCAGAATTTTTCATATGGTAAATGTTTAATAAATATTTGCTGAATTGGATGTGGTCAGACAGAAAAGATTTCTTTTGAGATCAAAGTAATCTTTGAAGTTAAATCATATAATCCTTGGGATCTAGATTATTATAGTCTAACAAAAATATGAATTTTGTAATCTTTCTTGTTGGTCTTTAGAGAGGGAAGTGTGTTTCTGGAAAAATCAAATTCTTTCCTGTTGTATTTTCTTTGTGTACATTAATATGTGGAAACACTCTCCAAAGAATGTATGCTCTTTGAGGACAGGGCTTGTTTCTCTTTTGTTTTCGGATTCCTTATATTTCAAGCATAGTATTTGGAACCTAGTATAACTTAATGAATTACTGCTGATCAATAGTTAACTAGAATGAGATGAAAGGGCCCTCAGAAAAGCTGATAATGCAGAGGATAGTTATGATGACCTTGTTAGCACCCTGGATACTTTAGAATCAGCCAGAGTCAGGATCAGCAAAAGTCCTTGATCTTTATTCTTTGTGGATGCCAACGGAATGGCCACATGAAGTGAGAGGAATCCAGACATGAATGTGGCCAGGAGTGACTCTGGCTTTTTCACTCCACCCTCTAAATCCTCCACCCAAGCTCTCTATACCTGCACAGAGTAGTGGGCAGGGCCATTCTTTCTCCAAGCATATTATCCAATTGGTAATTAGCCTTAAGTGCTCCAACCTCAGTGCATCAACTCATTTTCAGCCCATTACAGACAGTTGTTCAACAGAAGGTTTCCACTTCAGTTTCTAATTTTCCTACTTTTGCAGTGTGGTTTCCCCAAAGATGAACATGCTTATCTTACTAGACTTTTTCATTCTTTTCTGTTTCCTGGGACATCAGAGTATAGCTATACCTAACTTGTGAAGTATGATAAGACAAAATAAGTGTGAATGTCAGCAAGATGGACCAGCTGGATTTGGAATTTGAGAGAGAGTTTATGAGGATAACAAGTTAATTATGATATGCAGGAACTTGATTTTTGCATTCTTTGATGTATCAGTATGGATAATAATTCTACAGTGATAAATATCTGATACAAGATTTGGTGGCCCCTTCCCCTCACTGTCTTTTCCATTTCTAGGCTATGAAAGATGCTGCCATTGAACCTCAAATACCCCAATATTTTGCCCTGTAGGCAGAAGGCATTTTGGACATTTGCATTGTTAATCCTCTCTAACCCTGGTGGGTTTATATATGCCCTCAATATGTTTTGTTTTGCTTTTAACAGAAGCATGGAGCTGACCAAGTCTAGAGGGAAAGAATGTTAAAGCCATTTTGTTTGGGAATGATTTTGAATAGACATGAATTTTACAGGAACTCACTGAACTTTTAGAGGAGGAAAATAGTATCAAATCATAGATCTTTGCCAATTATTAGGCACTTTTCTAAGCACTTAAAAATAGTCTGCTAAGGTTTGATTTTTCATAGTTGAATTGATATATGAAAGAAGATTGAAATTGAAAAGACTTTAGGGATGACTCATTAAGAAATAACATTTAAATAGTCAGTCAAAGAATATATTACAATATTGGAAAAAAGATAAACTATTCTTTTAAAGGCCTAATTATTCAATTATATGTCCCTTTTATACATTTTTAAATTTCCCAATCTCCAGAATTTTAAGATAGAGAAGAATATGTTGTAACATTTGCTTAAAATGTATATTATGTACACAAATGCAGAAAGGAACTCAGCTCCTTTAAAGATAATGGTTTAATGGATAAGGAACCCAGTGTGTGGATATAATAAAAATAGGCAAGTGAAGACTAGGTTGTGAAATCAGAATTTTCCCTTGAAAAGAAAGTATAAACATCTTGTTGAAGGTACTATCATTAGCAAGAAAGGGCACTCAGATACAGATCAATAGGATTGGATCAAGTTTTGACCATTCCAGATGGGTAGGAGATATTTAGTCCTGCTTTTCTCCATCTTACTTTAACTTGAAAAAAAGCAGGATTGAAAATAAAAGGTCAGAAGAGAAGCAGTGCAATTTTCAATGGGTTTTATCCAGGATTCAAAGGAGGTTGTTATCTAATGTGTTAGCATAATAAGCATTAAATTAAAAATATGCTAATAGAGGAAGAAAAAATGATGAGGCATTTTAGCAGAAATACAACAAACTTGGAAATAACAAAAATGCTGAGGCTTTTGTACCTTCAAGATCTGTGTTGGGTACATCTGAAGCTCACACTACTGTGAGTATAATATTCAAAGGACTATACAACTAAATGCTGATGTTAATGGAAGATAGACCAAGAGAATATCAGTGGTTGGATTAAAGAACTATGTCTCTGTTTTGAGCAATTGAAAATAAATATCTGATATTTATTTTTCTGCTATCTATTAAAGAAAAGATGTAACAAAATTGTATCTGATAATAAATGATTTAATTTCCTATATTTTTGTATATTTCAGAACTCTTTTACTTAGAAAAGTATCTAGCACAGAATAAGTACTTAATAGATGCTTGACAATTGATTAAAAACTCCAAATAGGTTTATGTTATTAGATGCAAGATTTCTGGCAATACAAGCTAACTGCTTGCACTTGACCCTTAAATTCTCCAGCTATTCAGAAGGTATTTTATGGCCTAATTTTTTCCCCTTTAAAACAAAAGGTTATTCTAAAAAATTCTCCAAATCCAACATGTTCCCTCCCCCCCAAACCAATAGTCTTTTCCTAATGATCTGTTACTATGAGTCATGAAATCTGTCTCTCAAGAATTAAAAGATTATCTAAAGAGTAACAAAAAAAATAAATGGGGGTGAGTAGGCTATACAACATTATTAAGAGACAATTATGCAAAATAAAGAGGGTAACTGATGCTGCTGATAATTTTATAACCAGAAAATAAGGTAGAAATAGCCAGATATAAACTAGGCATGGTCTTTAAGCTTCACTGATATTGATGCAAACTCAAGATATCTCATATGTTGGGTGTACCCCTATGAAAGATTTATAAAACTTGTGCAAGAGTCAGATATGGACATATAGGCAGGTATGAATGGATTGTGATCTGCCTTGCTATACAAAGTATACACATCAATGAGATGAGATAATATAGTTATCAAAATTTAAAAAAAAATTTTTTCTGCTTGTGATATTCATACATAGTGACAGATATGACATTCAGTATTTCCTAGAATCAGAATGTAATTAGCTATCTCCATCAAATTAAAAGGCTAGTATAGAAAATTATCTTTATATTCTGATATTAAAGATTTTGTTATTTTAAGGGGACATATTGAAATTTTAACCACTTTTATGATGGTGAGAAGTATGTCATTTGTAAGCCATGACTTACAAGTCATTTGATATGAAAATATCAAATAAATAGAAAGGAATTGTATTAGAAATCAAACCAACAAACACTTATTAAATGTCAGGCAATGGATCCAACATTGAGAATCCAAATACAAGAAGAAAGATAGTTTCTGTCTTTAAGGAGCATATTTTGTAATGGGGGAAGACAATAAAAAAGGAACTAAAAAGCAGGTGGTGGTGAGCAGTAAGAATGGAATGTGGAGAGGAATGAAAACATGACTGGTCTGGGTGTTTTCTTTTGAACAGTGTTTCTGGGAGGAATCAATTAATCAGAAGGGGCATCAAATACAGAGTACTTCCAAGGGGAACTTCCAAGGGGAAGTACTCCAAAGGTAGAGAGAAATTTCACTCTTGCTAAATAAAGTCTAGAGAATCTGGAAGGGAGTCTGGAGAAGGATGATTAAAACACTAGCAAACCTTGAAAGTCTCTTTTACATATTAATCTATTTATTTCTATTTCTAATTCTATTTCTGTATCTATTTTTAATTGTATTCAACTTCCTTATTTCTGCTGATATTTCAGATGCTGATATCTGAAATGCAGTAGGGACTTAATAAATGTTTACTGATTAATTAATCACCTCATGAATATCTTGCAATGTGTTTTCTTCTTCCACTAGGTTGTATAGAAGAACATAAGTTCTACTAAGGCCTCTTGCACAAAAGAAACCTAAAATAACATTCTGAGCAGTGATTATATGCTATCTGCCTTTTTCTCATTTCACTGGTAATAAATGTTAGCACTTCTTCAAATATAAGCTATGATAAGTCAACTGCACCTAAAAATTCAATTTATTCAAGCCACAATATGAATAATGATGTATAATCCCTATAATAGTTAAAAGTATCATTTCTCTGACAAGTATAAACCATTACTAAGTGTCTCTATAGTTCTAATAACAAGGATAAAAATGATATAATACATACAAGTTTCATGTATGGACAAATACTCATTGGTGGATTCAGAAACCATTTATCATCCTGGCCTAATATTGGTTATAAAGGCAGAATTGCTATCGTACTGAGTATAGGTCCTTGCTAGAAGCAGAACAGTGGAGTAAATAAATGCAGTATTACTATGTTCTTATGAGAAAATAATTATGATGAGTATATAACAGTTTCCTCAATCATAACAGTTTCCTCAATCAAACTGACAAATGGCTCATTGAAAGCAATGCTGGGCTATAGGATGTGAGGGGAAAAAGGGAGTGATGAAGAGAGGAAAGGAGGGAAGAAGGGAGAGGAGAGAAATACACAGAGGGAAACAGAGACAGAGAGACACACAGAAACAGAGAGAGATAGAGAGACAGAGAGAGAAACAGAGACAGACAGAGATAGAGACAGAGACAGAGACAGAGAGAGACACAGAGACACAGAAGCACAGAGACAGAGACAGAGACACACACAGAGAGACAGGGAGATAGAAAGAGATTCATCATGTAAAATCCATGAAATTGCCATGATTTTTATTTCCCGATGAGATCTAGTTATATGTTTCATAGCCTGGAATTTTAATACATATCAGTATTCATTAAGAAGCTTTCAAACTCAAATCTAGTCAGAGAAGAAAACTGTGTATGTCCTAAAAATCCAAGAAATAGCCTTTGTCCATTATATTTACTTGCCTATTAATTCATTTGTTTATTTTCAGCAACTTTATTTATCTTCAATGGATTGTGAACTGATTTACTTTTACTTTTTCTGATAGGAACAAAATGAAACAAAATAAAATAAAATTTCCCATTTTGTCTGATCATTCCAAAATTTATGGTAATATTTCCTTGGATTTTTTTTTTTTGTCAATAAAATTTGAAGTTTATTTTCTTTGTCATTTCATGAAGAATGAAATAAAGACTACCAAGTAACTTACTGACAAACCAAGCGAGCATCTTTTCCCACCCTCCAGCTTCAGGCCAAAACAAGTTATACCTCTAAACTTGTATTTTGCTTTCATGATACTTCAGAGCCATTTTTGAATAAGATGATTCTATCTCACTTCCTTATTTTCTTGAACAAAAACCTGTGATATGACAAATTTCATGCTTTCCACAGAGTTGAAATTATGTTAAATTTTTACAAGAATATTATCTAATGCTATTAAAGCATTGCCATGAAGAGGATTAGTAGAAGAAAAATTAGACTTTTATGCTTAACTTCAATAGCAGAATGTTTAATAGATTATTTAATGTAATACTTAATGATCATATTTGTTGTCTGGGGGATTACAAAAACAATAACAACAAAAACAATCCAAAATAACTTATGAGTGAAAAGGTTTTGGTAATAAAATAAAATAATATAATTGTATGATTTAGCCTATTTTTTTGGGTATATAAAGTTGAATATGTAGTTTTTTTTTTTAACTGAATTGGGTATTGATTTGTATGACATGACCCTTTTAGAGATATAAACATCTTTTGAAAAACAAACAAATGTTTTCTAGAATTCATCCCAACCATATGTATATGTTCCCTTGAAAGTTAAGATAGCTTAACCATTTTGGCTTTATTTAATGTCCTGCACTTTGAAATGGAAAGTAAAATTTAAATTTTAAAGATATAAGATAACATACATAAAAGTAAAATTTAAAAATTCCATTTAAATGTATTTAGCATATAGCTATAGACTCCTTTAGGGATTACTGTGAGAAGTCATGAAATCATAAATTATATTCTAATATTCATGCAACTAGTTAAATATACTTGAAAATATAGACACAGAAAGTATCCTATTTTGAAAATCAAGTAAGAGAGATAGAGAGAAAATTAGAAAAAAATTGAGAATGATGCAAAAGGAAATACAAAAAGTTAATGAAGAGAAGAATGACTTAAAAAGCAAAACAGGCCAAATGGGAAATTTCCTGAGGAAAATAATTCCTTAAAAATTATAATTGAGCAAATGGAAGTTAATGACCTTATGATAAATCAAGATACAACAAAGCAGAACCAAAAAATTGGAAAAAATTGAGAAAAATATGGAATATAGCATTGGAAAAACAACTGACCTGGAATATAAATCTGGGAGAGTAAATTTTAAAATTATTGGTCTGCCTAAAAGTCATGATAAACAAAAGAGCCTGAATATCATCTTTCAATGAAATTATCAAGGAAAACTGTCCTAATATTCTAGTTCTAGAAAATAAAATAGAAATTGAAAAAAATCACTGATTACCTCTTGAAAGGGATCCCAAAATGAAAACCCCCCAGGAATATTATAGAATGTATCTCAAATATTAGAAAGTTGTTTTTAAAATATTTTCATCATTAGTTCTAAGAACAGAGTGCAAGAGGGTTCAGAAAATAAAATTCTGCCTCTGGGGGGGCCCCCTAAAAATACATGCCTGGATGGAATGTGAATCATAAGTCACATGAACAACACAATATGCCAGTGCAGCTAACTTCCATGTCTAGTGCTATTCTGAGAATACAAAATGAAGATTAATTTAGGTGCCTCTAGAATTCTGCTTTCATTTTCTGAAAAGAAGTAAACTTCAGGTTTAAGCTATAATCATGGAACAATATAATGTACAAAGATAATAAAGTTTCCAGTTAAAGTTTTGGTTTGAAATGGCAATTAAGCTAAAATTAGATTTCAAAAGTTGTTTAAAGCAGGCATTTCCCCCTTCCCATTCTAATTCTTATTTAGCACAAAGCTTCTTTAAATGTAATCTAGTCATCTTCATTGTCATCATAGCATTGTCAATGTTTGCTGTTATTATTGAAGCATTAGATCACTTACAAAGGGAAAGCTTTTCCAATCAACTCTTACTTTCTCCATCCATTGGGAGGCAATATACTTTTCTTCAATAAAGATCAAAAATTGTTTCATAGATTAGTGGGGTTTTAAACTCTATGAAGTAGTCACAGGAAGTAACCAAGTACCACATAATTACTTAAAAAGTAACATTTGTCTCACAGTGCACAACATTTTGTGGTACTTTTGTTGACTTACTCTGAAGAATTCCTTTGTTGACCCAGAGTCCAGTGTTCCATATGCAATTTCAGTTTGTTTGGCAAGGTCCTCTGCACTTTCTATTGGGGAGACCATTCGCTCAACTGTCAAGAATGCAGCAAGGTTTGCCGTGTAAGATGAGATGATGATGAGTGTAAAGAACCACCAAACACCTCCAACAATTCGACCTGAGAGGGATCTAAACATGAATAAGGTAATGAACATTTTCCTGTCTAAGGTCAGGAAAAAGCAAAGAAAGAGAAAAATATCACTTTTAATATGCCTGTTAAAGAAGTAACTTTAATTTATCTAATTTTATATATTTTGGTAGGATTTCTATGAATAATTTATGTAATATTTGATGATCTTTTTGCTATATTTAAATGTAATTGATGTTGAAAATCTGAATTAAAAATTTTTTCTTTATTGCTCAATAAGTAGAAATGGACAAGTCTAACTTTACTGTGTTGGATCTTGTTTTTAATGCATAGAAGAATACTAGTGAAACCCTAATAGCGCTGAAGAAATGATGGATTGCATTTTGTTTTCTAGTCATAGATTCACAGAGATAGAGTAGCATATGTTGAGATAATAGAGTTTGTAGAGATAGTTAGTAGAGATAGTAGTAGAGTCACTGTGGTTGTAACAGGATAAATGATTGTATTTGTTATAAAATAAACTTGATTCTTGGACATAGCAATACAATCTACACATCCTTTCTGGCCTAATTGAAGTATATTTTTACATTGTCTTATGTATCTTCTCATGTTCTTATTCCCCTTGCTTGGTTTTGGATTAAAGATATGGATGAGGGTGGAAATTTTATTTAAATTAGAATAATCAGGATGCACTGATGATCTCAAATAGCACCTCATAGTGTCCAAATTAATCTTGAAACTCTTTGGCTTCCACTGGATTGAGGAATCCCTATGTAAATTCTATAATTTCCATGGCTAGCATAATAAATTATCTTATTTGATCCTCACACTAATCTTGGGAAGTAGCTGCTATTATTATCTGCATTTTACATAAGAGTAAACTGAGGCTGAGAGATTAAATGATTTGTCCCAGGACATACAACTAACAAATGCCTGAGAAAGGATATAAATTTATGTCTTTCTGATTTCAAGTCAAGCACCCTAACTATTATACCATAATAATTTTTTACCTCTTTCCTCACTCCTTAAAATTTTTTTTTTAAGTCTTAGTTTTAGTTTTAGTCCATGATTTCTTGTTTAGGTGCATAAAATAATTATCTGCCTTACTTTTAATCATTTATTTAGACAACTGAAAATGTCTTTAAGAGGTCTTTATTGATATATATATATATATATATATATATATGTATACACAAGAAGTTATATATTGAGTTTAAGATACATGTATTCATGTGCATGACACAGTATGGAAATGGTTCATTATTTCACTGCTATTGCAACTCCCTACTTAAGCAGACTGAAATAAGCTAGCAGATATGTCTTAGAGAGTTACTCGAGATTTAAGAAGATTATTTGTCTTGTTCATGTTTGGTTATATTGCTAATTAAATTTGAGATAATATTTGAATCCAGTTCTTTCTCCAATTTCAGTAATATATGCACTATACTTATCTGCCCCCCCCTTTTTTTTTTGGTCCACAAAATCTTAGTTCTATATGGCATTTAATAGATTAAAGTTATTTTACATAAGATTACCCTTCTCCCCCCCTCCCCCCCATTGCAACCCATTTTAATCTGTCTCCTTTTTGGGAGAAGTGAGTTAAATTTTGTCTGCTTTAAAAAAATTGCTGTTGGCAGTTGATTTATTTTTTTATGCAAAATTAACAGGGCAGTTACTCAGATATATCCCAAGAAAATCTTGAAAATATATGCCAAATGTCTAGAATGCTAGTAATCACTTCTACATAATGTCAGAATAGATTGGTCTCAAAATAGTATTTGTCTTGATTATAGAACTTAATACATAAAGTCTTAGATTTCCTGTATCTTAAAGTGATACAGATTCTATGGAACATCATAGAAGACATCTCCTTTAAGTTTCATTGCCATGAGAATCAAGCTTAACATTTGCTACCCATCAGCTTATTAAAATGTTTATTCAAATCATGAGAAGGGAACTGAAAATGAGTTCATGTAATTACAATTTAGTTTTTATATCACTGAACTAAACATTAATACTAAATGATTTTGACAGTGGTGAGGGTTGGCATAAGTTACTGATCTAGAGGAAACATTAATCCTTATGATTTATTCACATTTTATGCATAGGATTATGCTCAATATAATTTGTGAATTGAAAGTTTTGGGTAGTTTAAAAAATGTTTTAACTAGAAAAAGAGCATGAGGACCTAGAGCTAGGAAAAGATATTAATGCATCATAGGCAAGTTTTAAATACTGTATCACCTATGGAGTAGATTACTATGGTCATACAATATATCTCAAGATAAATATCTATGTGTGATAAAAAAATTTCTGGCATTCAAAAATACATATTTATAAATATGAATGTTAAAAAGTATTCTTGGTTTCCCTTACCTTGTGCTCTCTACAGCTAGGTTGTAAAAAGATTTATACTTTGGTCATCTTTGGTACTGAATCTAGGTGGGTTGGTGACCCACAAAACCCTTGGAATTAGTGGGGAATAAAAATTAGATAAAAGAAATGTTCAGAGTTTTAAAACTAACCTTGGTGAAATGTCACATCCTTGCTGCATAAAGGCACCCAGGGAAAACCAGAGGCTGTTAAAAATACCAAACTCATTGGGAGGCTGGTCACTTGGTCCTTCTTTTCCATCCTCTGGCTCTTCTGTGTGCCACTCATATGGACTAAATCTACTAACTAGGAATAGGACCACACTGACACCAATGTAGGCAAAAACTATGCACATCCAGATCTCATAGGCCAAAGGATCCAAGAAGGAAAAAACTCCTGGTTTAGATTTCTGAGGCTTTTTAATCATAATGGATATGCCCAAACTCATGAAGGGCTTTGAAAAGTCAATAACCTCTTCTCGGACCAAAGTGATTGTTAGTGGGGCGATAGCAATCTCTGCTTTCTAAAAGAGAAGAAACACACACAGGCATATATGTTAATATTATTCCATGAAAAAACCTTGCCCTCATCTGTATAATCAGTATTGAGCAAAGTGATGTGTTTTCATATACATGATATAGATGAGCCATTTAAATCCCACAAAGCATGTTTTTGTTGCTAATAATTTGGGGGTGGGGGAGATAGAAAATGATGAGAATATGACTCCTAAATATTTCATTTTTAATTAAGGCAATGAAAAGATTAAACAATTGAAAGTGTTAACCCGATCAATGCTGGATCTTGCTACTTCTTGCCACTCTATTTCAGAAGCTGTCACTGATAGCTCCCTTCACCATCTTCTCATTCCTATTAAATCAAAATTAAAAGCATACATTTTCCCTTCCCTTTTTTTCTAGCCAAGAAGCAGAGATATTAGGAAATTAATCAATCATAAAACTTTTTTTCTGTTTGAAAAAAATCAGTCATAGAAATTGTCTACCAAGACGCTGCAATTGTTAAAATCTGAGAAAAGTTAGTTTTCTATTCAATTGACTTCATAACTTCTATCCATAAAAATATGTTTCAAAACAAGTTGGTAAAACAGTATTGCCAATTCTCAATCATCCATATTAACAAAGAAAAAGAGAGGTGAGGCAAAACATGTTGAGTACAGAACTTGATCTGCATTCAACCAGAGTCCTCCAAATACTTATGTATGTATGTATGTATGTATGTACACACACACACACACACACAAACACACATACATATATATTCAGTGTTAGAGTAGTTATAGAATAATCTCTATCCCTCAGTCTCTTTCTGTCTACCTGTTTCTCTCTCACACACACATACATACAAACACATGAACACACACATTCACATATATACACACCTATCCATTCAAGCATTCTCATTCACCTTGAAAAGGGTTGCCTATATTGCCAGCAGCCTGGATTCATTTTGGATGATCCAAATAACTGAGGATTGATCCATAAATATCTTGATGTATGCAAATATTTAACATACCTTGTAAATAGTTACATATATTATTAAATTGACCCTGGGGGATACTCATATAGTTAGTGATAAAAGTTGATTCATATAGTTGCTGTTTCTGAGTGCAGTGAGTACCTACCATTCTTACAAGGTAGATATTCAATGTGGGTCTAAAATTGCTTGCTATATTCCTGTCCTATAAGTTTCAAATATTACTGTGGAACAAATGCATTAGGAGCATTCTTGATCAACACGAGACAAGGTAATAATATTCATTTGTAAGAACTGTCCGTGCAATCTATGGTCCAATGCTATTTACTGTCTATATTGCATTTCTTTTCTCATTTAAGATTACTTATGTAGTCAGCACCTCTTTCACATGAATATAAAATCTAATGGATTGTTTTATAATGTCATTCAATTTCCTTTATGTTGAGGTTTTAGTTACTATATTACTGCATAGCAAAATATCAGTTTCTTGGTCTGAAAAGCAGAATACTGAGCTATGCAACAAATTTGAGCTTGAGATGTGGTTCTCTCTGTGGACTTAGGTTATGTCTTCAATCTTTTCTACCTATGTTATTGCCAAGAAAAGGGAAGGAGTATCCCCTGTGTAATTATTGATTTCACGGAGGCCTTGTGAAGATGAATCAGATAGGGTATGCTCTGTGCTTTGGAAGATGAAAAGCATGAAACAATCTTAACGTAGCATGCTTGGATGCTTTAGGGCATTTTTGAATTGTATTTTCCTGTTATTGTGTTCCTCACTAAGAAAAAGCTTTTCCTTAGCTATAAGTTTGATTTCTGGTTGGAAGAAATAGGATGCAGAATGGCACAATGACTGAGTGCTTGCTATCTACTTCTAGCAACCCGCTTGAGATTGTGATAGAAGCTGGTGATGATTGATTTTGCAAGTCAGGCACGAGTGGATGTTTTATTTGCTTTGAGCCGAAAATTTGTCCACATACTTATCTCTTGGTGCAGGAGGTACATTATGCAGTTTTGTGTGAAACCACAACACATTTAATCCTCACTTTGGGGAGCTTTGTGATCATGCAAAATAAGGAAGAAATTATATCACACATCTTTAATATTTAACAGATCAAACAACATTGTAAGCATCTTTAGTTATAATAAAAATATATATGGTTGGAAAAATATTTATGTTAAAAGATTCATTGTATAGTTTTGGTTTAAATAACTTTAACAGGGGTCCTTAATTAGTACATGGTTTTTTGAATGTATAAGACTTTCTTCAGACAACCATTATTTTGTGATTTGCTCAATGAGGGACTGTCAGAATCAGAACTGGAAGCTAGCAATGAATGTAGAGAAGTACTAGGACTAGCTGAGTTACTTGCAGTGGGCAGGATCTCGTATAAAGCAAATTTATTGCTCTTGGGCATGGTTTCTTCTATAGTAGGAGACAGGCTAGATTCTAAGGCCTCTTTGAGCTCTAAAGCCTATGATTCTAGATCAATATCAGCATTACAAAATAATTATTGATTAAGGCAAATTGCTCAAGTTAGCTCTATAGTTTTCAAAACAGTTTCTAAATGTAATGAGTTACTATGAAATTAAATAGCCATGTACCATTCACTTTTTAATGATCTGTGTAATTTTAGTCATTTTGACTATCTATCATTGCCATTTTTTTCTCTTCTTGAGAAGTAAAAAGTGTTGATTAAGGTAAACTTTTAGGAATTAATAAACTGAGATCATCTACCCATTGTATGTCTCTCTTGAAGCAATACATCTAAAACACTTTGTAACAATCTATTTATTCAATGCTGATTCTTTTAAAAAATGCAATAATTATGTATATTTGCTGTTCAGAGAAGGTTAATTCATCAATAAGTTGATTTGCTTACCCCATAAACAAGTTCTCCTACCATCCCATTCCAGATTTTTGTATCTGCATCCCTTGCTCCATATTTTCCATCTGGGACAATGGCAATTTTGTACTTGATACCAATATGTTTTGCAATTTCAGAAGCCAAATCTACACAGTATCCTTCATACTTGTCATTCCCTTCAAACATTTCATGGTTTTTCTTGTACATAACATATGGGGATTCCTATAATGAAAGAAGTAGAACTGTAAAGGAGAAACATATGAAATGCACTTGGAAAAAATAGCAAGTAAACCTTTGAATTTTAGTGTGTGATCAATAGTTAATGTTTGATATTAGTATACATGCATTACTTTATATATATATTAGTTAATACATAGTCTCCTATGTCAAAAGAAATCAATATTAAAACTAAGGTATACTAAATAAACTCAAAAGTATCTTAATTATTCACTTTGAAAACAAATTTAGAAATGCTTCAAAATAATTCCTCAATTGATCAGTGTCATTACTTTATACCTAGCACAATAACAATGCTAGGACATTTTGGGGAACTCTAATCAATCTGATATATTTTAATTAAAGTTATAAATTAGATTACAAGATTTAAAGTTTTAAAATATAGATCCTTAAAAGTTTGAGAATAGCTCTATGTAAAGTTTGAGATCTCCGTAAGAAAAGGCCTAAAACTGTAGAATCATAAAATGATCTAAGTTAGTCCAAATTCTGCACATTCTGTCTTTAGTTTGGAATTATTTTATATATAACTGTGCCCTGACTTGAACAGATTACATTTTTCAGTGATGTTAATATTCTGTTTACTGCCTAAAACTAGTACTTTAGAAATATGAATTCAGCTTCTAAATATATTTGAAATTGAATGTCAAATTTTTTAATGTGTGACTCATGTAATATTAAGTGTAGCTACTAGTGTCCTGAGCATCTTAGTATTATTTGAAATTATATATAAACATATATATGTACATATGTACATATATAGATGTACTTTGTAACAACACTTAAAAATCAAGTGCATTTGAGGAAAACATTGATTAGATCATGACTTTAAGAAGCAATTACATTTGCAAATATCCTTATACTCTGCAAACAGTTATTTGTATCTACATTTCGCTCTCCCTATTTCCCATTTGGGACAATGGCTAGCTAAAGGAAACTTATCATGAATAAGAAATGTGTTGAGGAAACATTGGCTTATCAGTTTTTTTCAGGGAAACTCACAATCCAATTATCATGACTGTAAACATGATAACATATATATTTGAACACATAAAGCACTGATATAAATACGTTTCATAACATGATGCTATATGATTCTGATGCTGCTCTTTAATAACTCTAGTCATGCCATTTAGTTGTCTATTAAAAAAAACAAACACATAATTGGATTTTGTTTTTTAAGTATCTCTATTTGATACCTACAAGATATTTCATATTAATTTCTATTTTGTTTTCAATTAATTTGTAATTACATAAACATTATAAAAATTTGATAAGAATGTCATAGTAATTAATATAAAATATAATTTTACTAGAGGTGATGGTTTCTACTGTCTTCTAAGTGACATAAATAACATAGTGATCTTTATATTAATTTGTGCTTGGTTCAGGTGGATTAAGACATCTCAACTTCTGCTCTCATTCTACATAGAATCTATTTATCTTGTTTATTTTTCCACATATAAGAACAACCAAATTTGTATCCCTTCCAGATATACTTTGAAGATAAATGTATTAGCTTATGTAGAATCTTTTATAAAAATATAGAAAAAATGATACATTGCAAATCATAAATGTGGACATAAGAATCAGAGGGGTGCTGCAAAGCCTTGTTCACTTCAAATTTATGGCATAATAACAAATAATTATTGTAAATGACTCTCTCTTTTGTAATTTAACTAAAATGGGGAAAAAGGCACTAGAGAAAGATAAGAGCCACATATCTATAAAATAATTTTGTATTTTTTCTTGAAATGATTTTATTCCTTTCAGCTATAATTAAAATGAACTTTATAATATGATATTTTCCAGAAGAGGAATCATCCATGTCTTAAGTTCAATATTAACCTCAGAAATAGAACCTTAGATCTCTGGCATAAGAATTATGTGAGATGATATTTCATATAATCATATCATTTTACTATAAAGGTACTATTTTTGGTAATTAATTTTTTGACTATGCAGATTTGTAATAAGACTTTTGTTTTTCTTTTACTTTTTTTTCATTGAAGGGAAGTGGGATGGAGAGAATCAATTGAAAAAATAAAATTAAAAAATGTCAATATAGGCTGCCTAGTTGAAAAGGACAAAAATTTCCTTACTAAAAATTAACTTAATTTCCTTTTTTTCCAAATGGGAGGAGAGGACAGATATCACAAACTAGATTAAAGACAAAATATTTAGCTCTTGCCTTCCGTATTTAAATTTTGGAGACCAAGTGTCATCTTTCTAAAAACATGAGTGGAACCCTCTTAGATACCCGTGATTTTAAAAATAAGTGAAAAGATCATATGAATAGTATTTTTCCACCTTTGACCAATTCAAATCTTGAATCTTAAAACCACAATTACAAAATAAAGATATTAAAACTTATTAAGTGTCTCTGCCTTTTTGCCTACTGATCTCGATGATTAATTCTACTACACTTTTCTGTCTAGCTCTTTTAAGAGAATGAAACATGAAAGCATTCTAGGTTACTTTAGTGAATACTAGAATACAGAAACAAAGAAAAAAATTCAATTAAAGTCTGGCTTCATTTTTCCAGACTCCTTTTTGGACAATTGAGATAGATTTAAGTTTGGTTTAACTTGTTAAATATAGGCTAGTGCAATTTTTGTTTTAGATCTACAAATACATGTGCAAATAAGTATCTTTGTATCTGTATTAAAATTTCATCTCCCCAAATATCTTTAGAAATCAGCAAAATTTTAGGCAGTCAGACCAGTCTATGGGACCAATAGAATTCTGAGTGTTGGGATAAAATGAAAAGCAAATCAGAATAAAACAGGGCAATAACTCATGTAGGTGTGTGTGTGTGTGTGTGTGTGTGTGTGTGTGTATGTGTGAGCGTGTGTGTGTATGTGTGTGTGTGTGAGAGAGAGAGAGAGAGAAAAAGCTGAACCTCAGAGAGAGAAGGCCTTCATTGCTATTGTTTTCCCTTCTATCCATAGGCTTGATATTCCTTTGATCCTGTTTTCTTTTAAAGGAACAGTGATAATTGCTCCATCTCTGACCCCAAAGACATCGAGAAGTTCCCAAATATAACTTTTAAAAGATGGGATTGTTGAGATTTAGTCCATAATTTAGTGGGAATAGGGAAGGGACCTTTTAAGTCTCCTGGTGATAATCTTCAAGGAGAGTGGTGAACACACTAATGTCTTATTTTCCTTTTACAACTGAAGTTTCTTGTCTTTGATTATAAGATGCTTTGCATGTACTGTGACATAATATTTCTTTAAAAGTAATTTTTTAAAGGAATTACTAGCCTTTGATACTTTATCACCACATTGAATCCTTGGTATTATGAATTTGATGATAAAATAACTTTCATTATAGATTTCCTGGCAAATCTACTTTGCTACTCACAGGCCTGGCAAGACCATTTGAGGCAGTAGAATCTAATCTATTGAGCTTGGTCTTCAACTTTACAAAGTTGAAATCTCTTCTATTAGCACACATTACAAACATATACCATGGAAAAGCCAACTTAGAAATTATATTTGTTGAAATATTAAGCTATTGAAATAGGGATCTCACCAGAATGATTTCATGTGTATCATACAAAGTAATCACTGCAATTGTCCACGACATGATTTAAATGCAGTTAAAATGATGAGAGATTCACTTACTTCAATTGTCAGTTAGTAAAGTCATTGATTATTTGCTATGGAAATTTCTGCCTGCCTGAAAAGCATTCTGATAAATATAATACCTTATTTTATTACAATCCTATAAGATCAGTGGGAAAATACTTAAAACTAGAAATTAAAGATCTAAAAAAAATACAATTCAGACAGAAGTAGTTCTATTTTACCCTTTAAATAATTCTAGGTTCATTCAAAACTTGTTTGAAAGCTAAGAGTTTCTTTAATATACCAGGATAATTGTTATTTAAGAAGAATCATTATTTGCACTAGTACATATATGATTTGCATTGTGTCCACCATATTCATATAAAATATATTATATAGGTAAGATAAAACTATATCAAACATTCTCAGAACTAAGGTTTAGTTTAGAAAACTGTAGGCTATTGAATTTGGCTTCATGGTATTTTGTTTCATGTTACTCCATTTCATGAATATGATGAATTAGATTTTCTGTAAAAATAATTTAAATTGAGTGAAATGGGAGTGGAGGGAAGTATCTGGTTGCAATAGCTTATTTTTTCTCAAGTGGTCAAATTAACTTAGAGGGGAATTACCAGTAGTCTTTCCTGTCTTCTCTCTTTCACACCCTGATTTCAACTAAACAAGATTCCTGCTCTCCTAATTATAACCTATGAGACAATTTGGTTCATATCTTTTGTTTTCAGTTTCTTTATTAATAAAATGATGGCCACAAATGGTGGTAGTGGTAAGAAGGGGGACTAGATCATCTCTAAGCACTTCTTGCACTAACAATTCATGATCAAATAAGGCCTTTTCCCTAAGAATAGAGTCAAAACTTACTGCCTCAGATTATCTAACTAAATTATTATTTTGTCATTCTGTGTTATATCAATAATGATCACAGACTTATAAAACTTGCAATTTGATAATATTTCAGGCTTGGAATAAGACTTGGAATAAGACTTCTTATAGGAAAAAAATGACTATTTGAGATCTTTCCATAGTTCATTCTTAGATCTTCCAGCCAGTGATAAAACGAAGGCCCTATATGGATAAAAAAAAAAAAAAACTAATATTGTTTTCTGACCAAAAATGATATTTTAGAAATATAAAAAGCTAAACACCACATTTTTTTGGGCACAACAGCTAAGTTCTCAATTTTTATTTAACAATAAAATTATCTAGCAGTACAGCACATAAATGGGATACAGAAGGAAAAAGTAGAAGGAAGAGTAGCAAGACTGTATACAGTATTTCAGAAAAGAAATTGGCCATGCGATACAATCTTTTAACTTTTTCAAATGGCAAGATATGGGTTTTATGCACTGGGAAAAAAAAGAAAAATTAACTGTCATCTTTTTTAGATGGTTTTCAATGGATTTTTGAAGGGTTATTACATATGATTCTCAAATATCTCATTCATTTACATGGAACTGTATTTCCTTCAAAATGAAGAGGGGCATGGGAAATGTTTTATGTCCCTGGCTTTTCAACAAAAGCAAAATACAAGGACCAATATTATGACAGGGTTCAGAAGTATCCATTAATAAAATAGTATCTGTTATTTACTTGGTTATGAGCTAATGAATACTAAATATATTTCAAGTATGAATAATATGCAGATAAACAATTGTCTTACATTGTGTTCATAACAACAATGATAGTAGTACTGCCAAGCAACAGAATTTATACATGGGTAGTACTATATGTACATATAGATAACACACTTGTATTTTTAAAATTATTTTTTATTTACTTATAGGTGACATGCTGTAAGAAAATCTAAACATGCTGGGCAAAAATCATTTAGCCCCTTGCTTTTAGATTATATGTCTAATCCCTTGAACAATAGGGATAAAAAGAATATTCCCTAGATAATAATTATCAAGCACATTAAAATGCTTCATTGCAGACAAAACAAGCAAAATTTGAAAAAATATGTTTTTTTTAAAGATTATATTTGAACAGGAAACAATCACACAAATTCATATGTATTACTTGTTTTACCTATGCTTGGAGTTATGAATGGCATATATACATAGTGAATGTACAGTGACCTCATTTAAAAACATGGGGATGATAGAAAGTTTAACTAAATGATTTCCATTCAACATCCATTTCTTCTCTTGATAAGGATGAAGGCCAATTCTTCATCTGTTTTATATAATTCAGCATGATCACAGAACTTTTTTTTTGGTGGTCGAGAGCCTGGTCATCCAGTGAAGAACCAAAATCCACATGAAAAATTATTTTAAGTTTACTATATTGGAGAATAAGACTTGAGCCTTAGTTAGGAATGTTCGCAGCATCGTGGAACTCTTTCTTTCTTGATCAATTTCTTAAAATAGGATTCTTCATCAGAGGCTGAAAAGAGGAGGACTGTACTGAAGTATGATTTTCCATTACTGGGTCTTTTTTAGGAAAAGAAATATATATAATATGGCTTTTAAAGTCCCATGCAATTATTACAGTTAGATAAGAAATTACATATTTCACATTGCCACAAAGACAATTGCTGTTGATTGATTTGCATCCTTGAAAGATAATCTTGAAATCAATGACATGATATATTACATCTCTAATTGGTGATGTAACACAGAGGGAACTGCAACACAATGAAACTGTGAAAGTGTCATGAAGCATTTTCCAGTACTTTCCTATTTCATTCCAAGATCAGTTTAGGAAATAGGTCAACCTTACTGAAAAACACTAAGTTACCTAAATATATTTCCATGTCATTTGAGGTAGATTGTTCCCATAAATGATTAATATATATATATATATATGTATGTATATATCTTATCTAATGAGTCAGGTGAAGAGTGTAGCAAGCTGAGATGTAAAACTTTAAAACCAGACAGGTAAAGGTCACCCTTTGCTGGTCTGCTTTGACAAGTATTCACTCTAAAGGGCACATTTGACTTCAGAAAGGAAAAATGCAAGTAGTCTATTATTTAAAAGGTAATTTCACAAGACTCTCTTTGAGGAAAGGAGCTTTGAAATCTAGCAAATTTCTCATTTTATGATGTCACATAATGAAGCAGCTGCATTTTGCTCAATTCCCAAGAGCAAGTCAATGAATAATGGTGTGAGTATGGATTGGTCAATGAGAAAAATAACAGTGAAGAAAAAAAAAACTATTTTAACATCAAACAATAAATATGAAACTGAGCAAATCAGCTTCAAAAAACATTCATATAAAACATGTTCAATAAGATGACCAGATTTGGTTTCTTTAGTCTTTTAACTAGATAATGCAAATCCTTATAGATGAGTAAACTACCTGAAAATGATAATTTTGAGCACTAAAATCTGTTATTACATTGATGCCTTAAAAGCACTACAGACATAATGAAAATATTGATTTTTTTTTTTGTTATTGGCTTTTTTCAGCTGTTTTATTTTTTAGGATCTGTGCATTTTATAGATTTTCATCTACAGTTCTACTGCATCCATTGAAAATTCTCAATATTTTTACAGAGAATGATGATAGAAACAAAAGACAATACAAATAAAAGGAATGAGTTGACTCAAACTTGGGAACAAATAGATTCTGAATGTAAAAAATATTATAAGTAAAACAACCACTTAGGTACAGTTCTGACCCTCCCCATTAATCATACCTGGAAGAATGTTAGTCTCCCAAGAGAAAGGAATAACAAATAAATAGAAAAAAAAACTTACCATGATTGTGGTTACAACAACTGTTCTATTTTCAATAGCTGCAGTGTCATTGCCAAGTGTGGGTACATCTTGAATTAGAACTAATTTATCCATATCATTCCAATAACCCACCTATAAAACACAATGCAAGCAATTTTAGAGTAAAATTTAAAGGATTTAAAAACAGGATTTAAGAAAAAAGGCAGATTTTTTAAAAGTATGGGGGAAGCTGAATTTTACTTATATATAAACCACTTGTATCTAGTACCTTTGTGTACCAAACAAGGCAGAATGACTTTCCTTTAGCTATATCAATCAGTGATCTATATGCACTTAGCTAGTGTCTGTCAGGCACTTTGTCAGGTGCTGGGAATATAACAACAAATGAAACAGCCCTTGAGCTCAAGGATTAACTTTCCATGGGAGGGGTATTTAACATGCAATTATGTGTAAAATAAATAAAAGTAATTTGGAGGGGGAGAGAAAGGATCAGGAAATGTTTCATTAAGGAGGTAGTTGAGTTAAGCTTTGAAGGTAGCTAGGTTCAAAGGGGAAAGTGTGAGGAAGGAATGTATTCCAGGTAATAGTTTCTATAAAAGAACAGGTATAGAAGATAGAATATTTAATTTTATTTATTTATTTATTTTAATTATAGCTTTTTTATTTACAAGTTATATGCATGGGTAATTTTACAGCATTGCAGCCAAACCTTTTGTTCCAATTTTTCCCCTCCTTCTTCCATCCCCTCCCCCAGATTGGAAGGTTGACCAACACATGTTAAATATGTTAAAGTATAAATTAAATACAATATAAGTATACATGTCCAAACAGTTATTTTGTTGTACAAAAAGAATTGGACTTTGAAATAGTGTACTATTAGCTTGTGAAGGAAATCAAAAATGCAGGTGGGCAAAAACAGAGGGAATGGGAATTCTATGTAATGGTTCATAGTCATCTCCCAGAATTCTTTCACTGGGTGTAGCTGGTTCAATCCATTATTGCTCTATTGGAACTGATTTGGTATCTCATTGCTGGAGGTGACCACGTCCATCAGAATTGATCATCATATAGTATTGTTGTTGAAATATATAATGATCTCCTGGTCCTGCTCATTTCACTCAGCATCAGTTCATGTAATTCTCTCCAGGCCTTTCTGAAATCATCCTGTTAGTCATTTCTTACCAAACAATAATACTGATGGAATATTTTATAATAAGAATAGCTAGAAGACCAATTTCAAGGTACAATAGTACCTTGAATATACAATAGTATAAAAAGGTAAAAGCCCCAGAAAGTAGACTTGAAGTAGGTTGTAAAAGGCTCTAAATGCCAAAGAAAGGAATTTATGTTTGTTCCTAGAGATAATGGGAGATATGTGACTTTATTGAGCATAGTTGCTCAATATTGAGCATATTGAGGATAGTGACATTATCAGACCTAGAATTTAGGAAGTATTACATTAGCACCTTTTGGGGAGATAGATTGAATAAAATTTCATCCAGGAATTTCAGTTTGTAAAATGGTAAAAATTGTAGAAAAAGGAAAAATTTTATTTAAATTGAAAATATTTTCATATAGTAAAGGACTATTCACTCCACATTTTGAAATTAAAGATTTTTGTGGGCATTTCAGAAGCAAAAAAAGGAACTACAACTGAATATACATATTTCATATCTAGAAGAGGGCTAAAGACATCATGAATACAATTTGTAGGAATGAAAATGTTGGCAATATTTTCATTTTGATGGGATAATTCTGAAGATGTTAAATTCTCATTTAATGTTTCCTTTGAAAAAATGAAATATCTTGATTTTTCTATAAATCATTGACATTTTAAAAAAGGGTGCATTTACAATTGTCCAGCTGCAAAACTGTTCTGAAAATATCTATTAGGCTAATATTTTTCTGGCTTGCACACACACACACACACACACACATACACAATTATATTTCATGCATATCAAGTGGACTATAGAAGGGATTCTTTTCCAGTTTCTGGTCAGATTAAATGCTCTGTGAAGTACCTTCCAAATGTGAGAGTTTGTGATTAAGTATGATTTATGAGGTCCATTTCTTTCCTTTTTCTAGCCATGTCTATCTTTTATCATGGAAAATAGAACTTCAAAATTAAGGAGAGATTTTGAAGGGCATCTAGTATAATCTTCCACACAATGAAGGATTCTTCTTCACAATATTACTTAGAATTTTCATATAGTTTCTGTTTAAACCCTTTCATTATTAAAAAGTTCCACATTTCATATGTAGTCCAGATTTATGAGAGGCAGTATATACAGTATACTATAAAGTTGAGCAACTGAGAATATTAGTTGGAATCATATCTGTAACTCTCTATATGACCTTGGATAAATCACATCAGCTATTTGAACCTCAACTTCTTCATCTGTAAAGAGAGAGGGTTAGGCTGAAGTCTTCTTCAGGTCTAATTCTAAGATGATATGATCTCATGATACATTGCACCAGCCTTATGGTATAGGAGGAAGATTACCTCATTATACTTAATTCAATTCAAAAGTGTTTATTAAACATCTCATATGTAAATGATAGTCCAGAGTCTCTTCTACTCAAGCCTTCAAAAACTCTGTCAAGTTTATTAAGAAAACTTCCTGATCCCTTCTTTTTTTAAAATCTCATATCTCTTTTCAGGATATCTTCTACACAAACTAAGAGTAAACTATAGAGTTGTATTTCCATATAGAGTCAAGAATTTAGAGAAAGGTCATATCAGCTAAGAAAGCTCCTTGTATAAAAAAATTGAGCTGATAAGCTGATAAGAATCAATGAAAATTAACCCCAAACAATAAATGGGTTAAAGTTAATTGCAAGCACTGAATACACAGTAAAGGAGTTACTAACTTCCCCTCCCTGGAGGAGGAGTTTTCTACTATTTTTGAATATGGGTTGTATGATATAATAGAAAGAACATGTCAAAGAAGGACATGCAATGGGAGGACAAACAAATATGTTAATTTCATCATCTCCAGCTAACTAGGGGAGGGACCTAGCCATCCAGGATAAGAAATAAAAGATGAATTTTCATGTCTATAAGTTCACATATGGCCTGTTTCTTAGAAGAACCATAAATAAACCAACTTTTCATACACTCCTGAGTCTTTTTAATTTTTGCAGCACATTAATAACAGATAGGAAAATATTCTTACTAAAGTATAGGTCTAAAAATGTAACTTTCCTGCAAATGCCTTCAATAACTCCCTATCATCTATAGAATGGGATGCATATTCCTAGATATTTAATTACTTCATAGTCTGGTACTAACCTATTGTTTCAGTTTTTACTTCATATTCTTTAGCTATGTGACATACTTTATATTCTAGTTGATAAGGATACAAATGATAAAGACTGTGTTCTGATGCATCCTATCATCATTCAAAAACAAAGAAGCAAAGAAAGGATTAATTTACCAAAATCAAAATTCTTGGTTGAGATTTGAAGAATAAAGCTAAAAATACTTTGGTTTTATCTTCAGTATTCTTAGATGAGCCAGCATATTATATAAACAAGAAAATTATCTAAATAATTTCTAAGGCCACAAATACCTAACTACATGTCTATGGAGGCTTCTTAACCTTTCATGGACAAAGAAAATTTGAAAAGTATATGGGTTCCAGTATCCCTTGAGCAAAGCATAGCTGCTACTTCTATTCATATTACCCAAATGAATTTCCCATTTTTATTTAACACCTTTTCTCTCCACCTCACAATTGGCAACTGTTCCTACTGTGATACTTCTTTGACACTTTGAATCTGCATTCCTTAGCTTGACCAAAGTGAAAGTTCACCATTGGCCTTCATTAGACATGTCTACTTTTGAATACTTTTCTTTATTTCTCAACCCTGTGCCCTGTCTCACCATTTTGGACGAATAATCTTGTCAGATTTTGACTTGGGCTCTCATTATCTTACCCTATTCCTCTAACTGGCTGACCTCAATATGTCTGACAAGAAATGAAATGAAATGAAAATTCATTGAAATCTATAGTTATAAATTTTATTTATTCCCTCCTGAAATCACAACTGAAATTAATTAAGCAAAGTAGAGAGGTGGTGAATATGTTGTCCAAATGTTCATAAAGATAGCTTGTATAGCTAGTGGTTGAATGAAGAATAGTGCCCATAGCTCTTAATCTTTAAAAATTATCCTTTCATAGAATTTTGCTTTCCTCTCTGTTACATAAGTTTCTTTGATAGAAACATAATTTAGCCCAATTTTTTCAAACAAATATTTTTTCCAATTATATATTTTTGCAATTTGTTTTTTTAAATTTAAGTTCCAAATTTTCTCTTGCCCTCTCTCCCAACCCACCTCCTTGAGACAGAAAAAAAAATTGATATGTAGCCTAAACTTTTTATATTAGATATCTAAAACTGGAAGGAACTTTAGAGGTCAATTGTTCAAATTCCCTTAATTTTATTTTAAAATAATACTTCCCTTTATTATTTTTCTGCTAAATAATATTTTATTTTTTCCAATTACATGTAAAGATAGTTTTCAACACTCATCTCTGTAGGATTTTGAGCTCCAAATTTTTCTCCCTCTCTCCCTTCCTTCCCCCTTCCCAAGACACCAAACTTATGTTAAACCTATTTCCTCATTAGTCATGTTGTGGAAAAAAAGACTCAACAAAAGGGAAAAACTACAAGAAAGAAAAAACTAAAACTGAGTGAAAAATAGCACGCTTTGGTCTTTATTCAGACTAACATTTTTTTCTCCAGATGTAGTCAACATTTTCTATTACAAGTCCCTTGGAATTGTTTTTGATCATTGCAATGCTGAGAAAAGTTAAGTTTATCATAGTTGATCATTGTACAACTGTATACAATGGTCTCCTGGTTCTGCTTGTTTCAATTGGCATCAGTTCATGTAAGCTTTTCCAAATTTTTTTTTTCTGAAACCAATGTGCTCATCATTTCTTATAGCACATTCATATTCCACAACACATGATCAGCCAATTGATAAGCATTCCCTAAATTTCCAATTCCTTGCCACCACAAGAGTTACTATAATTTTATACATGTGGGTCTTTCCTCTTTTTTTATGATCTCTGTAGCCCTGAAATGATAAGGAACTGGAAACTGGATGCCCATAAGTTGGGAAAATGGCTAAATAAGTTGTGGGGTGTGTGCGTGTGTGTGTGTGTGTGTGTGTGTGTGTGTGTGTATAAAATTATTTTATGAGAAATAATGAGCAGGCTGATTTCAGAAAAGCCTGAAAAGACTTATATGCTGATGCTAAATGAAGTGAGCAGAACCAGGAGAACATTGTACACACCAATAACAGAATTATGTGATGATCAGCTGATCAGCTGTGATGGACTTGACTCTTTTTAACAATGAATGATTGAAGGCAATTCCAATAGACTTGTGATGGAAAGTTTCATCTGTATCCAGAGAACTATAGAGACTGAATTGGATTGAAAAATAGTATTTTTACCCTTTTTGGTTTTGTTTGCTTATTTTTTTATTTCTCATATTTCCCCCTTTTGATCTTATTTTTCTCATGCAGAATTGCAAATATAGAAATATGTTTAGAAGGGTTGCACGTGTTTAACTTCTAGCAGATTGCTTACTCTCTTGGGGAAGTGAGAGATAGGAGAGAGAAAAATTTGGAACACAGGTCTTGCAAAAGTGAATGTTGAAAACTATCTTTGCATGTATTTGGAAAAATAAAATACTATTAAAAAAAGGTGAGTGTGAGTGGAAGCTGAAAGAATAGATTAATACTTGAATACCTGGCTAAGAAGTCTGAATATTATTATTCCATAAATAGAGTTACTATAAGTGTTTGATCAAGGAAATTACATTTTCAGACCTGCGTTTTAGTAAGAACATTTTGCCATCTGTATACAGGATGGATTGAAGAAAAGAGAAACTAGTCATAAGAATAATAACAATGAAGAATAAAAAAAAAATTAAGGCCCAGAGAGGTTTAATGATTTGCCCAAACTCACACAGGCATTGAGTGACAGAATTGGCACTTAGAATTTATGAAAACAACTTAAGCATCCTTTTCTACTGTCTTGTATCTTGTGGTCAGAATGCCTATTCATTTTTCTTTCCTTTTTGTTCAGATGTTAGTCTCTGTATGTTCTAATTTATGTTTCTATCTTACTTTTTGTGCTAACTAAAAAAAAAATAATAACTGACCATGTCATTTCCCTACTCAAGAAGTTCTAGTGGATCCCCATGGATCCCCATTTTCTATAGAATAAAATATTTTTTTTATTTGAAAATTAGAACCCTTTACAAATTGATTCCAACCTATCTTTCCTAAATGATATCTCTTAGTCTCTTTCACTCATCATGTTCTAGCCAAACTGTTCTATTTACTTTTCCCCATGCATGATAATCTATTTCCCATTTCCATGCCATGGCATGTGCTGTCATCTAAAATAGGAGTGCTTTCCCTCTTCACTTCTGCAATACAATGTCTATCTTCATCAAAGTAGAATTTAATTTACACAAATAGATCTTTCTTAATTTTCCTATGCAGTTTTCTTCCTCCAAATTATTTGTGCTTATTCTGTATGTGTGAGGCAACATGGGTGAATGGATGGAAAATCAATTTCAGGAAGACCTGTGCTCAGATCTGCTGCTGATATGTACTGGCTTTGTTAAAAAAAAAAAAAAAAAAAAAAAAAAAAAAAGGATAAGTCACTTAACTTCTCAGTGCACCAGGAAATCCTTGTAAGACTTTATTAAGAAATTAAGTGATGAATTAGAACTTTGTCCAAGGGGCAAAAACTGAGCATAAGTTTTTTATTTAGCAATACTACCGGTAGGTCTGTAAACCAAGGAGATTTAAAAAGAGATAAGAGCCTATTTGTACAAAAATATATAGAAGCCCTTTCTGCAATGATTAAGAATTGGAAGTGGAAGGGAATGTCCATTAATTGGGGAATGCCTAAACAAGCTTTGGTGTGCAAGTGCAATGGAATATTGTTGTGTTAAAAAAAAAAAAATGACAAGCAGGCTGAGTTCAGAAAACCCCCAGTAAGACTTATGTAAATTGATACAAAGTGAAGTGATAAGAACTAGGAGAACATTGTACACAGTACAATCCTATACACTGAGGAACTATGAATGATTTAGCTATTCACAGAAATGCAGTGATCCTAAATAATGCCAATGGACTCATGATGAAAAATGCTATCTGCCTTCAAAGAACTAATATCTGAATATGAACTGAAGCATTCTTTCTCTTCTCTTTCTTTCTTTCTTCCTTTCCCTTCCTTCCTTCCTTCCTTCCTTCCTTCCTTCCTTCCTTCCTTCCTTCCTTCCTTCCTTCCTTCCTTCCTTCCTTCCTTTCTTTCTTTCTTTTTTCCTTTCTTTCTTTCTTTCTTTCTTTCTTTCTTTCTTTCTTTCTTTCTTTCTTTCTTTCTTTTCTATTTCCTTCTTTCTTTTCTCTCTATTTTCTCCTCCTCTCTCCTTCCTCCTTCCATTCCTCCCTTTTTTCTTCCTCCCTCCCTCCTTCTCTCCTTCCTTTTCCAAATTTTATTATCCCAAATGATTAAGATGGAAATGTTTTACATGAATACATATGCAGACTCTATATCGGATTGTTTTCTCTCATAGCAAATGGGAGAACGAACAAGGAAGGCAGGAATAAAATTTTGAACTCAAAACTAAAAAAAAAAGGAAAAAAAGACAATGTTAAAAATTGTTTTTACATGTAACTGGGAAAAATGAAATATGATTTTAAAAAAGAGGAAGTCCTAATCTTCATTGGCAGAGATACTTCTGTATTCCATTGAAATGTAAAGTGCAATTACATAAATTTTTTATGTACTTAGAATATAAACTGCTTGAAGTCTTCTTGTGCTTCTCCTTCTCTCCCCCGCTCCCCCCCCTTTTTGTATCATTGTTTACTAGAACAGTGCCAGGTGCAGAGTATATAATAAATGTTTGTAGAATTGAAATACAAAATGAATGATTGCTATTGCTCAATACCTCACACTAGATCCCCCTGCCCAGTGATTCAAAATTGCACCCTAGAATAATTTCAGATGCAACAGATCCCAAATAGGCAACTGTTACTGTCCTCTAAATGTGTGTCTTCATGTTTTCTGACAGAGATCTTGATTAATTTTAGATAAGCTGTTTAATGGTATAATCTGCCAAGGAAAATTGGTGATTTATTTGAGGGTGACCACAGAATGAAAGGAGTATTCAATTTCTGACTTTGATCCCCTTAACAACCTGGGAAGTACTATTAAGTATTATCCTCATTTTAAAGATTAAGGAAATTGAGCCTGAGGGAACTTAAATAATTTGCCTGGGGTCACACATTATTAAGTGTCTGAGGCAGGATTCAAAAATCTATTCCCAATTCTAAATCTAGCTCTCTACCTACTAATTCTCATTACTTATGATCTCTTTTCAGATTCTTCTAGGAAGTACATGTATCATCCTGTATTCAACATCAATATTTATTTTATACTTGTCCTCTGAGGGAAAAACCATTAATTCATACAAAAATATTTCTTCCTGCTCATTCATTGCTATTCCCTCCTGTTTCCATATTGAATCTGTCATAAATCAATTGGTTCAGAAATGGTGAATTATACTTTTTGAAGAGATAGATTTTAAAATCCATAAATAAAAATTATTTACTAATCAGTGGGGGATTTCTTGTTTCACATTGGCATCTGTTCCATATAGTATGAGTCTATTAATATTTTCCTGAGGAACATTTCACTGAATATTTAAGGTACCATAAACTCAAAATTGAAGTGGATGCCTATCTTCTATTCAACATCTCACTTGTTTTATTGCTAAAGTGCTGTGTTGTATAGAATCAGTTCTAAGTTACCCTAGTTTAAAGGACCTGTTAAGACCAGTTCAGTACTAATAAGTTGAGTGGAGAATATAGTGTTTGTGGTTAATATCATCTTGCCATACTGAAAGAAAGCTTTCCTGATCCCTAACCTCATGCAGATGACAAAAACGGGGGAAAAAAAAATCACATTTTTTTTATAAGAAGAGGTGAAATCCAAAAGGAATTTTCCTAGAGAGTCAATACTATAATATACCATTGTAGTAACCCCAGTTTTATATTATATTATAATTTATATAAATTATATATTTATATTTATATTCAACTACTCATTTTTCCTGAGTGATTTATATCATGATGAAAACTTAGTTCTCTAATAAATATATGAATCTACTCCACTGGTTTGGAGTTAGTATTTTGTTCTAACATATTTTGGGGATACTGCTTTTCCTAATAAACTTCTAAAGTGTCACAGAAGCAAAGGAGAACTTTGCAAGTATCACAAATAAGCACTAAATCATAAATAGAATCATAAAAACAGCAATAATTAAAAACTCACCATTATACAGTTATTTAAAGCATGAAAAGCATTTCCCTTGTATTAACCCAGTGAGATAGGTGAAAAAGAAAATATACAGAAATTTATTTTTTTAGATATGTGATAGCTCTGCATAGGTACCTTCTTGTGTGAAAACTCTTCCACTTATGCACAACTCCTTTATAATTTATAGATTTTGAGAGATGCCTGAGGCTTTGAGCTGTTGAATGACTTGCCCTAAATTCAACAAGTATTTATTAAGCATCTACTAAGTGCTAGGTGTTGTACAAACCATGGGTAATACAAAGAAAGTTAAAATACAGTTCATGCTTTCAAGGAATGCAAAATTTATATATGCAAACATGATAAATAATTGGAGATAATTTCAAAGAGAAGGCACTTGCATTAGTGTGATAGTGAAAGGTTTCTTGTAGAAGGTGGGGTTTTAGCTGGAACCCAAAGAAATCAAGGAAATCTGGAAGCAAAAATGAGGAGAGAAAATTTGACCATGACCCCAGCCAGTAAAAATTTAAGGAAACAGGAGCTAGAATGTTTTTTCAAAGAAGTCACTATTACTTTATTGCAGTCTATAATGCCAGAAAAACTGAGGCAAGACAGAGATTAGTTTTTAATCTTTTAATATGAAGAGTTTTAGGCTTGCTGACCAAATGGAACTCATTCAAAAATCATTCCTCCCTGAGGAACTCAGGCAGGGAACTTTTAATAGGTTTTAGCTAAATAGGGTTTAAACAGAATACATAATCTGAATTTACATTCTTATAGGGGAAACAAAGGCAGATAAGGGGGGCAAAGATACAGGATGGGGGGGTCAAGCCATAATTCTAGGAAAGGATCATAACAATCCTGGCAGGACTGAGGGCAGGAGACAGCAACGTGAGGGGCAATACTCATAAGGAGGGGGAATTATCCCAGCAAGGATTGAGATAAAGCACCTGGAGTTATGACTCAAAGGTATGTCAAGGTTTTTCCTGACTCAGTTATCCCAGTCCTAATAGCAAGGAAGGGAGGAGATGGCCATAATAATTTTATTCAGGGCATAACAAGAACATTGAAGGAAGGAAAGATTAAGAAGATTAGAAACATAGGAGAGGCAGGCTATATATGACTATAAATGGCATATAAATTTAAATGAATGAGAGGATTTCATGTTTAATCCTCAATTTAATAGGGAGCCATTGGAATTTATCAAATGGACAGGATGACTTACTAAGACCTATGCAGGGTTAAGTAGATAATTATTAGAGGCAGGACCTAAACCTAGGACTTCCTGACTCTGAAGCTGTACTAGTAGGCAATGCAATGAACTTTTTATTTTACATTTGTGTGATATGTATGTATGTATGCATGTGTATATGTATTTATATATGGGCAACAAGGTGGTACAGTGGATAGAGTAGTAGGTTTGACATAAAGAATGTCTAACTTCAAATTTGACCTTAAATTCTTATTAGTTGTGTGACCTTGGGCAAGTTTTTGACTGCTATTTGTTTCAATTTCCTTGTCTGGAAAATGTGAATAATAATATTATTTTACCTATGAGTGTTTTTGTGAGGATCAAACAAGATAAAAATTGTAAAGAAGTGAGAAAAAAAGAGGTACTTTATGAATGTTAGAGATAATTATGATGATAGTAGCAGGCAAATTGGTGATGCAATAGATTGAGCGTAGAACTTGGAGTCAAGAAGATCTGAATTCAAATTCAGACTTAGGTATTTCTTAGATGTATAATTCTGGACAAGTCAGTTTCCTAATTCCAAAATGGGAAATAATAGTACCTACTTCACAGGGTTGTGTAAAGATCAAATTAGATAATATTTATGAAGAAAGTATTCAGCACAGTGTCTGGAGTATAGTAGGAGTTATATAAATACTTATACCTTTCCTTTTTCAGGTTGTAGTTAATTTTCATTGTGATACTTATGTCTTGTTCCTGATTCATGAATGTTTCTCCATTTAGCAACTTGTTGATGTATAGCTGTCCATGTAAATCATTAAAAAAAAAATCTGACTTTTGTCCTGTAATATTGCATACAACTTTATTTAATGCCTTTGAGACAATCCTCTTTTTACTTGTCCTTAGGGGAAAACTGTTAGTTGGTTTTTGACAGTTATTTCTGGAATAGGACGTCTAGTCAAATAATAGGACTTTGCCATAGTGACTATATTCCAAGTATGAAGTACCATTTAGATGTTGTTTCATCATTGATGAAATTCTTACTATACTCAGATTCCAATGCAATAACAATTACTTTCCATAAATTTCTGTCACTAGGGAGTCTTAAGATTAGTACTATTTTCTAGAAATACTCCAGAATAATGGCAAGAATTCTTCATTTAAAAATGACTCTAGGGGATCCATGTTTATCCTATTGAAGCACATTTATGAAGGGCAGTTAATTAAAATAAGGAAACAACACACAATACTTTCTCACCCGTTTTCAGCCAGGATCTTTCAAAATGATAGGGGAAGTTCAGGGGCCCTCTATATGTATGCATTTCCATTTTCCTATAGTGGATTTACTTGGTTATAGAGAAGCTTATGTAACTGAAATATAGGCAGCATTGCAAGAGAAAGAAGTGGACTTAGGATCTATGTCAGTATTGAAAATGTCTAAAATGGGGATAAGTGGCCTGAAGGATCACCTTAAAAGATTGTTTATAATTAAAAAACTTGGGAGCAAGAAAATAGGTGAAAAGTGACTTCAGATACTTAAATCAGTAAATGGAGATGGACAATCCTGCATTTCTATTAGTCCCCCAAGAGAGGGGAATGTGAAGGTATATATGCAAAAATAGCCTAGGATAAAGTTGTCAGGGGCATCACATTTGCTCCTATCTTTCTGGGGTTCTGGGAAATTTTTAATCCCCTCTGAAATCTAGGTGAATCCTCTGGAGGTCTGTTCAGATGTACAATTGCCCTCAGAAGTTTTTTTTCTTTTCTAAGTCATCTCTAAATTTGAATCCTAAGCAGATATTGGAATCAATTCTTTATCTGTATGCCCTCTGAAAGAGCCAGAGTGGGACTGCATCCTTTCTCCTGGTGTCCCCAGTATTCAAGAAAATCCAGCAGTTCTTTGGAACCGGGGCTTCAGAAATACCTAGTTGGCTTAATTAAGACTTTCAATCAATTTCCATGGAAAAGAGTCAGACAAACTGATGGGTTGTCTCAGATCTGCTTTCAAAGATAGCTCCCATGTCAGCAAGTTTTCAATTTATAAGAATGATTGCTCACTTCTCAGACATATTGCCCATTCTCACCATAACTGCATTTCCTAAGGTAGCTCATTTTTAAAGCTTAATATTCCTGACAGAATGCCCAAGTTGGTAGTTGCTATAGAAATGCCGAGACAGATAGTCCTACCCTATTTCATACTTAATATTTCTTTCAAGATATGTAGATTAATGCCATCTGATTGTGAATATCTACTATGCATTACTTTCCTAACTTGCTCTGTAACCTCTTCCTCTCAGGCTTCAGGTTTTGTTAAAATCACACTTCAATATTCCAGGAAATAATTCTTTTCAGGAAACCCTATTTGACTTTGTTGTTACTTATAACCATCTCACACTTTCATCACTTATGTTCTTTTCTATATAATATCATTTAGCTCTGTACTTGCTACATAAAATTTATAATTTTTTTTTCAATTTAAGATTCTTCCATTGAGAGTATAGCTATTTATATGGAACTGAAAAGTCAGTGTGACCTGCTGTTCCTTCTGCCTAAGGTACATGTTGCTTCAAGTTGCTTGGTGATTTTTTTTCTTTCCAGGGCCTTCTGCTTTTATTCTGCCTCACAACTTAATTAGTATCTTAAAAAAAATAAAACTGGACATTGTGTTTCTGATTGCAGAATAAACTGTCTTTTGGTATTGCTGAGAAATTCACTATATAAGGTTGCTTGAAGAATCTTAACTTTTTCTTATATATTATATGTCACATTTTCCCTTTTTATCCTTTCTACCTTCCTGTGATGTGTGTGTACATATCCGTTTTGTATGTTTGGATTGGTCTGCTGTCACATTAAATTAATTTGCTACAATACGATAACTTGAGTATTCTATCAAGAACATTGACTTTTAAAAATGACCTAGTTTAGGACATTAGTGATGGTAAGATTAGACAATACGTCTAAAAACTGACCTACAGAAAGGTAATAAGCAATTAGGATACCTGGGGCAATTCACGCAGAGTTGGGGGACTTTTGCAATGCTGCAAATTCATTATGGAGAATACTTCCTCAGTAGAAGATTACTGGGGATACTTCCTCAGTAAAGGATTTAGGAGTATTCTCTCTAACTTTTCTTTTTTACCCAGTGGTTTCTAGATGGCAAAAGGAGTGTTGTGAATGCTCTCTAAATTTTGGTGACCTAGAGCAAAGCCTGCATAACTCAGCTGTAGCTGGTATGAAGTCATTCATACCATGATGTCTTGGACTTATCCAAACAAACTCCAATGCAATAAATAGTCAAATTAGGCATATTCCAAAATCTTGTTTCTTTACTACTGGATGTTCAGTATGTTATGAAAATAATCATTGAATTTTCAAAGCTAAAAGAGACCTTATAGCTCACCTAGTCCAACCTTATCATTTTACAGATGAGAAAACTTGGCCATAGAGGCACTAATATTATCCAAATCCTAATTACAAGGGTCATGTTTCTATCTCCAATTCTTTGATACCATATTCAGTGTTCTTTCCTGTGGTCATTAGACAGATGGAAATTAGAACTCTGGTTTCCTAACACCTAGTCAAGTATCTTTTTTTGAAGGATTTAACAAACTAGATATGTTGCATGTAGTAGTACTATTAGGCGAATACAAAACAATGAACAAAAATATCCCATGGATCTTTAGTCAGTTTGCAAGGGACAACCATGTTGACAATACACTTAGCTACTTTTTCCCATCATATGCTAGTCTTGCTATAGCTTTTTGTTTCATCAGTCATGAATAATGTCTGGGTAATGTTGAGTTGGCAACTCCAGGGATTAATTTTAACTCTGTTTCTACAGTGGTATCTTTGTCTACATTTATGGTGTCTCAAGTAAAGGCAGAAATACAAACTCAGTCTTGTGAGTAACTCTCTGCTAACTTTACAAAGCCACCTGTAATGTCTTGCTTGTCTCATTGCATATGTAGATTCTGGATTCCACTCAAGAAGATTTATGATAATAGTCTCATTCTTTTAAACTGGAAAATTCTTTAAAGATAAGCACAGCCTAACACTGGTCCTCAAGTTTAATAAAAGAGTTATAAATACCCTAAAATCTCTATTAAAAGGCACTACGATTGACCAAAATCTGAGAGCACTCAGAGAAAAAAAAGACAAGAACAAAAAACTCACATCAGGACTTTTTAAAGAGGAATTCTTATGGAAGAACCTGAGCCAACTCATAAGGAAGGTAGTCTTTAACCATTTCAGTTTTACATTCATATATAATCACATTTGACATACATAATGATGGATTTGGAGAACATAGAGTAATCTGTAAAAACAAAAAGTTAAGGTGGTATTTTCATTTACCTTCTTAGAGGCAGTTTCTTCATCTGTAAAGTAAGAAAGTTGAAGGAAAAAAATCTCTAAAGTCTGATCATCTCTAAGTATGTGATCCTATAATCCTATGCCCACTGTGCTACAATGATTGTGGCAAGAAAACATTAATAATATATCTTTCAGATATTTTTGAAGCTTTGCACAATGCACATTACAGTGCCGTAAGTACTTAACTAACTCTTGTTCATTGATTGGTTTTCAATAGGAACGAAAGAAAAAAATCAGGAGGCACTCTATGAATTACAAAATTACATTCAATAGGATGCTCCCTTTTCTTTGGTCTTTCCTGTGAAGTATTGACATATTAAAATAAAATAGACTAATTTACAGTGCCATGGAAAACTGCTTGCATGATAGAAAATTGCTCTTATATGGACTGTCACCAGTTTTGGTCCCATATGATCACCTTTTGACATTGAAGAACCACTTTTTTCATTCAGACTTTTCTAATACTATTTCACTGGCATCAAACAAATAGAAAAATGTCAATAAATGGCACATAAGGATCTCTGTGGACCACATATTAATTTAAAAATTACATATTAACATTAATTGTGTTTTGTTGTATTTTATTTATTTTACATAGTTTCCATTTTGATTTTAACTCCAATTATATTTTAACTTTTTACACTGAATAGTGTTGTATTTGGAGGCATTGTGTTTTGATACCTGTGTATTATGGCACAATGCTACTTGTAGTTCTAAAAGTTTTCAAAATATCTCTTACTTGGTTAACAAAGGAAACCCGGATAGAAAGATAGTCTGTGAGTTAGAAAGATTTGGGTTCAAACATCATTTCTCTTCCATACTATTTGTGTGATCCAGGGAAAGTTCATGGATTTTTTTAAGCTTGTCAAGGTAAGTAATACAAGGAAACTTGTAAGGTATAAATTAGACTGCTCATTTGCATCATTGGAAGAGATTTGCATCATTCTTATCAGGATTTCTCTACATTAAAAAGTCACAGATCCAGTAAAAATAATTAAATATTTATCTATGTCACTGTATTTTTCTTTCTCAGATTATAAGATTTTGCAAGGACTATGTTCCTTGAAGATATGAACTGTTTTTCATTTTTTGTTTTTTATATCTCTGAGTCTGACAGTGTTAGGCACATAGGAGTTGCTTAGTAGATGCTTGCAGAATTGAAATTGAATACGCATAGAAAGAAATGTGTTTTTTCAAATAATTAGTTTCTTAATTCATTTAGAGGTGCTGATGTTAATAATATTGATTGCTCTTACCCCAAACTTAGAATTTACAAAAAATAGTTTATTATAATAATGCCTAATATAGTCAGCCATATAAGAAAATTTTTTATTCTGTGGTACTCACCATACAGGATTGTAGAAATCCATGATGACCCTGATGTAATTCTCAGGAATCAAAAACTTTCTGAACCACTTACTATTGGAAATGCCTCATTCCACCTGAGTCTTTAGAATCTTGACTTCCATTGCTTCCCTCCCCATTCACCACACTTATTTCTTTGTCCTTTAAAACCTTTAATTCTAGGGGCAGCTAGTTGGTATAGTAAATAGAATATCAGCCCTGAAATCAGGAAGACCTGGGTTCAAATCTGGCCTCAGACACTTAACACTTCCTGGCTGTGTGATCCTGAGCAAGTCACTTAATCCCAATTGCCTCAGCAAAAAACCAAAAACAAACAAACAAAAAAAACCCCAAACCAAAACAATAACATCAACAACAACAAAAACCCCTTAATGCTTATAACTCTTATCGGATTGGAATGGCATGCACAAGTTTTAATGACTCAGAAAGAAACATCTACCCAAAACCACTGGTATATTTGTACCCTGGGGAATGTGCACAACTTTTTGTAAAAATATGATTAATGCAACATATATACTCAGTGGAAATTATATGCAACACATTTTCTCCCCAACACCAGTTTTAGCATAGTTTTTCTTTAACAAAATATTCCATTTTTGATTTTTCATTTGTATGTGTTTGTATGTATTTAATATATATTTAATAAGGCATGCTTTTAGTAAAAATGTGCTACCTAAAATATCTAAAAGCCCCTGCACAGGAGACTTTGGAAGAAATAATATAATGCAAAGCTTTTAATTACCTTCTGATATTTGCCTACTTTAAACCTAACATAGCATATTTAAAGTGAAGATGAGTATTTAAAATTTTTATAGCAACTTTATATTCATATATGTACAAGCATATAGGTATTCCTTTCAAAGACATTGTATCTATCTTCAAAGTTAAAATTGTTTTATATCATTCTTTTCTAAATTTTTTTCAAGCGCATAATTATTTTTTATGACTAAAAAAGGTGTAATTGAATTCCTATGGGCAATATATACAATATGGATCTATCCCACTTTCACTAGAACATGTCATAGAGTTTTTTTTTTTTTTTTTTTAAGTCACGGACCTTTGCACAGACTATTAATCTCATTTACAACATCATTGAAGTTTTCTATCTTTGTTGGGGAACTTGTTGTAATAGCAGATTCTATTTTGGATACCTCTATTTTCCAGGAAGTTTTTACTTATTTTTAATTGTCATTTTCTTGTTCCTCTTTAACTTCCACCTAGTTCTGCCCCTAGGGTTAAAAGTTACTATTCTCCAACTTCTTATGAGTAAAAGTTTGAAGATTGCTACTATGCAAAAAACAAGGTTATATTAGATCTTATGAGGCCTTATTTCATGTAAACCTCACAAAGGAAAAAAGTTTGAATAAAATATTTTTTGATGGAATTTTTTTTAGAAATGGAAATATGCCATTTGTGACCAAAAAAATTACAGTCTTTTCACTGTTCAAAGCACACCTTTCTGGGTCCTGTACTCTTCAGCTCAAATACGTCCATTGTGTAGTTGACTCTTCGTCCATAGTGGTCAAATTGAACATTTCCAGTCAACCCTTGAATTCGAACCTATGGATCAAAGGAAAACAAAACAAAGCCAAACCATAAATGTGTTCATTTGTTAGAGTCATCACTGCTTAGTCTGTAACATTGAAATTACCAACTTATTGAACTGCTTAGTCAAAAATATGAAACAATAATGCCAACTTCATGAGCTTGCAATTTTCTTATATATCTGTGAAATTTAAAATTTCTATTTAAAATTTAAAAGTTTCAACAAGCTTTTATTTGCTCTTTTAATTTTTATTCCTTTTGTACTGCCTCCTTACCACTCTTCTCTCACATATCATCAGAAAACACATTCTTGCTTATAATTTATTGCATTGTAATAGAATATTCAATTGTCTTAATTAGCACTCTTTTTCTAAAATGTCAGAGAATTGCAAATATATTTCATTTACATAATATTTCTGTAAAAAGGAGCAAGGCATATTAAATCTGTTTTTAAAATGTAAGAAACTTGATCTAAGATTACATTATATTTCAGACCTATTCAAGAATTACATTTTCATATATGTGAAATATATTTTACTCTTTTAATATTCAATTTTATTTGGAGAATTTATCAAAATTCAGCTTTTACTGAAATCTATTAAATGAAAATTGATGATATATAGATATACACATATGCATAAACCTGATATATATCTTAATTTCTTCCTGGGAAAATGTGGAGGATGCAATGGGAGTAAAATATGGTTTACAAATAGCAGTTTACCTGTTTGAGTGTCCTCTCCATATCAATTCCCTGGCCCCATGGTGCAGCAGGATTGGCCAGACAATCTCCAGCATTCCCCCTCCTTGAAATATCAATTTTCTGTCGTCTAAGATTGCGAAAAGTTTCTGCCATCACAAGCACCCCATCATATGTCAAGGCAGATGTATACTGAACAAAGGAAAATAATTATTTTCTTATTAAAAAATCTTTATGTCATAAAAAGCTGGAAAGTTTTTGAGGGCTGTAGTACATGGAGTATTATATCTTTCATATATCCAAAGTTTATTTAGACAATTAATGAAGCATTGATTTTTGACTTCCACTTATATTGTAGCTAACATGCAATCTTTGATTTTCAGACTTTATTAGTTAAACCAGAAGACAATACTTACCATTACTCTAAGTAAGAACAATCATTTCCTATAGCTTTCTACTAGTTTCTAAATGTTAAATATTTATACCACTGAAATTCATTCAGTTCTAGGAAAAGAAACATCTCTTCATTATCTGAACAATACAAGGAAATGTAAACTACTAAAGAAGGCAGAGAAACATGATTGATTCAGAACCAGCTACTCTTTTTAAATAATTTACCCTCTTTGACATATTTTAGATATTAGACAAAAATCCCCTCAAGTTTATCAAATAGATATTTATTTGAATAAAATTTAGATTAAGATTGGGAAAATTGAGTTGGAGAAAATTTTATCAGAAGAGAGATATTGCTGAAACTTTAGCAAGATTCATATTCAAGGTCTTTATAGGAATAGATGGGATTATTTAAAGATTCCACTCAGGAACAGAAAGTCTGATTTGGAAAGCAAAGCTCTTGATATCACAGTATGTCATTGGGGTATCTAACAGTTAGAACAGTGATTTTTTTGTATCTACCATATAGGACCAGAAAGCTTGTTACATTTTCAAGATCATATGATAAGTTAAGGCTGTAGTTTAGAATCAAAGTTCAAATCAACTGCTTTCCAGTCTTCTGTTATAATAATCACTTCTCAATCTTCTTTCATTTAAGGGAAAAACTCTATAGACAGGAAGAAGTAATGAAGAAAAAGTGAAAAAGTCACTGAGTTAAATTGAAAGTGGAAAAAGAGCAAAGGGGCACTTTTAGTGGGAATGTATTTGTTTTTTGACCAGTGATTTTATCAGCATAGTTCTCCTTAAGGAATTTCTATCAATTCATATCTGTACTTTTTCTATAACTGATAATGTTAGAGTACTACCTAGGGATACAGAAAGGTTAATTGACTTGTCTAAGAAGACATAGCCAGTATTTCACAGAGGTACTCCTTGAATTTACGTATCTTGACTTGGCTGTCTCTATTCACTAATCTACACTGCTTCACAGGAATAGATTATAGATTTCTTAACCAAATGCAATGGGATAGAATTATCTTTGAAAAGCTGACCATTCTACAAAATTTTAGTTTAAGAGCCCATTTTCCTTGAATTCTATGGAATGTAGAAAATTAAACATAATTAAAGAAGTCCTGAAGCAAAGCTTTCAAGTAAAAGGAAAGGAAGAAGGTAAAGATGAAATTCTTTTTGCTTTGATGTTTGCAAATAAGAAAGAAAAATGTGAAATTTTATAGGTGGAAGGAAACCTTGGGAAATTGACCATAATTCAAAAACAGCCAATTTAGTATAACAACAACAATAATAATTAATAATAACAACACAATTTAATAGAGTACTGCATTCAAGATTACAAAGCTCTTTCCTCACAACCATTTTGCAAGGTATGTAGCACAATTATTAGGGTTAAGTTTTAGGGTATGATTTCATTAATGTAACCAATTATCAGATAAAAAAATTCCCTTTACTTATGTATTTGCATCTTCTCTGCAACTTATATTATGAGAAAGTTGCCTATGATACTATAAGGTTAAGCTACATGATCAGAGATACATAACAATTTTGTGTCAGAGACAGAATTTGAACTTAGATCTTTCTGGTTACAAGTCAGCTCTTTGTCTTGTGCTACCATTCTACTTTACAAATATTGGAAAAGAGGATCAAAGTGGTTAAGTGACTTGCCCATAATCATGCAGCCAGTAAATATCTAATCTAGGTCTCATAATTCCAAGTAACCAGTTAACTACCACATTTCCTCTCATTCTAAGAAAAACTGATAATCTCTAAGGTGCCTCTCATTCTAAATCTTTTTTGTCATTATAAACAGGAATAAACAAAGAATGAGAAGAATAAGGAAATGACCTTCAAGAAATAGATTTAAAGAACTATTTTAAAATCCTTTGAGATGGAATTTTAAATGTCAAGGTAGATTATAAAATTTCTTGGTTGTTCTTTAATGGAAATTATGTTAAAGATATGTGGCAGCCTCTTTTATTATAGCTTTATTATGTCTCATGGTGATATGGAAGCGACTCTGGGTTCCTAAAGGCAGATTCTATAGATTTGGAAAACTTAAGGTATGGGCCTGCTTGGAGAAGGGTACCTATCTTTATGTCTAGGAGACTGCTTAAGTTTAGAGGAGCTTATGACTAGGGTGATGATGACTCTTTATGATGATTTTCTGTCTTTGACTCTCTTTTTGTGTGTGTTTAGTTGTCTCTCTGTTTTTCTCTATCTCTGCCTGTTTGCCTGTCTTCCTGTTTGCCTTTCTCTCTGTTTGCCTATCTCACCTCTTTCTTATACTCATTTTCCTCCTCATCTTCCTTTTCCTGCTGCTCCTTTCCCTTTCTTTTTCTTATGGTGACAAGGAGAGGATGTAAAAGAAATAGTAGGTGATGTAAAAATAAAGATATCGATTTTTAAAAAAGCTATTTTAAAAATACTATTTGCTGTAACTCACAAACAGAGAGGCAAACAGAATCCATTGGTGGAATAAGGATCAACAATGAATATTCAGATTTTTGAAGTAAACCCCATGCAAAACAGAGGTAGGGCAGGTAGACAAAAAGGAATTTAGAAATATAGGATTATATTTTAGAAATCCAAACCTTTTATTTTAAAAAAAGAACTGAGGCTAAGAGAAGTCATGATTTTTCCATGTCATACATATCTAAAGTGGTACAATAAAATTTTTCCTTTGACTTTTCTACTAAATCATGATATCTCTTAAGGGGTTATAGAAGCAATTGAATGCAAAAGGAAAAAAGTTTCTTCACCAGCAAAATAAAACAGAATGATTATCAAGGAGAATAAAAGGCTAAAACTTATATGACTTATTGGCATGAGCCAAGAGAAATAATAACAAAATAGGATTAAACTTCTTAAAACTATAAAAAATACATTCTCTCACATTTATATATGTATATATATATATATATACATATATAAATGTGACATTCTGTCACATTTAAGGGTGACAGAAATAAAGGAAACTGTCACTGTCTTTCTAATTTACAGAAAGCTTTTAACAGATTATTACATAAAGTATAAATGCTTTATGCCTTTTTAAAAAGTTTGTCTTTTTAAAAAAGTCAAATGGAAAGAATAGACAACATAAATCGTGTGAAGCAGACTTTTTTTTTTTAACCTTTAACTCTATGGGATATAGAAAATCAAACATAATTAAAGTTCTTGGGTAAATTGGGGTGGGGTAAAAGAAAGGGAAAAAAGATAATTAGTCAGTTAATAACCATATTCATTTGTTACTTTATGCTAAACATTATACTTATCCCTGAGGATATATAAAAAGGGCAAAACATAGTCCCTGGTTTCAAGGGAAATAGGGAGGACAAAATACTGACAATTAAATATAAACAAGATATATATAAGATAAATTGAAATAAAAAACAGAGGTAAGGAACTAACATTAAGGGAAATAGGGAAAGTTTTCTTGTTAAAAGTGAAATTTTATATGGGAATTGAAGGAAGTCAAGGAATCCAGAAGCCAAGGAAATGAGGAGGGAGAGCATTCCATGCGTGGAGGATAGTCAGGGAAAATGCTTTAAATCAGATGTATGTGTTTTGTGTGAGGAACAGTAAGGATCTTGGTGTCACCGGATGGTATTAAAATTTCTGTAGGAATCATTTAACAAAATAAGTAAAAAAAAAATACACCAACACATAGCTAATATTACATTTCAAAACTAAGGCAACATGCAGTCCATGGAAATCTTTATGCATGGATTAGCATCCTTCATTTATATTTGATTTTAATGCTACTGATCTTTGCCCTATCTCTGTCTGATATATTGGTTGATTTTTTAATCAATGGACCAGTCCAAAAACCATATTTTGGAGCAATATAACTAGATACAGTAGTTAGATCTGAATGGTCTCAGACTAATTTCATCAATGACCTGCATGATGAAATAGTTGATGTAATTGTGGCTAAGGATGAAAATAAATTACAGAAGATAAGAATTCTGGTTTGTTTGTTTATTTTTGGAGGCAACTGGGGGGGGGTAGTGATTTGCCCAGGATCAAAGAGCTTAGTAAGTATTTGAGATTGGATTTGAATTCACATCTCTTGATTTCAAACTGGTACTCTATCCATGCACTACCTAGCTGCCCCTTAGAAGAATGTTTAACACATCGAAAGACAAGATTCAAATTCAGAGTGACTTTTTGAATGAGAGAAATGGTTCAAAAATGAAAAAAAAGGAATAGAGTCAACAAAAGAGAAGTTTAAGAAATCACATTAAGGAGAAAAATAATTGTAATTTTTGAATGGCATGTTCTAGGTATTTGGAGGAAAAGAATACAAATTAATTCTATGTAATGGTTTTTGTTTTCAAGGGCTTGTCATTTTGCTGAGAAAAGGCTTATTGACATGACACAATTAGAGAGACACCTTTTGGAGAAATTAGGAAGGAACAGAGATCAGCATGGCTTGAAAGCTGTTGAAGAAATTATGCCAGTTTTAATAATGTAGACAAAAATCAAGCATCAGGCAAAGATGCATAAAATGTATGCTATATTCAGAAAATATGAAGTATGTACTGCATAAACTAAATTTGATTAGAGGGATATGTTCAACTCAACTTCGATTGCTAAAGGAAAGTGAAGCAAGATGGTACAGTAGATAGAGTGCTGAACCTGGAGTCAGTAAGATATGTTCAAATCTAACATTAGACACATATTAGTTGTTAGATCAAGTTACTTAATATTTCTCAACCTCAGTTGCCTAATCGGTAAAATGAGGATAATAATAGCACATACTTCTCAAGATTGTTTAAGAAAAAAAGGCAAGGTTTTGCAAACTAAAAGATCTAAAGAACTATTATCATTATAATTTTTCAAGAAGTATTTAAGATTCTCATATGGGGATTGGAGAGCAGCCACTAAGATGATTAATGTATTGGGGGAAACCATAATGCATAATTGGAGGTATTTGAATCATTATTCACAGAGAAAAAAGAAAAACCTAGGAGTTTTCATGTTTTACTACCATTCCTTCAGGTATGTAAGGAGGTTTTACACATGGTATAGGAAACAGCTGTTGTTTGTAATAAGAAAAAGAGGAAGAAAGTTTAAATACCAATTTGGTGATAGAAAGTATTGTTAATCATCACAACAGGCTATACAATGTGGTTATAAATTCTGTGTCTCTCTCATTCTTTAATATGCAAGAAATTTCAGTTGGTATTAGATGACTTAGATATGTTCTTCTCTATAAATTAACTAGATGATTTTCTGAAGATCCCTTCCATGCTTAATTAATTAATTATTATTATTATTTTTTATCATTTTAAAGAGTCTACATGATTTCCACTTCATAGTTAGGGCAAATGATGTGAGGCATAACCAAGTCATAACTAAAATTTAGATAGCTTGGAGAGTAGAATGCTCTCCATTAGATCTGTACCTAGGAGAGCAGTGACAAATTGAGATTACTTTGATGACCAGTCCTGTAGTGATAGCTGCAAAAAAATAGAAGCTTTCATCTTTTTGGAAGGAATGAAGAGAGTTATTATATGGTCCAATGTTAGAGTTTTTGAAATTCAGTTTAAGGAGAAGCATTGAGATTTCTCACTTTGGACATTCCTCTTTAAAAATCCTAATATTGAGGGATTTAGAATCCAACCCCCTATCAGAAAAGGAAGCTCTTGATCCTGAAGCCTAGTTTTTCAGAAGCATGAAAGGGATATCTTGGGTATAATCTATTTTATGTGTTGCTTCTCCAGCAACTCCAAGTTTAAGAGCAGGTCCTGGTCAAAATGATGCTCTTTGAAGAGAAAAGATCATGTATATGATTCCTAAATTTAAAAATATGTGAAGGGACTTAAAGCCATAATTTGGAGGAACAAGAGGCTGATTTTTTACTCCCTTAGAAATATGAGCTATTTGGATGAGGTGGTTCTGTTTGAGAGGATTGCCTGAGCAAAATGACTGTATGGATATGTATACATATATTATATTTAACATATTTTAATGTATTTAACATGTATTGGTCTACCTGCCATCTTGGGGAGGGAGTGGGAAGAAGGAGGGGAAAAATTGGAACAGAAGGTTTTGCAAGGGTCAATGCTGAAAAATAACCTATGCATATAACTTGTAAATAAAAAAAATAAGAATAAGAGAGTTGCCTATTGAGCAACTCCAAGCATTTCCATTCCAAAGAAATCCAGATTCTTAAAGTGGTATCATAAGTATGGATCTCCATGTAAGTCTTTGTGGCAGGGACTAATTAGAATGTTAGAATATTGCGTGTCTACCCACCCTCAATTTCACTTCACTTCACTCTAATTTATTTCTCTTTCAAAGGGGAATTAAGACCACAGGATAACATCAGGAGTATGTAGAACTTGAAGATCATGGAAAAATAGGACTTTCTGAAGAAGTCATGAGATTATAAAACCATGGATTTAAAGCTATAAGGGGTATTAGAAGCCAGCACAACCCTATCAGTATCCCAAAGCTCAAAGAGGTAAGAATTATAGAATTACTAAATACCAGAGATAGGACTTGAAACCAGATCTTCCTGACTCCAAGTTTAAACTCTATCTACTACAGCTTTCAAGTAAAAATAGTTTAATTCATTGTACCTATATCTGTAGCACTTAGTATAATATCTGGCACATTAGGCACTTAATACATTATTTGATAAACTGATTGAAGATTATGCTAATGATAAATAAGCTACAAGTCCAATTTCTATAATGATGGAAAGGCTTTGCATATTTCCTGACAACAAACAACTATCAAGTTAGCTAGAGATTGAGAGTCACAACTTTAAAGCTTGGTTACTTGCTGATGAATTTGTTGACTGAAAATAAGAAAAATAATACAGAACAGCCTTAAATTCCATGTGCTTCACTTGGGCTTTGGAAATGATGAAAATAGTTGAAAAGGAGACATAGGTTTCTGAGAATTACACAATTTTTAGATTATTTACAAATGTTAATTTGGTTCTTAGTATACCAAATGCAAAATCCTTGTACAATTAAAAAAATACTCTTTAAGGAATCAGTTACTTCAATCTAGGTGTTCTTACTTGAAATGAAATAAGAAGACAAAAAATATTTAACTAGCAGAAACATTACTTTTTCAGATTTCTTTTGGTATTCTCAATATTTTTTGTTTCAAATTATTATATTTCATTATATGTTTATATTTATGTACAATAATTTATTTAACTATCCCCCTATTTGGGGGGAATGTAGCTTGTTTTAAGTTTTTTTTGCAATTAAATATAATACTTTTATGGAAAAAATTGAATATCTAGGGATTTTTCATTTCTTTTTTTCTAAAGTAATCTTGCCATCAGTAACATTACTGAATAAAAGCTATGATTTTTTTGGTAATTTGTGTATTTGTTATCAGATTGATCCCCAGTTTCCCACAGATTTGCAATTCAACCAGCATTGAAAGAAGGGAATATTTTTCTACAAGTCCATTAACACTCAGTTTAATTGACTTTAATTGTTGTTTGCCAACAGGTGTGAGGTGGTTTTCAATTGCTTATAAGTTATTTTGATTCTGTAAAATGTTTAAATGTTTTCTTCATTTGTTTATGAACTCTTATGGACCATTTTGTGTGCATTTACATAAAATCTATCATGTGCCCCATAAAAGTATTGTCATTGTTATTACTTAAATATCTGGGGGTAGAGTAGGAGAGAAAGAAGATTATTACCTATGTTATGAGTTTTATTTGGAAATATTCCTAAACTAAATTCTGGGGTGAATAATGAGTCAAAATGAAATTTGAAGTCTGCCCCTGAGTTTGGAACTCATCTGTATAATAACAGACTGTGGAGACCCTGAGCCTAGGTGCTACACTTAAGTTGAGTAAAAGCTTCCTTCCTTGCAAGTTTTACCAATTGGTTCAAGTTTGTCTCTTTTAACCTACATACAAGCCAAAATTTTTCCCACAATACAATACTTCTAATATTTTAAGATAGCTGTTGTATTTGCCCACATTCTCTCTTTTCTAGAGTATTTGAATCTTGCCACAATATTTTTCAAAACAGAAATAATTTTATTATTGGTAAATCTTCAATCTACTGGTTATAAACTGGTATCAGACCTGAGTGATTTGTCTTGAAAATAAAGCAACCAAATTGTTCCTGTGAATTAGATGGTTAACCCTGAGGCATGATGGTCTATTTGTATATCTTCTATTTCTATTGGTTTTTCAATTTCATTGTCTATTACTTGTAAATAAATTGCAAAACGAGAGGATAAGTTTTATGAGAGAAGGAAGTTCATTGAATATTTTAGCACTAAAATCATTTAACTGAAAATAACTGGAGGAGTACAAATCATATTCGACTATATACCTATCCAATCAGTAAAAGGAAGTATTTAGTTTCATAGCAAACAATTTTGATGGTAAACTACTGGTAGGATTTTTATTATTGACACTATTATCTACTTTAATCCTCTCATTTTATGGATGAGGAAACTGATGCCTATTGAGGTGAAATGATAGAATCAGTATGAGAACTCAAACCTCTTGACCTTCAGAAAGCATGAGTCGACTTTCTAATTGAGTGTTTTTAGCCTTAAATTTGTAAGTCAGAATATTTTGTAATGTTCTTTATGTAGCAAAATATCATTTATCTTTAGTGCATGAAATTATCAGAAAAAGGATATTTGAAATGTTACTAGTACAATTGCATTTAGTTATTTTTGCTATAGACTGAAAATACATTAATGGTATAAACACTGAAAACCCATACCTTAGGAGGTGTCTCTGATCCTGGGTACTCTCTTTGATCTAGTTTTTTCCAGCGCTGCATGAGTTTAGTCACCATAGGTGTATTAAAATCTACTAACTGGAATCCTGTCACATTGGCTCCTCCATGCATGAACCTCTCCAGAGAAATATCCTTGAATCCCTAAAAAAAAAAAAAAAAAAATCAATTTGACACTTTTTAAAGTGCTTCTGGAATCATGTCTATTAGCTTTAAACTAAATTAACAGTCAATATCTAAGTAGATTTTTAATGCAAGCAATGGTAAAAATTAGGATGAAAAATCTAATACAGTTCATCCTGAGGAAATTGTCATTTTGATTCAAATACAAGATTATAAAGATTCTGAATTCAATTCACTTCAGCTTAATTCAGCTCAAACTATTTGCTAAGTGCTTTTTAAGTGGCAAAGCCTAGGAGAATAGAATAAAAAATGTGACTTTCTTTACTCTCAAAGTAGCTTACTCTCTTATCAGAGAAAGCAATAAGAGATTAATAGGGAGCAGTATAAACAGAATTTTGGCTACTATGCTAAAATTTAAAATTTGGCTACTATTGATGGCATTTTGTAGTTTTCCACATGTAGAAACAATTGAACTTAGTACCTGGTTAGCCATAAATAATTACTTAATGTAGAAAACTGGTAGGAAAATTTTGTTTTCCTTCTGACAGGTACAATGCTAGCCAGTACCTAGCCTGGCTGTATCTATCTTATTTTCATCTTCCTTTCAAGGATGCTTTAGTCAGTCAGTCAACAAATTTATTAAATGTTTGCTGTATGCCAGGCTCTATGTAAAGTGCTAAGGATACATAGAAAACAAAAAGAAAACAAGCAATCTTAGTTCTCAAAGAGCTCACATTTTAATGGAAAGAGAATAAATAATTAAGTTTGTACACCATATATACAGAATAGATGGAATGCTATCTCAAAAGAAAGACATTAGCAGCTGGGTGAAAAATTTCTAATAGAAGGTAAAATTTCAGCTAAATATTGAAGAAAACCAAACATGCTGAGCCAGAAGTGAAGGCCCAAAGTATTTCTGACATAGAGAATGGCCAGTAAAACAGCTCTGCGATAGGAAATGGATGCCATGTTAGAGGTACTATAAGAAGGTTACTGTAACTGGGGAAGGGAATAAAATGTAAGAAGAATGGAGATTTCATGAAGATTATGAAGGGCTAGCAATCTTGTGTCTGACAAACCCAAAGACCCCAGGTTTTGGGATAAGATTCACTATTTAACAAAAACTTCTAGGAAAATTGGAAACTAGGCATTGACCCACACATAACACCATAGACCAAGATAAGGTTGAAGTGGGTTCATGATCTAGACATAAAGAATGATATCAACAAATTAGAACATAGGATAGTTTACCTCTCAGACCTGTGGAGGAGGAAAGAATTTGTTACCAAAGAAGAATTAGAGATCATTATTGATCACAAAATAGATAACTTTGATTATATTAAGTTAAAAAACTTACAAACGAAACTAATGCAGACAAGACTAAAAGGGAACCAATAAACTGGGAAAACTTTTACATTCAAAGGTTCTGTTAAAGACCTCATTTCTAAAACATATAGAGAATTAAATCAAATTTATAAGAAATCAAGCCATTCTCCACTTGATAAATGGTCAAAGGATATGAACAGACAATTTTCAGATGAAGAAATTGAAACTATTTCTAGTCATATGAAAAGGTGTTCCAAATCAATATTGATCAAAGAAATGCAAATTAAGAATACTCTGAGATACCACTACACATCTGTCAGAAGACAGGAAAAGATAATGACGAATGTTGGATGGGGATGTGGGAAAACTGGGACACTGATACATTGTTGGTGGAACTGTGAACAGATCCAACCATTCCAGAGAGCAATTTAGAACTATACTCAAAAAGTTATCAAACTGTGCATGACTTACATGAACTGATACTAAGTGAAATGAGCAGAACCAACAAAATACTATATAATGATCAATTCTGATGAATGTGGCTCTCTTCAACAATGAGATTATTCAAACAATTTCCACTTGTTCAGTGATGAAGAGAATTATCTACACCCAGAGAGAGGATTGTGAGAATTGAGTGTGGACCACAATATAGCATTCTCACTCTTTCTGTTGTTGTTTGCTTACATTTTGTTTTCTTTCTCAGGTTTTTTTTCCCCTTCTTGATCCAATTTTTCTTGTGCAGCAAGATAACTGTATAAATATGTATACATATATTGGATTTAACATATACTTTTAACATATTTAACATGTATTGGACTACCTGCCATCTAGGGAATGAGGTATGGGGAAGAAGGGAAAAATTTGAAACAGAAAGTTTTGCAAGGATCAAAGTTGAAGAAAATTTACGCATACATATATGTTTTATAAATATATTTATAAAGCTTTAATAAAAGCTCTTTTAATAAAGAAAGAAGATTATGAAGAGCTTTAAATGGCAAATGGAAAATTTTATGTCTGATTCTGAAAATAAAGTAATTTCTGGAGTTCATTGAACCAGAGAGTGACATTGTTGGACCTTCATAGTAGCAGCCATATGATTCTAGAGAATGTTGTGAGCAGACCCAGAAACATACGGAAAGGAATAGAGATGTGCCTCCCTCTCAACTGATTTTTCCTTTAGGATATATTTTATGTTACCCATCTTATGATCAAAATTATAGTTATAATTTTAGATAGACATATAAAAATGAAATAACAGTATGAGGGATACTAAAATTAAGTATCAAAGAATACATTAGAGATGATCGCAGTAGAAGGTTAGAAAATATAGATTTCAATATATTTACATTTGTTTAGGATGGGATGGGTAGAACAAAAGAAACTTAAGATAGATTTTCTAGTAATTTCTTTAATTTTTTGCCCTTAATACTTAAATAGCTCTCAATTGCACAATAATATAGAATTCTCTTTTGAAATGCAACATCCTATAGTCAAATCTTTCTATTTTAATACTCTTCAGCCCATCCCTAGAGAACCACTCAAGTCAGTCATGAGTCTATTTTGAGTCTTTCCCTCTCACTCATGTTCTTAATATCATAAGGATATTAAGCACACTATAAAAAATAGTCCATTTTAAGGGTCATGCTTAGCATTCCAACTTATAGCAAGGGGATATCAGATTAAAATTGTTCCATTTAGTTTGTTCTTAAAAACAAAGGAAAACAAGGAAAAAAGACAAAAACTTTAGCCCAATTTCTATAAGTTCAGAAACACTATTTTCCTATTCCTTAAACTTTTGAAAAAGGTCAGAGGGATTTATTTCCTAAATCTATCAAGCTTCAGACACACACACACAAACACACACACACACACATAGACACACACACACAAACACAATTTCTCTTATCTTATTCACATGCATTTACTAGTCCCCTTCCCTTAATAACTTTTCTCTGGGTTGATATATCTTCCACAACAATGAGCAATAGATTTGTTTTGGTTAAGAAAAACCATGTCGAGACACATCTAAAAGTTGTCATGTTACTAAATCAATCACTTGAGTTCAGGGGATTCTTTGATAAGAAAAAATGACCCTATCTTCCCTTTTACCTCTTCTTATGACTTTAGAATTTTTGTTTCATGTATTTGAGGTGGCTTTCCTTCATTCTTCACTTTCCAAAGACCTCTGCAAACCTCATTCTGACTGACTGTAAGACCAAAACCCTGGTCTGTTAGCATCTATAAGAAGTCTGAGTAGGATTTGCTTATTCTTACCAGAGTCCCATGTCTCTGTAGAAACAGAGAGTAAGCTTCTGTAGTCAGAATTTTGCCTGCATATCACAGAATCCTCTCCTTCTCCAGTTAATTAAGGAAATCACATTTGAAAAAAAAAAAGAAATAAAAATATTTCCACACATTGGCCAAAGTTGCAAAGTGACAAATGGTGTACAGAGTGTAAATGGACCACTTAAAAATTTGAAAGGACCTAATCATATAATCTCTCAGTCCCTAACAACCTACAGTTTGATGAAGAATATTGATGTGTGTGGAGGGAGTTGTAGATGAAGGGCTGGGACAAAGTTGATCAGGGTTCCTAATCAATTCCCTGCTATAGTAGTATTGATTACTGTTCCTTGAACAAGAAATATAAAATGTTTGTGAGTGTCTGAGGAGAGGGGAAAATGATAGTTATTCATAAAAGGCAGATGCAAGAGTCCTGGGATAGAAGCCTGGATGGGATATGAAACATGGTCTATTCTGGGGCAAGGTAGATAAAGTAAGTTAGGTAAGTGTTTACTCACTTATTAATTTTGCTCATCAATCAAGAAAGCTCAGTTTCATGGTAGAGTTCCAAAAATGGATAGATTAACTCCCTCAGGAGGAAAAATGTTCTCTGGAGGTCTGATTTAGAGAGTGTTGATTCCAAGGGGAGGAAAAAAGGGAAAGTGGCAATGTAATAGCAAAATGCTGAGTGGATGATTGTTTGGGATGTGATTAAACATTTATAAGTACAAAAACTGTAAAAAACAAACAAATCCTCAAATGCCCAAGATTAAATGGGCAAAGATTTGGAGCTTTGAAAGGTTTTTAATTCAAATGTCATTTATTATATATATATATATATAGGACCTCTGGGTAAAGAGCTCTATCAGCTAGCTGCCCTGTAACAAGTCCATACTTAAGGACCATTTATTGAAAGTTTTCAAATAGATATTAAGGGGATAAAACATTTTGGGCTGCAAAAGAGTAGGGGGATGTATAACTACAACTACCTCAATAATCACCTCCCCTCAAACCTCATGGAAACAGCTTGCGATGCAGAGTCCAGGATATAGGGAAATATCCTGAGCTTAGAAAGAACATGTAATTTTGGAGTTAAACAGGCCTGACACTTATTAATTGAATGATGCCAGGAAAGTCACTTCACATCTCTGTGACATCAATTTCTTCATCTGTAAAATAGGTATTATAATAATAGCAATAACATAATAGTGAAAATAGTAATAGTAATAATTTGTTAAAAAGCTTAAATTGCATGATTAAATACTTTGCAAAATTTAAAGTTATAAATGTATCATTTTTTGAAATAATGTTATATTGTTATGAACTTGATAAACAGATTCATGTCAGTTATTATTGCCATGATGACATAAAATAGCTTCTGCTTTTTCACATATCTCATTTTGTAGAAGAGGCTATACTATGAATTATAGGACCCCCAAGGTCCTGATGTAGTGCTCTCTACATAATCTGGTTCAGATATTTGTTGTTTAATTGTGGCTGATGTTTTGTGATTCCACTTGGGATTTTCTTAGCAGAGATACTGGAATGATTTGCCATTTCCTTCTCCAGCTCAATTTGCGGATGATGAAATTGAGGTAGACAGGTTAAGTGACTTGTCCAGGGTTACATAGCTAATAAAAATGTGAATTCAGATTTCAACTCAGCTCTTCCTAACTTGGGACCTGGCACTCTATCTACTATGCTAATTTGCTGTCTAGATTCAATCATTCTCTCTTTTATTTCCCTACTTCAGCTTCATGTGTCACCTAAAATTTAAATAAAAGGAGAAATGACAGAGATAAACTAGAGGAGGCATGGTAGGATTGATTGAGAAGGACAACTTATTTTTTTAAATGTTTTTGTCCTTTTAATATCTTTCTAAATATTTTTCCCTCAATAAAGTATCCTTCAGATGTTAAAGGGCAGCTAAGAGGTACATAAAATAGAGCTCTGGAAGACCTGCATTTAAATCCAGCCTCAGATACTTAAAAGCTGTATGTAGCTTTCTAATGTTTTTTTCTTCCAAATATTACTAATAGCTGTATATATAACATTTTACTATTTTTCACTATATGTAGTTTGGGTAGTAAAAAAAAGAAAAGAAAAGGAAAAAACCATTATTATTCTTATTTTGTAGATGAATTTACTAAATGGGGATGCTATTATTAAACAAGTAAGTGACAAAGTTAGCATCTAATCTGGATCTCTGGAGCCTTTCTTCAGTGATTATATTATCTTTCAACTTAGAAAAACTAATAGTGAGAAAAGGGTTGCCTAAAGAGAATTCCCTCTTACAGAATAAAATGGAAAAGTTACTAAGATCTACAGGGAAAAAATATGGATGTCCCTAGTTTATCTCTAGCTTATGCCTGTTTTGCTTGAGGCCATGTAACCCTTTCATATTTTAAGGTTAGGGAAATGACTGATAGTTTTTGTTGTTGTAAAGTGATAAAATGCTTTCAAAACATTGAAAATTTATCCTCTTACTCCAGCCTTTGTAAAATTTTACTCCTTAATTCCTCTTAATAACATATTAACATAGATGAAAAGCAATGAAACAGATGGCACTTTTATTTTTATGTGCTTAAATCTGTACGAATTGCATAATTTATAAAAACGACAAAAATCTTACGTACAGAAAAACAAAACATCATGTCTCACATGATAGGGACAGTTAGGTGGCTTATTGAATAGATCTCTGAGTTGAAATCTAGTCTCAGACACTTAAAAACTGTCTGACTCTATCAAGTCATTAAACCCTGTTTGCCTCAGTTTCCTCATTTGTAAAATGAGATGAAAAAGGAAATGGTAAATTACTCCAACATTTCTTCCAAGAAAATCTCAAATGGGGTTATGAGAATCAGACATTAATGCCTGGAATTAATGACTGAACAACAAACAAACAACAAAATATTTCTTCTTTACTTTGGTTAGCTATTTACAAGTAGAAGAATTAAGGAATTTTGTTTTCTAAAGAAAGATAGCAGGAATCTGTATACTGCATTGACATCAAGGTAATATTAAAAGAAAAATATGGGGGTTCAAAGCATGTTCAGTACAGGACTCCTGACATGGGTGGACACAGATAAAAATCACAGTGGATAGGCAAGCAAAGATGAGTTGCTACCTACATCACTGGAGGACTTATCTAAATTTATGGCATCATAGATCCTTTGGTTGTCCAGTTCTTGCTTTACATAAGTGGACCACTATATAAAGCAATTTTTACATAATGTGAATTTTCCTGTGGACATGGAGAAGAAAGAGGGAGGAAAAAAGGCAGGAAGAAAGAGATGCAAGTGCCCATGTAATTCACATACAGGTAGGGGCTGAGGACAGAGAAGCAAAGGTGGGAGGAGGAACATGTAGGGCTGCAGTCAGTCACGTTAGAATTAAACTAGGACACAGATAGGACAGGAAGGATGATCCATAGGAAGTGGGAAGAAGGAAGTGGTACCCCAAAGCAAACTGATGAAAGATAAACATAAGCAGGTGATAGAGCATGGTAAAGGTATCCTTTCAGAGTTAAAGGTCTAAAAAGCCACCAATTTGGGGCAAAGATGGTCTCTCTGTATCTCTCCTGCTTTGCCTAGGTTTTTTATTTTTAAGTTTTCTTTTTCTTTTTTTGTTAGGGATGGTAAGAAGTCTGAGGGACAGGATTAGAGAGAGTACAGTAAAATACTGCACAGTTATATTAGTATATTTTTTTTGGAATGTGGATTTTTCTCATAATTCTTTATGTAAAGATGAATTTATATAATATAAATTTACATAAGGGAAAACTATCTCTTTTTTTGCTCTTTTTTTTGGAAATGAGAGGCACTTGGAATTGAGCATTCCATATGTTTACATAATTCTTTATATTAGCATATTTGGACCCTTATCTCTGTGAAGTAGGTACTAAAGGTACCATTATCCCTATTTTTTTTTTTTTTTTAGCATAGTACATGTTTTCGTGATAACTTGTAAGCATCTACTTACAGTGGCAAGATAAGCTCCCCCAGAGTAGGATTACCTACTTGTCTTCTTAAGGTTTTAGAGTACTCTGAGAAGTTAGAGCTTGGTTGTGGGTTTTTTTTTTTTTTTTTTGGTTAAGTGTTTGTTTTTGCTTTTGTATTGAAGTTTGTGATTATCACCTCATGTGCATTTCCTAATAATTATCACATGGCATCAATTAACCATTAATTAGGCTTTTAGACAGGAATGTTTTCTAAGGTGATACAATTATTTCTTCCCTGAATATTGTTTTAAACTACTTTTTATTTTATCATACAGACATATCTTCTATGTAGATATTCTACATATTATTTATATTGCTATTTACATGTACCTGTATGTGTATCCTCTGTTGAAATGTAAGCTTTGATACGAATTGCTTCTTTCTTTTTAAATTTATATTCCTAATGTTTAGTAAAGTTTTGATTATATATACTTATAGATGCATAAATTGTCTCAATAAAATTTAAGTTCCCTAATAGTGCCCCAAGTTTGAAAGAGACTCTCCCACAAGTATATAGATAGGCCAAAGAGGTGTGGGTTTAAATTTAGAGACCACATGTGGAAACGGAATAGCTCACAGCTCTTAGTTTCTGGAAGTTATTTTCTCCTCTTCATTCCCCTGCATCAGAAAAGTATAACTTTTCTGCTGAGATCCTTATGAAATCTTTACTCTTTCTTTATTCATCATGTCTAGTTTTTCCTCATTCATTATTTAGATATTGTGATCAGTCATAGCAGATCCAAAAACACTATTAGGCTACTAATGAAAAAGTTTAAAATACTCATGTCTTCTGAAGTTTACAAGGTTTTTCCCTGGTGACATAGTGTAGAGGAAGAGGGCAAAGTACTCTCCTCATGCTTAAGCAATTTCTTTTCAAGGACTTCAGTGAAATATACCTATCACTAAGCTGCCAGATATTTAAATGCTCACATCTGAACTAGATTGTTGGTTTGAAACGTAAATATTTCAGTGAATGGAGCTGGGCCTAGTGTCAGGAAGAGTAATCTATATGAGTTCCAATCTGGCCTCAGACAGTTTACTAGCTATGTGATCCTGAGCAAGTCACTTAACCTCAGTTTTCTCATCTGTAAAATGAACTGGTGAAAGAAATCACAAACTACTCAAGTATCTTTGCCAAGAAAACCCTAAATAGGATCATGAAAAGTTGGAAGCAATTGACCTGACAATGAAACCTGTGCAAAGTCACTCCAATTCATCAAATGGCTTTCATATACTTCTAAATTGATCAAAGATTTTCCAGATTCAGTCTAATACCTTTGCCTGATTGATTCAATAGAGATTATTCTTACCTGGTTAAAGTATTATGTAATTCTGCCTTTGTCTCTAATATCATCATTTAACCTTATATAGTTGATCAATTGTCTATTTGATGTCTGTGTGCAAAGATCCATTATCTCTTTGGATCAAGAAATATTTATTAAACATCTGCCATAAACTAGACATCACTGAAATAAATATAAAGAATGAATTAATATCTATTCTCAAGAACAAACATCTTGGGAGGAGAAGAAATAAAGGGAAGGTAAAACCAGATGAATTTAGAAAGTTTACTACATGTCATTAAAGGTAAATTTGTTATCTATTATAATGCTACTTTTTATAATGTAAATTTAATAAGGAAAAGTCTTCAAAATCTTCCAAGTATAATGTAAATATCTTTAAATAGATGATAGATTTTACCATAAGTAATATCTTTCCTTATTTACACATTAAACAAATACTTATATGTATTGAACTTTAAACAATTTCTTCCAAATTCTGTTTTGCAAGGTCCTACATTAAGTATTTCCTTAAAATATTATGGGATCCAAAATTGTTCTCCCCTCTATCTTACAATTTCAAGACTATTTTGGATTCCTAATGTGTCCTTAAACTTTCATAAATCTTAATTGAAATGTTAGTCATAAGCTACCATTCAGATTGAAAGCCAACAGTTATTGTGACAGCTAATACCCTTAATGAAAGGAATAATATGATCATTGTTTTAAAATTTCATCATGATACATTTTAGCCAAATACACATACACATGGTATGATTCTTTATTCAAAATATCATTATTACTATTTTAACATTGTTTCAAATGAAACATCAATTGTATCTCATAAAAACTTCCATATAAAATATTATCTTAAGCATTATTATCAGGAATGACTAAAAAATATTTAAAAATTTTATTTCATCAACTTTTGTTAAGTTGTAAATAGAGAATACTTACCAGATTTGCAATGATATAATGGTATCCTTTAACATGTTTTCCAACACTGACAATCTGTGAAAATATAAGAATTTGAGAAAAAACTAATTTTTCTTTTATTTACTGCTTTATTATCTATAATAATAGGTTATATTAAGTTTATCAGCATAATGATGCTTATAGCTAAGAAGGCCACATTATTAGCATAATGCTATATTTGCACATTGTTAAGAACAATATATTTCTCTCCCCCCGCCAATTATTCTGTGAGCACAGAATTGTTTAAGTCATGTAAATGCAAAATGCTAAAATGTACATAACTAGAACAGATTTTTGATTTAAAATTACTTTAAACATTGAAGATAATTTTGTTATAAGTCACTAATTCAGCAAAAACAAGTTAAAAACTAGTAGAGACAATGGTTACGTTTTATAAGTAATACACAAATATGTAATTTTATATTAGAAATATGTGGCAAAAATATCCACCATTGGTGAAAAAAATTGGAGTTCTTTATCTACAGAGGCCTTGTGATACAAGAAATAAAACCTTTAAATTAGAGTAAGAAAACTGGGGTTCAATTCTTTTCTCAAACATTTTATTAGGTGCATAATACCCAGCATATTAATTAACCTTTCCTCAGTTTACCCAAATGGGCTTAATAGCATTATGTTTTATGATTTAAATAATAACTAATTAAATAAAATACTTTCTAAAAAGTACATATCCATCAGGAAGTCTCCAATAATGCAAGATAAAGTGCTTTTATAAATAATTTAGATATTATTCCAGAGTTTTTAATGTATTATTTCTAGGTAACTATTTCTAACTACAGACCACAGTCTAACTACCAGAGACCATGAGGTTATTTTCTATCTGTACATACTAGTATTAGTATTTTATTATAAAACCAAGAAAAGAAATAATAAAAGAACAGCACTTGAGGGACTTTTCATTCTCCATATCCACTCTCCTGAGAATTACTCCTAGTTGCTAATGGGGACTTCAGAAATCAATATTTAAAATGATAAAAGTAAAAAAAGCTTAAAGATAATTTTTACTATTGCTTGTGAAAAATAGAAAACAAACTTATGTACTAATAAACCATATTAGTAATTTGGTTTATAATTAACACATCAAATATAAGCATCATACATTCCTGTTTTCTATAAAGCTGATAATTTCTTCAGTGAAAATTTCTTTTGAAGCCATTTCTAAACTATTATAAGATAATGAATACTTTCTGTTTTCTGAATAAAAAACAGATTGTTTAATATCCATTTTATCTTATTATAGTATTGTTTTTCTACAATTATTAATTCATGCTTAAAATTGCAACTTTTTATTAAACAGGATACTGAGATCTTGGTAAATTATATAGAGTTAAATACATATTTTATTTTAAACAGTATTTTATTTCCTCAAATTGCATGTAAGGATCATTTTCAACTTTCATTTTTACAAGATTTTGAGTTCCAATTTTTTTTCTCCTTCCTTCTTCAAGATAGTGAAGCAATCCGCTATAAGTTATCATGTATATACATATGCAGTCATGTTAAACATGTTTCCACATTAGTCATGATATGAAAAATGAAGCAAAATAATAGGGAAAAACCATGGAAAAACAAAAATAAAAATAAAGTGAAAATAGTATGCTTTGATCTGTATTCAGACTCTATAGTTGTATTTTTTTTTTTGGATGTGAATAGCATTTTCCATCATGAGTCTTTTGGAATTATCTTGATGAGAAAAGCTAAGTCTATCATGGATGATCATCACACAATGTTGATGTTACTATGTACAATATTCTGGTTCTCATTTCACTCAGCATCAATTCATGTTAAGTCCAGGTTTTCAAGATATACTTTATACAATACTCCACACCTTGTGATTGTAGTGATAGTCAGTGAAGTATCATAAAAAGGTGGTAAGCACAAAGAAGGGACAAGAAAAACAATTGAATAAATGTTAAATAAGACAATTAGAATTTCATTAAATCATAGTATCTAAAAATTAGAAGTGATAGCAGAACACATATAGTCTAATTCATACCCAACAATTAGATATCCTTCCTCTACTTGTACTCTTCTAGTGAGGAATCTACTATTTCTCAAAAGGGCCTTTTTTTCTTTTGTATAGTTTTAATTATTAGAAAACTGTTTCATAAAACTTTTATCTTTCTCTTTATAATTTCTACATATTAATTTTAGTTCTGTTTTCTACAACTGAGTAGAATAAATCTAATTCTACTTTCTACTGCACCATGTTAGTCCAGTTGAATATTTGTCATATGAAAACTCCAAAGGGAGTTGATTGAAGCTGAGTTCATATTTGTACCAACTTGCTTTGGCTTTCTCATGGAAAAACTTAGCAGAAGATGGATTTTTTAATGGGGTCTATTCTCCTGGATTTCTTTCCTAGACATAGTGGCCTGCTTTTTCATTGGTGAGACTGGGCAAATTCAGTATTCTGTATGCATTAAGTGGGGAAAAGGCAGGGGATAAGGTCACTACTAAAGGGATATTTAAATACTTAAATGTCTTAAATGGAGAAAAATAGAAAACTTTGTTGTCAAAGCTCCAAATGTGGATCTGAAAAGACAGTCATGGCTCACATAGTACATCTATAAGAATTAGACAAGCAATACTGATTTCTGATTATTTTTTGAAATAAAAAATAACTATGAGGGGGTGCATCTTTCCTTCTTTTCTGGCAAACTTTTTACTTTATTTGGTGGATTTCTTGTTAAGAACAACAAAAAAAGAAACTAAGCAATGAAATAAACCAATGTTCTTATTGATCTGGGGCAAGATAATTTAAAAAAATCTCATATGTTGAAGGCTAATAAAAAAGGAGAATATACAGGAGCAAAATAATGTAAGGGACACAATGTCTAGGGGTTTTAAAAGTCAGGAGAAAGGAGGAAAAATTAAATCAATATTTTTTTTTAACTAAAACCTATTGTTCCCTCAAAAATTATTCTTCTTTTTCTTTTAATGAGGAGTGTGTAGGTGGGAATACAGTTTGAAATTACTTGGATAAGAATATGGAAGGAAAAGTTAAGGAGAAACTAAAGTCACATGTTTGCTTGAGCTGGATTCAAGAATAGAAGAAGATACAGGATTTTTGTTGTTGTTGTTGTTGTTGTTGTTGTTATTGTTGTTGTTTTGTCATAGCCCCACCTAGAGGCCTGAAATAAAAGAACGAAAAGATAATTTGAAGGCAAGTCTTGTAGTGGAGAAACAGAGATTCTTCCCATGGAAGAGTCAAAAAGAGTCAATAAACTCTTAAGTAAACACCTATTACATTCCAAGCAATTTGATAAAACTAGTATAAAGAGAGACTCGATGCAGAGAGACTAGCCAGAAGACTATTGCACTAATCCAGGTATGAGGTGATACACCAAGGTGATAGAATTATCAGAGAAGAGCATTTTTATTTGAAAGATGTTATAAGAGTAGAATTTACAGAATTTGGTAAATGATTAGGTATGGGAAGATAAGTTAATAAAAGTATAGGATAACATAGTTTGTGAGATTAGCTGACTTTTCTTGTGGTTCTGCTTGCTTCATTGTATATCAGCTTCTCAGGTTTTTCTGAAGCCATTTCCTTCCTTGCTTCATACAGCATGATAGTGTTTTGTCACATTTCATTTCTCAGTTGATTGTCATCCCATCAATTTCCAATTCTTTGCCACCACAAAGAAGAGCTGCTATAAATATTTTTGAATATATAGGTCTTTTACCTCTTTCTCTGATTTCTTTATGGCATAGAGCTAGTATTGTAATTGTTTAACCAAAAGATATGTACAGTTTTATGGGTGTGGTTAGGATGATAGAATAGTTTTTTGGTGGGGTGAGGAAGATAATGAGTTCAATTTAAGACATGTTGAGTTTAAAATTTCTATTGGATATTAATTCAATATGTTAATTGTCAGTTGGAAATATGAGATCATATGTCAGAGAAAGTGAAGCATGGAAAATAGATTTGAGATTTCTCAACAGAGATAATAATTGAATGCTTTAGGACTGGAAGTTCTTACTTTAAGTGACAGAATAACTTAAAAAAATTAAGCAAAAACATAAATAGGACTAGCCCAGATATAGAAAAAGTAAAGATGAGGAGAAATTAAGTGTATTTCTTAAAAAAAAAATAATTATAGAAAGTAATGTTATTCAAATTAATTTGTACTCATCTACTCTGGGAAAAGGAAAAAAAGAAAGAAAAAATGAAAGTTATGAAGAAAAGAAAGGAGGAAGAAGTAAAGGAAAGGTAGAGAAATCTCCACCAAGTTAGATGTAATACTTCACATCCTTTACTTCCCACTCACATTTTAGCTGTCCGCAATCCAATTCCTTATTGTTGCCATTTTACCAAATATTTCTATGATGGTCACCAACTGCCTTCAGGCACAAGTCCAATGAAAATTTTTCTAATGGCTATGTTCCTTGATCTTTCTGCATTATCTGACAATGTCTACCAGGTCTTCCTTTTATAAATTTTACCCTCATTTGCTTTCCATTGTATTTGACTATTTAGGTTTTTTTAGGCAGCCATATGTGGTAGATAGAGTTCCAGGCTTGGAATTAAGAAAACTTATTTTCCTGTTCAAATCTGACCTCAGACACTTACTACTTATATGATCCTGGGCAAGTCACTTAACCAGTTAAATTTGCCTTGGTTTCCTCATGTGTAAAAATAAGCTGGAGAAGGAAATGGAAAACTAATCTAATATCTTCACCAAGAAAACCCCAAATTGGGTTATGAAGAGTTGGAAATGGCTGAAAATGATTAAACAACACTAGTACTAGATTAATCTTCCTCAAAAAGAATGCAGATTACATGACTTCCCTGCTCCCAAACACACTTATGATTCCCCATTGTATACAAGATTAATTTCAAACTCCTTTTCCTGGAATTCAAATTGTGCTATATTATGAATATAATTTTGCCAACTTTTCACATTTTATACTTAAACTCAAGTCAAACAACTTTTTTTTTTTTTTTTTTTTTTTTTTTTTTACTTTCCAGATTTTGATTGTGCTTCCTCATTCTACTTAGACTATTATTCTGTCATGATTCTGTCTTCTGTAACCTTACCCAAGCTTCAAGACCAGTCTTGACTGTTTCTTCTTTCACAAAATGTTTGTCAATGCAACTTCTATCAGTGATGCAATCTCTTCTTCAGGTTTTCATGTCACTTTATTTGAGCCTCTATTGTTAGTCAGTTGTTTTCAGCCATGTCCAAATCTTTATGATCCAATATAGCTTTTATTTATTTCCTTGTTTTTGTTTTTTGGGTAAAGATACTGAAGGGGTTCACCATTTCCTTCTTCTGACAATTTTACAGATGAGGAAACTGAGGCAAAGAGTTAAGTGACTTGCCCACAGTCACACAGCTAGTATGTTTCTGAGGCCAAATTTGAATTCTTCCTGACTCCAGGCCCAATAATCAATCCATCCACTGCATCAACTAGCTGCTTCTTCACACTTCAGTGACACAATGTATACTTGTTTTGAAGATAGTTACTTGTATAACAGTTTGTCTATTAATATCCTTGAGAATAGGTACAGGATTACTATACCTAAAATGGTGTTTTTCTATATGAGAGGCGATGAAGATATTGAAGGCTGAATGTTGAATTTATCAGTTCTCCATTTTGTAGCTTTTATGTGACTATATTCAGTTGTAACTGTAATAAAAAGTTTATTTTAAATTTAAACCCTCACAAATGTTAAAACTGGGTAAAATCCATGGTTAGTCTGTACAGTCTTTTCTCATAAAAATTGCTAACAGATCTATATTGTCACAAAAGAACTGCAATAAAGTAAGGCTTCTGTAATAAATTGTTAAAAGGTAAAGACTTGTAAAAGATAAAGAATTGTACAGAGCAGAAATACAGTATCAGAAAAAGGAAAATTAAAAACTGGCAAAATTCTGTATCATATTTGTGGTGATAATAAACCCTTTCACATATCTATTCAAAATCCATTAGCCTATCATAAAAAAAAGTCCTACTAAGAAAAAATCCTGATCCTCCATCACTAAATGCATAAGAGCTCAAGAAGCCTACTGTCCCAAGGGAACTTAAATCTACAGATTTACTTCCTGTTGTGGTAAACTCTTCTGATAATCATTTTCCCTACTGAATCAGGGACACTTGTAGAAGTAATAGTGAGGCAGCTAAGAACAGAGTATAGAGCACTGTCAGAAAGACTTGAGACATTCATTTCTAATGGAGCAGTAATGAACTGAACTAGCTATACCCAGAAAAAGAACTCTGGGAGATGACTAAAAACCATTACATTGAATTCCCAATCCCTATAGTTATGCACACCTGCATTTTTGATTTCCTTCACAAGCTAATTGTACAATAATTCAGAGTCTGATTCTTTTTGTACAGCAAAATAATGTTTTGGTCATGTATACTTATTGTGTATCTAAGTTATATTTTAATATATTTTAACATCTACTGGTCATCCTGACATTTAGGGGAGGGGGTGGGGGGGTAAGAGGTGAAAAATTGGAACAAGAGGTTTGGCAATTGTTAATGCTGTAAAGTTACCTATGTATATATCCTGTAAATAAAAGGCTATTAAATAAAAAAAATTTAAAAAAAAAAAAGAAAAAAAAAAAAAAAAAAAAAAGAAAGACTTGAGACAGAAAGGTTTAAATTCAATCTAGCTGAGACATTGGTATTATCCATGTGATTCTGAGTAAATCACTTAATCTCTGTGGGTTGGTTTTCTCTTTTATAAAATGAAACCTGTTGACCTCTCAAGTCCTTTCCAGCTTAAATGTACAATACTATATGGCTGCCCTATGATATCATATGACTAGCTACATTGTCAGATGTTTTCACTAGTTTTTCTTTGTCACGAGAAAAAAAATTAATATAAAGACAAAAGATATGAATAAAATGGATTTTTTTTTTAAAGAAAAGAGAAACAAGAAGTGATGGCAATGATTAAGTTTGAGAAAATATTTCCTCTGAATCAGTACTAACATAATACCCCAAAATGGATTAGGGGCATAATTTTCAAAACTATCTCTTTTTCTTTGTACCCACAAAGAACTAGTTTAAGAGTTTGTGATTGCATATACATAGGCATTCCCTCAGTGATGCAGTTTATGCAGTTTACAACTAGCTGCATATTAGTTGATGATTTGTAAGTATTTGTTTATTTTTTTAAACTAGATATGTGATTCCATTGGTAGTAGAAATTTCCAGTTAGTAAAGTCACTCTACCAAAAATGATTGGCAAATAATTTGCATCTTAGAATTTTTTATGCCTGTAAAACACTAGTTCTGATACTATCTACTAGTTTTAGAGTTGCCAAGGGCCTGAGAAAGTAAGTAAACTACCTAGGGTCAGGTAACTATTAAGTGTCAAAGACAGGTCTTTCTAACTCTGCTGCCAGATCCACAATACAATATTGCCTCTGAAATAGGGATAAAATTTCAGGGAAAAATTTCATTCAAGATGCTGGGTTCAAATTATAAATAAAGTTGACAGGGAAATTAAAATTTAATTTAATTTCTTTAAAATATATTCATTTTTGTGTTCATTATCTTTTCCTCTCACCTAAACCCATGTTACGATTTTTTAAACAAAAATTTCTTCATAATAGCACATGACCTTAAAACAAATTCCCCCATTGGCCATATCCAAAAATGTATGCCTCATTTTACACTTTATGTACATCACTTCTCTGACAGGAGATGGGTGGTTTACTTCAATTTTATCTTTTTGGTTTATAATTTATAGAATTGATCAGAATTCTAAAGTCTTTCAAGGTTTTTCCTCTGGAATGTTATTCTATAAATTGTTTTCCTTATTCTTTACTTCATCCTGTATCATTTCATAGATATTTTCCCAAATTTCCTTTGAAATTCTATTTCATCATTTCTTATGAAAAAATAATATTCCATTATATTCATACACTATTCCCAAGTAAGGACAGTCCTTATTCTCTAGTTTTTAGCTACTGTGAAAATAGATGTTATACATAAGGTCATATGTATCTTTTCTTCTCTTTTTTTCAATCTACTTTATTCAGATGAAAATAATATCTAGGATGAGAAATGGGGCGCAAAAATTATTTGTGATTTCAAGAGTTACTGTGGTCCAAAGTTTTGTGTGACCTTTTGGTCAAATAAGAGACAAGTGTCTTAAACAGGAGACTTTGTGCTAAAATTTTCAGCTAATTGTGGGACTATTAAACTGAGCTTGAGATTGAGGATTGTCTTTTGTCCTTTTTATCTCTAGCTCTTAACACAGTGTCTGACATCTAAGTGGGTGTATAATAAATGCTTATTGAAAGACTGAATTATCAGACATAGTGTTTTGCAGGTATATATTGTATGTATCCAGGGTCAAAAAACATTAGAGAATTCCCATTGAGGCCCTTAAAAAGACTAGTTGAAAATACAATTTAAAACTCACAATTTAAACTTTTTTGGCTTATATGAATGTATTTTTACAGATGATTTTATAAAACTGGAGTCGATGGAAGTTGTTTATTGTTTCCCTGATTAAGGAACATATTTTGAGTTAAAAGAATGATGATTCATTCTTTGATAACAATTGCTGTTATTACACACTAGTAATAATTTTATCATCTCAGAAACATTTCCTAGATTATCTGCATTAATTTTGTTGAAGTATAAAAATATACATATATATTATATGAGATCCATATTACTAGTAAAGATGGTAGAATTGCTTAGTTATAAACTTCCCTTAGAAAGAAGAATGCTTTGGGTGAGGAATTGGCTACAAAAAACAATTAGCTGATAAAGGGTCAAAGGATATGAACAGACAATTTTCAGATGAAGAAATTGAAACTATTTGTAGTCATATGAAAAAGTGCTCTGAATCACCATTGATCAGAAAAAATGTGTAGATTACCACTACACACCTGTTGAATTGGCTAAGAGGACAAGGAATGATGAATGTTGGAAGGGATGTGGGAAAACTGGGACACTTATACGTTGTTGGTGGAATTGTGAACACATCCAGCCATTCTGGAGAGCAATTTGGAACTATGCTCAAAAAGTTATCAAACTGTGTATATCCTTTGACCCAGCAGTGTTTCTACTTAAAGGAGGGAAAGGGACCCACATGTGCAAAAAAAAATGTGGCAGCTCTTTTTCTAGTGGCAAGAAATTGGAAACTGAATAGATGCCCATCAGCTGGAGAATGGCTAAATAAATTATGGTATCTGAATGTTTTGGAATATTTTTGTTCTATAAGAAATGATTAGGAGGATGATTTCAGAGAGGCCTAGAGAGACTTACATGAACCGATGCTAAGTGAAATGAACAGAACCAGGAGATCATTATACCTGGCAACAAAAATACTATACAATGATCAATTCTGATGGATGTGGCTCTCTTCAACAATGAGATTATTCAAACCATTTCCAATTGTTCAATGATGAAGAGAGCTATCTACACTCAAAGAAGAGAGGACCATGGGAGCTGAGCATGGACTACAACATGGCATTTTCACTCTTTCTGTTGTTGTTTGCTTGAATTTTGTTTTCTTTCCCAGATTTTTTTCCTCCTTGATCCAATTTTTCTTGTGCAGCAAGATAACTGCATAAATATATATTTATATACATATATTGGATTTAACATATATTTTAATATATTTAACATATATTGGACTACCTGTCATTTAGGGAAGGGGGTTGTAGGGAAGGAGGGAATAATTTGGAACAGAAGGCTTTGCAAGGGTCAATGTTGAAAAAATAGTCATGCATATGTTTTGTAAATAAATAAGCTTTAATGAATAAAAAAGAGATTCAATCAAAAGAGAGAAATCTAAATTATATGTAACCCATATTAATACTATCCTCTTCAGAGAAATAGACGACAAACAAATGTAGTACAACCTTATGTGTGTGTGTGTGTGTAGAATTATAGTTATTTATGTATATATATGTATATACATATACATATATGTATGTGTATGTTTGTGTTTATATATGTAAATATAGCTGTGCTTAACTGTAACCTACTTGGGAGAAGCAGGGGTGGTGGAAGAAAGGGGAAAAAAGAATAAAGTAAAAAGAGAAAAACAGAGAACAAAAAAAGTGTATAAAAAAACAAAGATGGATAGTTCTGAATACAATTTTTCTATTATTATATGAGCTTTCATGAAATGGATATTTATTGTTATATATTTTGAATCCTTTCTGGTTCTTCTGCACATGAAAATTTTTTCCTTTTTTATATTTTCCTATTTTTCTATGTTTTTCTATGTTGAATTTAAAATTTAAATAAATACATACATTTTAAAAAGAAAAAAAATAGCAATTTCCCCATAGACAAAAGAACATGAGTATTGATGATTTTTATCTTTTTTCTTCCTCCTGAAAGAAATATAGGATATAACTCAACAAAGGGAAAACAAATATTCCAGTGGAAAAGAATTCTGTTATATAAGGTCAGGAAGGAAATATAAGATATGTTGATTTCATATTTTCATGGTGAAAAAACTCTCACCTTTATCAAAACAACAAAAAAAGACAGGGGACTAACTTGTTATGGGCCAGAACTCTGAACTTGAAATAAAGGTTCTTACAAGATGCTAACTGAGTGGAATTAATAAAACAATGCTTATCTAGTTTAGCATGGTGATTAATAGTTCTCTAGTTCAGAACATGTACTTATTACTTAATTTAGTACTACAAGATTCACATCTATGTTGATATAACTATAATAGTGTATATAACAGCCAGCAGGGACTGAGAGACAGATTCATTCCTTCGTTCACCTTTGTGGTGGCTAGAGGCTGAAGCACAAGCCCTTGAACTCAGAGAGACATTCCATCTTTGGTCAGGCTCCTGGTGGCTCTCCTGAGGGATGGAGAGGCTTGGAGATAAAGTTGGAGAAGACAAGAAGACTCAAGCTCTCATAAAAGCATGCATATTGCTATTCAAATAATGCATTAAAAAGAATGTCAAGCAAAAATGTTGATGCTTTAAAAATATAAAAAAATTACTAGGAATCTATATTAATAAACTGATATTTATATTGTGCTTTAAGGTTTTTAATCTACTTTACATACACTACTTATCTGAGTCTTACAGTAATCTATTGAGATTACTGTTACATCTCATGCATTTAGGAAAGTACTTAATATTATCTCCATTTAATATTAAGGTTAAAGGTAAGGTAGAAAAGTATAGGCTAATGCGTAGTCAAGAAAAACTATACTTCCTGATGCTTGTGATTTCCTTGAGTTTAGTCTATAGATTCTGAAAAAAAGGAAATTAAGTACAATCACAAAACAACAATGTTCATCTTCCATAATATGTCAATGAGTGTCAAGCTAGTGAGCATGGGGGGGAAGGGGAGAAGGTCTGATTGTTTGGGTAATTAATTTTGTTTTGTTTACAATGTGGGAAAGAGAAAGAATCAGAATCCCATAACAGTCATCATGGAGCAATAATAGTAATGGCAGTATGAACCAGTTGTGAACATTAATTTTTTAATTAAAGAAAATTAAGAAAGTTAATTAGAAAATTAAAGAAAATTAAAAGTGCTCTGCCAAATAGTTTCTAACAAGGAAAATTGATGCAAACTAGGAAGAATCAATCATACAAAGTGTAGGATTGATAGAGGAGCTAAGAAGTATAGAAGCCAAAAATAGAAACCAACTCAGTACAATGAATATAAATATTACTGATAAAAATTGACAATTGTAACATCTCCAGTGCTAGAACTTGGAGTTTAAGACCATTTAAACTGAACTTGGAATAGTCTGCCAAACGTTGGTATTAAAGGGAAGGTCCGGATGTAGCTAAAGCTGGATGTGACAGCCACTCTCTATATCTGCAGTCAACATTTGACTTCCTGCTTACTCAGCACAGGATTAGTGATTTAAGGCTGAGAGAGACCTTAAAGGTCATATAATCTTAGAATCTTTATTTTTCATCTGTGAGGGACATTAGAGGCCTTCTAATATTAACAAATAGTAGAGTTCAAATAGTGTATAAACTATTGAATGAATGAATGAATTATATTAATTAATAATAAATCTGACAAGAATTAAAAGTGAGAAAGAAAAAAAAAACACAAGGCAAAAATGACATGGCCTGTAAGAAATTGGAGTCTTGACAAAACCATCATGATAGGACATTCAAATGCAAAACAAAAAAACCAAACCTGTCAATTCAGACATAGACAAGAGCATTTCCATGTGCTTTTTTTTATACTGTTTTCATTTATAAAACAATCCTTCCAGATAAGAGTGGATATATTTTACTTCAAACTAGTATTATTAAATTGTTACAAGTTATATGGAGATATATATTGGATAGTTGTTGGAATCTTTACAAATTGTTAAGGCATTAGAGTTGATAGAGACAATAATTATCTAATTTAGCATGATTGATTTGATCTTAGAAGGAGATATTTTGGTCCAGAACTTGAAACAAGGTACTAAGTACAACTGATAGAAACAATGCTTGTGTTCACACCTTTAGAGAACTCATAGAAGCAAGAATTATTTAAGTACTCATTGGAGTTCACATGTATGGGAGATTTCAGGGTTTAGAAAGAGATATCTGAATTCACACCTCCCTTGAAGCTCTTAGGGCCAGAGAGCTTGTTGGGAGACATCCCACAATCCCATTCTCTTAGAGGAGGAGTTACCCTTTGGGACATCATATATAGAGGAAGCTCTTAGAGCTTGAAAGAGTTACTTGGGAACACTGAGTGGGGTTGGAGAGGAGCACTCTGGGAAGAAGCCCACAAGCCCTCTCTCTGAGACAAGAGAGATTCATTGCATCTTCCACCTTGGTGCTGGCTGGAGGCTGAAGAAAGCAGAGGCAAAGGACAAAGCTGCAAGAGCTCTTAGAATCAAACAGAGAGATAGGCCTCTGAGCTAACCAGGTTATATTGAAGTACCCAATAAAAGATCTGAACTTTTATCAGCTGGCTGTGATTTTGGGTGATTATTTACTTGTAATTGAAACTAAAGCTGCCTACAGAAAACCTCCTGAGAAACCTGCTTTCTCCCAGAGAGAATCATTTTATTATTATTTTAAAGAAGAAAAAACACCAACAAGAAGTGATTTTGAATATCTTTTAATTTGATGTTATAACTCAGTGGAAAGCTATTTTCCTAGTTATCTCACAGAATGTAAAGACACAATGCTTTAGATGAGGGTTTTTTTGGGAAAGTACTATTACTGGACGTTATATAAATGTTAATGTGCAGTAGATCATAAATACTATAATAATTATAATACTATAGTAAATATTTATAATACTTATGGTATTAGTTCAAGGTATAGTTCAAGATTGGACAAAAAGAGGCTAATGACAGGATATATTACTATTATAGCATGATAAACATAATAAGAATAATTCTTGTAAATACTACAGACATTAATTATAATGGGAAATTGAAGCTACAAAATAGGCACAAAACTTTCAAAATGTTAATTTCTAAAACTTTAAAATAATTTTACTAGTTATAAAGTAGAAGCTATATTTTGCTTCATTGGACCTAAAGGTCTCATTTAAAATATCAACAACTAAGTCAATATTTAGGTATGATTTTGAACATCTTCTGAATGCTTTGTTACTAGAATCTTAAGAGCTGTGTAAGAGCAAGGGTCATCTTATATTTTAAAAAATTTCCTTCATCAGCCTTTGGCCAATCTACTGTTAATAGTTCTTGGGTAGCATTTGTAATGGGTTGAAACTGAGCAGACACAAGAAGGTCTGAGCACTTAAGGCTCATTTTTAATACTCTTTTAGTATATGCTTGGAGAAAGAATGGCCCTGCCCACTACTCTGTGCAAGTTTTATCTGTTGTATAGGAGATTGGGTGAAGGATTTAGGGGATGGAGTGAGAGAGCCAGAGTCACTGCTGGCAGATTCGTGTCTCGATTGCTCTCACTTCATATTGCCATTGCATTCACATACACAAAGAATAAAGATCAAGGACTTTTGCTGATCCTGACTCTGGCTAATTCTAAAGTATCCAGGGTGCTAACACGGTCATCACAAGCATTGATTCAGCAAATTATTATCAAGCAGCTTCTATAAACAGGCTCTAGTAATAGAAAATTAAACAAAATTAATCCTTTACTTTTCATTGGGGCAGGATATCTGTTGACAAACTTAAGTCATAAATAATATAAGACATGGATCATAGGCCTTTCTTGAAGAAGCCAAAAATAGAAGTAACAGAGATTTCTCTACACACAAAGGCAATTAGATGAATTATTTCATGGGTACCTGGATTATACTGTATTTTGGTACTTAGTATAAACATAAGGGGGTAAAAAAAACTTTCATTGAATGAAATCCAGATAATATAGTAAAAAAATGTGACAAAGAACTTCCATCAGATCCTTCAAAACAAGTAACAAAAATTTTGATATCTATGACTTCAGTGCAAAGATAAATACAGCTTAAGATAGTAAAAATTGTGTTAGAAAATATAGTTCAAGATGGGGCATAAAAGAGACTAGAGACATAAGATATTCAGAAGCCTAATGCATGCGTGTGTGTGTGTGTGTGTGTGTGTGTGTGTGTGAATATTTTTTTGAAAGAGTTGGAACTCACTGAATATGGTATCTGGAATATCATAAAAATAAAATTGACTAAATCTTAATAACAAGGACTATTAATTATTGATGTGGAAGTCATTCTTGAATGAATTGTCTTTGTGTAGTATATAGCTTATTTCTACATAGTTTTTTTGCATGTTGTGTCTCCCATTAGACTGTGTAAGCTCCTTCAGAGAAAAGACTTTTATATTTCCTTGCATGTCAATATTTAGTGCAGTACCTGGCACATAGTAGGAATTAATATATTTTTATTCATTGAATTACTAGTTTGAGCAAACATGACAATCACTACCAAGTTACAAGAAATGATGAAATGGAATAAAGGTGCCATGTGCAAGTATAATATCTCCAACCTAAACTATTCATATAAATTGTTGTTAATGGAAAATGATAAATAGAAAAGTTAAAATCATTGAATTCATCACAACATCTGACAAAGATTCAGTACGTGTAAAGCAACTATTATCCTGAGGAGACTAATTGCATCAATAAGTTGTTTCAGAAAACAAATGTTTTCTTTTCCTGACCAATGAAGAACCAAGTACAAAATTAGTTTAAAGTGAAAATTCATTGATAAAACAAAACAAAAAAGGGAAACTGGAGATTCTGTATTGTCTCAAAAATGTCAAAAAGTGTTCCAGGAGAAAATGAGTCTGCATAAATATTTATTTGAGATCCCAATGAACCAGATCATTTCAGGAACATGTAGAGATGAAATTATATGGAAAATTACAAAGAGAATTAGAAATTGAAAATTTCTATAATCTTCATTGCTTAAGTTACTTAAATATTGAAAAAATCATTGATGCCAAAGTATATTTTGACTTAGTTTTGAATATAGTCACTTATTCACAGACACTCTTTACATCCTCATCCCCTAATACAGATTTTGTAAAACAAAACAAAACAATAACAAAAACCCACTAATTGAATTCATTATGATTTATTTGTTACTGTTTTACAAGAGACCTACAATGGTCAATTAAAATATAATATATTCTTTAGAAAAAAAAATGACTGTAGTTGTGAGTACAACATGGTGAAATGACCATATGTTCCACAAAGTTATATTACTTGAAGCTTTTGTTTTTCTGATGTAACCAACTCCAACAAATTCTTTATTTGCTTCTCTCATTTAGGACTTGAAATTTCCTTTTCATGTAGATACATTTTCTTTATGTATTCTGCTTTCCATCATAACAAAAATGTCCATATAGCTACTATCATAGGATGCCAACTTATTGATTAGTGGACAAAGTTAATAAAAGAAACCAAAGGAAAAAAGCCTGAAATAATCTCTTCTATCAACAAACTTAGATTCTATTATTGAGACAACATAAGCACATGTAAGTATATACAATCCAAACTTTACTATGCTAAGCTAAACATTGGGGATATAATAATAATAAATTGGGGAAATAATAATAAAAAAGAAGCAATTTCTACCTGATTATAAAAGAGGATACATATACACATACAGATAAATAGATACACAATATAATATATATATGATAGATAGTACATATTTATTTATCTATATTATAAAATAAAAACTATCTAAAAACATAGTATTCAGGGAAGGAAGATCCTAGTAATTGGGGAGAATCAGGGAATGCTTAATGAATAAAATAATGCTTGAACTGAGTTTTGAAGGAAGTGAGCAATTATATGAGGAAAAGTTTAACCAAAAATCATTTCCACAACACATTGCAATGGTGTATCCTTCCAGAAGCTTGGAAGAAGTTTTGCTAATAAGTGGTTTAAAAAGAAAATAGTTTCTGAGAATTGCATATAAATTCACATAAAAAATTTATTTTTTCCAGAATGTTAGCAAATGAAAAATCCACAAATTAGCTGGATTCATTAAATATAATTTCCATTATTTATATAATATATAAAACATAATTTCCACTATTTCCATTAACTGCTAATAATTTAGATAATGTAAGAAAATTATTCTAGCTATATGAAGTTTAAAAATGGCTTTCAATTCCTATTCATAACAAAAGATTTAAAATGATTACTTAACCAATAAGTTGCAAATATAGTAGATTGATAACTACTCTCAGATTAATTAAGACCTGGGTTTAAATTCTGTTTCTGACATGTATTAGTCATGTGACAAAGCAGGTCATTTAATCTCTTAATGACACAGGCAACATTCTAAGAGTAAATTAAATAAAACATAAGTAATAAAAGGAATAGTATTGGAATTCAGGTGCTTAGAAGATACCTTACTTTGTATTAAAGGTGATTATTTAGAAGAATAAAAGTGTGTGTGTGTGTGTGTGTGTGTGTGTGTGTGTGTTTTGCATTGGTAGTAGTTTTCTTTGCCAATGAAATAAGAAGCCTAATCTTTCCTGTGTCAACCATACCCACAATAAACATAAACTCTTAAATTGTGAATAGTCATTTTAGTGAAGATGTTTTTAAAATAGCTCTTATACAGTATAATAGTAACAGCTACAAAATGTCACAATAACGACAATTATTCAAAATTCTGAAACCATGAATTGTCCTTGTATATTTTAAGCATCAATATTTATTATTGATTGAATGTTATGTTCTTTTTCATAAATGGTAAAATTCTTCTCATGACATTCTCCCATTAAGCAATGTAGAATTTCAAAGGTAGAAGAGTCCTATCAATTTATTATCATTCATTCATCTCTTCTCATTTTACAATATGAAGAAAATGAGACTTGAAGAAATTAAATGATTTGTTCAACATCACAGTGGCAAGTGACAGCAAGGATTAGAATCTAGTTCTCCTCAAGTTAATAAGTCTATTAATATTAATAACTATAATAATAACAATAAAAGTCTATTATTTTATTCTTCTGTACAATAATTTATATAACATTAAATATAAAAGAATAATAATACTATGGTGACTTGTTCCCAGTATTTTTTTCTCTTGAAACCCCTTTAAAGAGGTGAAAACAAGAGGATAATAATAAAAAAATCAAAAGCAAATCATCATAGTTATGTAGTATTATACAGCTCACAAAGCATTTTATTCATTAAAGCTCAATGAAATAGAAAAAACAAGTATTACAATTTCAATTTTTTAGAAAAAGGTCCATATTTCTTGGCCCATTTTATCTGCACTTTTGTCACTATATCTGCCAGTAATTGTGGAATACCATACTATACACTAGTTAATTTTCTCACAATTCATATAGGTAATTTCCTAAAACAAAAATTTTAGAGAATATTACTACTTTCATCATGTTAAATAGTGTGTCTGTTAGCAGATTCAAGTCTTAATTAATATTGAATTATTTTTAAAATCTAGCAGCAACAAAATTTTAATAGATACCAAAAACTTGGGGATAAGAAAATGAAAAGCTCAATAGTAGTTTGAAAGAATTTAGTAGAAACACATATTTTTCCTCAAGTTACTGCCAAAATGGTATAAAGTCCAGGCTAGCTTTCTGGAGGTCTCAGGATCAGCCAGAGTCAGGATAAATAAAAGTCCTTGGTCTTTAGGGGAAGAAGTAAAGGAGACAGAGAAACTGCCATAGGATTGCCACCAACCTCTTTCCTCCTTGTCTTTGTGGAAAAGTGAGTCTGGCTTGTCTCACCACCTTCTAATCCTTCCTATTATCTGTATACACCAAACAATGAGCCAACACAGAAAAGTGAGAAGGGCCATTTTTTCCAAACATAGGCTAATAGAATCATTGTCCAATAGGTAATTAGCCTTAAGTGCTTGGTTGTCTGATTCAAGCACACCTTTACAAAATGGCCCTTGGGAAAAATAATAAAACAAAGCATAAGAAATATAAAAGGAACCGTATTGGGATACAGGTATTTAAAAGCAACTTTGTGATTCAGGTCAGTACCAATGGTCTTGTGATAAAGACAGTCATCTACACCCAGAGAGAGGACTGTGGAGACTGAGTGTGTATCTCAACATAGTATTTTCACTCTTTTTATTGTTATTTGCTTCCATTTTGTTTTCTTTTTCATTTTTTCCTTTTTGACTTGTGCACCATGATACTTGTGGAAATATGTATAAAAGAACTGCATATCTTGCCATCTAGACTTGCCATGCAAGACTTGCCATCTAGAGGAGGCAGTGCAGGGAAGGGAAGAAAAATAATTTGGAACACAAAGTTTTGCAAGGATGAATGTTGAAAATTATCTATGCATATGTTTTGAAAATAAAAAGCTTTAATAATAAAAATAATAAAAGAATCAACCTTAATTTGCATTTAAAGATGGCTATTAAGAAGAACAAAATGTTTTTTCTCCTTAGTTGTATTTCTTTTATAAAAAAGAGATTAAGATGATGAGCAGAAAGGAAAGTTGAACAAATGAAGTTCAATATAACAGTAAAAATTTGGTAAATGTCAAATGTATGTGAGAACAGATTATTAATTTTTTTATTTAAACAAATGTACTTATCAACTTCTAGTTGAGCATGTAATCAGCTTAGCAAAAGTGATTTTGGTGGAGTTGGGAGGTGGTAGTCTGTTATGGACTATCCCTTTTATCTAGGATACAAACAATGGGCTAAAGTAAAATAATTTGGATATTATTTTAAAATCACTAAAATACTCTCTACTATCTTATTAGAAAGAAGAAAATTCTAAATGAACAAATTAATTTATTTTTCTTTTAACACTTTTATTTAAATTCTTAAGTCAGTAGAGAGATAAAATTTTTCCTCTCCCCTAAGTACCAGCACTAACCTCATGGAATTCCCAGGGAGACAGTAAAAAGTCTTCTTCCACATCTATGTAATGAGCAAGGTGTGGGAGGAAGTTAGAGGGCCATTATAATTCTGATAATAATAATAAAAGAGGAAGTATTAGGCTGAGGATACAAAAATTGTTGGGTTTTTGTTTTGTTTTGTTTTTAGGATTACATAATTTATATCTAAAACAACTCTATTATCTCCTCTGCTGCATCCCCCAGATTTGTCTGGATTTCTATTAAATAGCTCCTTTGTGGAGCTGAATAATGTTTATAGAGGTAAATAACTCTTTGTAACAATACATCATGTAATATTTGGAATAACAACTAAAACAAAACAAACCCAACAAAATACAAAAGGTATAATCAGAATTCTAAATATGCACTCTTGAACTTTTGAGATGCTTGCTTCCAACATACTTACATTGCCCATCACCTTCACCATTCCAGTTTATAAATCCTGAGTCAAGTGGGGAAAAAAGCCATGCTAATCTTATCTCTTTGAAGAAATGCAATTGTTATATCAAACTGTTTGACACCCCCCCCCACAATCTCCCCAAAACAAAAAACAAACAAACAAAAATTCACAAATAGTTCATTTAAAAGCATTTATGGTGGACAGTAGAAGGTCTAGATTCACCACTCCTGCTTGCTAGTCCCCAATGAAAAAAAGAGGTCAAGATAGAGCCTGAGGTCTAGAGTATTTGTGATCAGATTGGACAATGATCTTGATTTTTGTTTTTGCATTGGGCGCTAATTGTAACTTCCTTCTGTATCCTCTCAGTAATGCATAGATACATAGCAGTACCACCAGACCATACAGTTTTATCATACAAATCTTTATGGATGTCTACATCAGACTTTATGATTGAGTTGAAAGAACTTTAATGGATTCCATAAGATTCCATACCCAAGAAAGATGGATTGAAGAGAATTTCTGAGCATCAAAAATTCTTGTTATCAATGATGATAACCTGACCAGCAGGAAGTTTATAGTTCTTTTCCAGAGAAAGGCTGCATATAGCACTAGCCATCTCCACCTCAAAATCTAGGATTCTAGCATAAGGTGCAGCTTCTAGGGGAAATGTGAGAGTAACTGTAAGGCCACCTGGCTTTGGATATACTATATACCACAAATTATGCTGGCTTCCAGATTACAATGTAAGGTGCATACCAAACTAAACCATAAAATTCAATAGGTACATACTAGACTACACCTCAATTCTACATCTAGCCTCTAAGCCATAACATCAACATATCAGTGACAGGAAGCACCTGATCTCTCTCTTTCCTATCAGTTTGTCTTTGCTAAATTCTTAATTTAGCCCACTTCAAATGGAGTTACAATTATAATAAACTTTGCCCTTTTACTTGGAAATGGGTTCAAGTCCGCAAATTCTTCTTCTTTTTTTTTTTTTTGAGACAGAAAACTGCTTTCTTGAAGTATTTTATTTCAAAAGTACATAAAACTATAGAAACTATTTAAACATTTCAAAAGCCTAATTTAAAATGCTTAAATTAGAAACTTTATTGCAAAATATGACACTGTTATATCCTGTATTTTGTTCAATGTGATGTGCACCAAAATATCTTCTCCCAGTGGCAAATGGGAAATTGTCTCATGAAAATTTTGTTTTGTTAGTGAGGATTGTTTAAATTGTCAAGACTAACTTGAAACTTATATCAGACTAGAACAATATGAACACAAATACAAAGAATTTTAACTTCACAAGATTACACTTTAAACTCATCCTAATCCTTGTACAATGCTTCTTATGGAAATGCTTAGCCGAAACAAAACAAAACAAAAAAGTGATGTGATTGAAATGGCCTAAACTCAATCAATATTTATTGTTATTAATTATTATAAAGATAATCTAACAAATCATTAGTGATACCACATTAAGTATAAATAAAAGCTTAAATTTATTGATCATTCTTCCAATCTCATATATTATTATCAACCTACAGTTATGTTGCTATTATTGCTATAATAAATTCTATTGTGAAATGCTGGCTTGATTGGTGTTTTTTTGTCTTTTTAGATTTAAAACTTGCCCAAAATATTTTATTCTGGTACTACATGGAAGGAATGTATGAATACAATGAAGATAAATGTACATTTCTATAAGCCATAGGAAAAAAAGTTAAAATTATGCCAATACATGCTAAATGTTTTCTTTAACTAATTAAAAAATCAACTACATACAATTTTGGTGTTTTATTCATACTGCATTATAGTGTTTAAAAATTTGATCTGCCCAGTTCAAAATGACACTTCAAATATGTACCCATGTAAACACAAAAGAAAACTAGAAATTTTTATAAGTTACTTGTGAAAGGAGACACCACACATATTCTGTAATTTGAGACCCCAAAACTGGCAGAGAAATTTCTCTTAAATAAAACAATTCTTTTTAAATGAATAAAATTTTCCACTTGTAAATTCTAAGTTTACAAGATTCCATTTTATATTACAAAACTTATTTGAATTACAGAGTGGAATTGTAACAAAAGACAGAACAGGATAATTATGGTCAATAGGCATAAAACTATTGTCTGTTCTTGTTTTAAAAACATCTTTAAAAGAACATACCAATGAAAACTATTTTATAAATTTCTAATGATAATTCCTGGCTAATTCCTCAGGGTTAGAAGCCTGAAAATTCTTTTGAAAAACCTTGTGACATTAATCTGAAAGCCCAACTTTTGGGGGTCTCCTTTAGACCTCAACATATATAATATAGCTTCTGCTTAATGTCAAGCATGTTTCCCCCTTCAGCTGTAGTAGTGAAATTGTATTCTCTCTTGGTGAGAATCTTCATGAGGCAGTCTGTCAGATCACAGCCAGCCAGATTCAGGTGGAGGATGGCATGGGGAAGGCCATATACTTTAGAGAAGGGCATAGTGTGGATCATACCATCACTGGAGTCCATCATAATACCAGTGGTACAATGAGAGGATAACATAGACTGGATGGCAGTATGCATGCTTGGAGTCCTGAAGGTCTCAAACATAATCTGTGTCATTTTTTCTCTATTAACTTTGGACTTCAGAGGGGATCTATGAGTAACACAAGATGTTCTTCAGATGTTTAATGGCAGATCTTTTCTATGTCATTACTTTTGGTGACAATACTATGTTCAATGGGATATGTCAGTGTCAGAATACCTTTCTTGTTCTGGACTCAACCCCTACATATTTTTTACCTATATCTACCATCACACCTTGATATCATAAGGACTCCAGAATGGAAGGGAAAACAACCTGAATGACATTATCTCCAGCAAATCCAAGTTTGCATATTCCAGAGTCACATTTAAAAATTTAGAGGTAAATGTACACTGGATGGAAGAGCTTCTAGCTCAATATAAGTTATTTATAATTTAGTACATCATATTTTCAGTCCAGATTTATGGCAATCATGATATCATAAATACTCTTGATATTTTTTCACTCACATTCACTCCACATAGTCAATTAGTTGTCATCTTGTTGACTCTACCTCCAAAATTCATCCTCTTCTTTCAATTCACTTTAGTTCAGACCTTCTTCATTTCTCTCCTGAATTATTGCAATAATGTTCTAACTGGTTTCCCTCATGTCTTTCTTCTCTCTAATACACCTACCATATTGTTACCAGATGAGTATTCCAAAAATACAAGCCTGACCAAGACTCCTCTATTCAATAAACTCCAATGATATCCTATTGCTTGGGGGATTAAATTTAAATTCCCTAGTTTATAATTTAAAAGCCTTAATGATCCATGTTCAATATAACTTTTTGGTTTTACTATATGTTATTCCCCTCTTAGCCTTAGTTCAATGATCATCTCATAAATGAGGTCTTTTCCAATTGTTATGTTAAAGCTATCTTTTTTTTCCTTTTTTTTTTTTTTAGCATTCAGCTTCAGCAAATGAACTTTATTTACCTTCTCAAAAATATATGTCTTCCTGAGATAGACACCAATGGACTTTTTTTATTAGTGGATAAAGAAAGTGAGACTAGGATAATTAATTGGACTAGCCAACTCTCTATGGAAATTAGCAATTATGAATAACATTCAGAACTTTGCTTATGTAGGTTGTATTCAACAATGCTATTCTGAGAATTTCCTTTTTTTTCTGATTAAGGATTATTATTATAACAAAGGAGGTACCTAATAAAATGTTAGAAAATAGGAACAAAGTAGAAGTAAACCCAAGTAAATATGGGACCAACAGAGGAAAAAAAATGTGAGATTGACTCCCATTTTAGAGCTTTTTTACATCCTTCAGACCACTTGACAAAAAAATGTGGTAAATGGTGAGTATTCAAGAGATATCAAGATTAATTTATTGAAGTGAGAAAAGAGCCCTTCAGAGCTCTATTACATTCCATAAAATCCCTGATGCAAGGTATCCTTTCTCTGAGCCTATCATTCTAAAATTTTTCTCCTATTCACTGTAAAATTTATAGGAAGAGTAGTTTACAGTCATTGCTTCTACTTTTTACTCATTCATTACAATCCATTTTCCTTATCTACTCTATGAACTCTGCTCCATTTTAGGTCTGTAATACACTTGATGTTTCCATATCTTTTTTGAGTCTTTGGGTTAGTGTATATAAAGCAATCCCCAAATCTTAAAATTTTTATCATTTCTCCTCCTTTCTTCCTTACTTCTGATCTGTTGAGAAGTTGCTATTAATGCTACCTTCACAATATCATTTGCATATAATCCCTTATTTTCCTGCTATGTTCTAGCAGCATGGTTGAAAGAGGACCTTGGAGCTAGGAGAAACTAGATTCAAGTTCTGCTTCTGAAACATACTGACAATGTGACTCTATGTTAGTCATTTAACTTCTTAATGTTAATCTGCTCTAGGAAAGTGTCTAAGATTAAGAGAAGCTTTGACCTGCAATGATTGGAGAAGAACTTCTTTATCTGAGAGTTGCCTGCAACAATGAAATCATAGATCCAATCTCTATCATTATAATTGCCACTTGTTTTGATTATGGAAGTAACCCACTTACTTATCTTCCATCATTCATAGTGCTGTTCTTAATGTGAAATTCTAAATAATTTTGTGCTGAAAACCTTGATTTACTCTAATATCTAGAACCCTCTAAAATCCAAAAGTCCTCCAAACCTACCTTTCTAGTGTAATTTTACACTACTTCCCTTTCTCAACTCTATAGTCTAGTCAAGTTGGATTATTAATAGTCTTATTTTCATATTTCCCTCTGATGACTCAGCTTATTTATACATACCATTCGCATGTTTACAATATTTTTCTCTAATCTCTGCATGTTGAGGTTTCTCTCTTACATCAAGAACTAGATGCCACTTCTTCCATTGTGTACCAAAAGAGATATAGTATAAAGGAACTTCTCACTAACCTGGAAATTAACTCTTCCTCTTCAAATTTCTTGCAGCACTTTGATTTATTTCTACTTACCATATTCTGAACCTATCATAATTATGTACATTAATATATTAGTCCCCCTTTTTATTAGATGATAAACTTCTTATGAAGACATAGTTTTTATTTCACATTTATACTACTACAATATTATATACATATGAGGTTCTTAATATATACTTGATAAATGGAGATTTGGACTGTCTTTTTTTTTTCTTTTCTTTTCTTTTTCTTTTTTCATTTCTTTTTTCAAGTTATAATTTTATGAATTGTCCATTCTACATACTTTCTAGTCATTGCCAATAGAGAAACTCACCTACATGACTAAATCACATATTAAAACTGACTTAATAAAACAAATATATAAACATGTGTTTCTTCTATTAGTCTTAGAATATTTGTTCTAGAACCAATTTTACAGATGATTGAATCCAACTCACTATGTTACAGATGAGTATACTGAGATCCACAATGGTCAAATGACAAACAAAACCATCATTTTGCCAGGAATCTCAATACCATGCCAACAATTTTGACATTTGCTAAAGTTATGAATTATATGAAATAAGGAAAGGTTCTTTATAGCCCCTTCTAACTAAAAAAATCTATGATTATAAATTGGGTGATTAGTCTCTTTGGGTATTATAATAAAACATTATGTTTGTGCTTGTGAGGGAAAGACCAGGAGAGAAATTATTTCTGAAAATCACATATGTATGAGAAGAGAAAAGGTCATCAAATAAAATTGCATGATCTTATATTTAGAGTTGAAAGCACTTTAGAGATTGATCCTGTGGTCCAAATTCTTCAAAGCAGAATAAGAATTTAAGTATACATTTGATGACTCCAAATGCAGTACTCCTAATCCCCATTTAAGTAAAGTGATAAAAAACAAAGCACTAGAAAATGTGCATTTCCCTTTCAGCATTTATTGATCTTTTTAATGTAGTTGTTGTCATTCAAGTATCTTCATTGATTCCATATAGAACATAAAACTTTCTTTTCTTTTTTCTTAATCCTTTATATTTCATTTAGGTGTAATAAGTAAATTCAAAATTCAAAAAAATTATGGACTCATAACATCTTAATATATATATATATATATATTTTTTTTTTTTTTTCTCATCTGAGCATATATCAAAGTATGAACTAAAAGTGATGTGTTAGCACTAGCTAGAGTAGAATGGTTAAGTAACTTAACAGTTTTCTCTTTTGGTTTCCTCACATATAAATTAGGGATAATAGTCTCTATAGAGACTAGGTAATTTGGAGGATGAAATACTATAAGACATATCAAATACTTTTCAAGTAAAAGACCACAGACCTGGAGTCACAGGGGCTTAGTTTGAATCCCAGCTGTGCAAATATGACCTGGGCAGTATTCTTAACCTCTCTTAATCAGGTGTAAAAGGAAGGAGATTTGTAAGGCCCATGCCAGTCCTAGATTTATGATTCTATAGAATAGATTTGACACACAGATCAGATACACAGCTAGGTATTTGAACGAGGGTGTATCCCTGTTTCACAAGCAACTCTCTAATACTAAATTAAAGAGCCAAACTACATTAATAGAGGGAATTTCTACATTAATAATTCTACACAGTAATGAAATCTTAGGAATTGATTTAAACAAAACAAAACTATAATAAAATATATTTTTATTTGGGAATGAGTTTTCTGGAAAAAAGAATTTCCTATAAAAAAGTAAAACGCTCTATGGTTAGCTTTGCAATTTAATTAAGTTAAATCTCTTTTTGTAAATCTATTAAGGCAGCTACGTGTCACAATAGAATGCTGGGCTTTGAATCAGGAAGACCCAGCTTCCTGAGTTCAAATGTGGCCTCAAACACTAGCTGTGTGTACCTGGTCAAGTACTTAACCCTATTTATCTCGTCTATAAAATGTCCTAGAGAAAGAAATTTCTAATCACTTCATTTTCTTTGTCAAGAAAAGTTCAAATGAGGTCATAAAGAGTTGGGCATGACTAAAAATAACCAAACAACAAATTTACCTTAACTTCAACTTTTTTAAAAGGTTTTTTTTTTTTTTTTGTTCTTAAAGAAAGAATAAAGACATATAGCACAAAATTTGTGCCTTGGTACAGATTTTGAAGCTTCTTAATGAATATGCATTACATGGAAATGGACAAGAACTTATTTGTACATGGCATAAACATAATTTAGAAAAATGGACAGCAGATGAGGTGTATCTCTGAGCTTAGTTGTTCATTAACATATTTTGAGAGAAAATTGTGAGAGCTGTTTCCATTATGTTTTTGCAAATTGGTACAAATTAAAATGTCAGCTAACTAATTATTGACAGTATATAGCAATAATGTGAAAGTCCTCATCTGATTAGAAGTGTGCTAATATATCACTTCACTCTGCCTGTACCAAAAAAGTAAGCATTGTTTACAGGTTTTACCATGGACATTCTGTGATTTAATATTTAGCTTTTTAAATATTTAGTAAGGATTATACTATCTTGGTTATTGCTTATCCTCTAAACTAGATTATTCTTCAATAAAGAAAGAGGAATAGGGAACACAGGGAAGCATATGATATAGATAAGGTCAAAGAACAATATAAGTCAAAGGCAGAATTACAAGTAGTTAATCTATTTTCAGCTTATTTGAATAAATAAAAATAAAACCAGAAATGACACCAAATAATTTAGTTGAGAGGTAGTAAGTACAATAGTTATTTGTTTACTAGGGGAAAGTGATTGTGGTATAAGGAAGTAGACTTGTTATCCTTGTTAGAATAGTAAAAGAAAACCTTGTTGTGTAGACCTTGAGGTGGGCAAAATATTCATTATAAGCCAGTGAAAGGTCATTATGTTCTCACAGAAATAATGGCTCTTGAAACCATTTAGGAGATTTTTGTGTGAGAGGCATCCTAGGGGATAAAAGTCTATTATCACTATAATTATTATTATGCAGATATCAGGAAAAAAGGGGGAAAAAACCAGAACTCATTAGGAAATACACAAGTTCTATTCTAAGTTGAATTCCTGGGATCTTTATTTTTTTTCAGGGGGGGGCATAAGGACATGGAAATAAAAATTCATATTTCCAAGCACTTTAACAAGAAGCTTATTTAAGAGTTACACAGAGAGCTTATCCAGAGCACTCAAGTATTCTGGTTTTCTCTTTAGAAACTAGCTGAGCCTTTGAAATGGGTCAGTGTTTTTTAGAAACTAAATCACCTTCTCTGTCATGTGTCTTTTAAATAGGATTAATCAGAGGCACCTTTTGGATTTTACTCTGTCCTCAACAATAGAATCTTGGGAATTGAGCCACCTTGGGGGATTAGTTGTCCAACAGGATTTAATATGAATTATATACATGCCTTAGTTACTCAAACCTTAGTGCAGTTGGGATAGGAGGGAACTAGAAATAATTCATCTGGAGGTTATGTGTGTCCTGATGAAGCAACCAAACAACAAAGCCTTTCTCTTGATCTTCCAAAATTCTAAATCTAAACTCAGAATCTAAATCTAAACTACAGTCAACAAATCACACAAAAATGGATTGTATGTCCTAAAATATCAGAGAAGCATTAATGGAATAGTAGATAGTGAGCCTGCCTTCAAACTCAGAAAGATTTGGATTCAAGTCCTGCCTCTGATACATAATATTTGGTTGTAGGATCCTGATCAGTCACTTAATTTTGTAATTCCCTGAGCAACTATCTATAGATGCAGATTGTGGATGTGCATTGGCAGACAAAGCTTCATTATTAGGGAGGTTACTATCCCAGTGTCATACAGGTTCAGTTAAAATTTTTTTGAAACAATCTCTGAGAAGAAGGGACCCACATGTACAAAAATGTTTGTGGCAGCCCTTTTTGTAGTGGCAAGAAACTAGAAACTGAGTGGATGTCCATCAATTGAACAATGGTATATGAATGTTGTAGAATATTATTGTTCTATAAGAAACGACTAGAAGGATGATTTCAGAGAGGATTGTAGAGAACTACATGAACTGATGTTAAGTGAAATGAGCAAAACCAGGAGATCACTATACATAGCAACAAGACTATGTGACAATCAATTCTGATGGACATGGCTCTCTTCAACAATGAGATGATTCAAACCAGTTCCACTTGTTCAGTGATGAAGAGAGCCATCTATACCCATAGAGAGAACCATGGGAACAGTGTGGAACACAATGTAGCATTCTCATTCTCTCTGTTATTTGCTTGCATTTTGTTTTCTTTCTCAGTTTTTCTTTTTCTTCCTTCCTGATCTGATTTTTCTTGTGCAGCAAGATAATTTTATAAATATGTATACATATATTGGATTTAACATGTATTTTTAACATATTTAACATGTATTAGACTACCTGGCAGCTATGAGAGGGGTGAGAGGGAAGGAGGGGAAAAATTGAAACAAAAGTCTTTGAAGGGGCCAATTTTGGAAAAATTACCCATAGCATATGTTTTGTAAATAAAAAGCTTTAATTAAAAAGAAAGAATCTCTGAGGAGAAATAAAATGAAGGGCAATAATTCTTGAGTTTTGGGGGTATATTTAAGAACATAAAGACTTATATACATTATTGGAAGTCCTAGGCTCATCTCCAGTACTTGGTTTAAATAAAAGCATCATTTGCTATACATAGAATTATACATTTAAATTATTTGAAGAAATAAAGAAAAAAGTATAAAGACACAACAGTTTGAGAACAGTTCAAAATCCAATAACATGTACTTACACTGAACTTTGACATATTCTTTAAATAGCTGACAGCTACTGAGAATTTTTCAAGATGAGAAATTGGGATTGTTTATTTGCTTATATTTAGTACTTGCCAATATACATATATACTTTCCTAAAATGATTGTTATGATGTGAACATTCTATTGTCTCCTTTTATAAAGTCACATCTAGATTGGTAATGATTATAAAATAGCAGCTTATTCCCCCACCCCTTTCTATGTTCACAAGTGCCATATCATTCAAAGAAAGAAACATCAAAAAGTTAAAAATGACCCTGTGAGTCATTTAATACAATACCTCTCTTAGCTATCTTTAAAGGTTTCCCCTTTCAAAAAGAAAGGCATAAAGGAGAGAAAAAATGAAAGAAGAAAGAGAAAAAAGGGTGATTTTTCACAACATACGGCTATAGTTTATCTTATATCCATGTCACCCTAAATCTTTTCTGCAAATATGTTAATATAAAAAATTAAAATTTATAATTATATATGTGTGAGATTGTAAATAGCAAGCAAAAAACTTGTGTATATATATATGTATATTTGTTGTTGTTGTTATTGTTTTTTCTTAAACTTTTCCTACTCATGATCCCTTCCTCCTGCCCCCTGAGAAATTTTTAAGTAACTCTGGTATATAGGTATACAACATAGGCATACAAATGAAACATTTATTAATGATAAACAGTAATTTCTCAACCTCCACATTCAGTTATGAGACCCTATATGTGAATACATGTTATTGTCTTTTACATGTTATACATGTTATTGAACTGTTCTCAAAAGATTGTGTTTTTGGTCTGCAGCTATGTACAAAACCGTATGTGGTCCACAATCACAGTTTAAGAAGCTGTGGAATTTGAGTTAACCTATCTTGAGTAAAGATAAGTAAGCAAGTATTTTTTAGACCACTAGATGGCATGAATTCACTATAATCATGATGTAATACTAATAATAACTATATCCAAAAATAGACTTTTAAAATATTATCATACTCTCCAGAATTAAAGCAAAAGGCATCTATGTTTGATGATATTTTTCTATAACATAATACAATGACATTATACTATTTTATTTTTCCTGCCTACTTCAAATAAAATGTAGAAATATTTTCATGTGCTTTATGAAGGAATTCTTAGGTATAGATTTATATCTAGTCTTTTATTTCTATTTGCCCAGGCCAGCTAGAAGAAAATATTTCATACATTTGTATGTTTTTAAAATTTACGTTAATCTGTTCTCCAAAGATCAAAAATGTTTCCTTTTATGAGACTCACAGACTTCTATAGAATTTAGAAGATAAAGTTAAAGCAATTTAGTGATTCTCAAAGGTCATCCTTATGGAGCCTTCAAATACCTACAATTTAAAATCTTATTAATTCCTTTAAGTTTCTAACCATTTTTAAAATCTTAGGACATAAATATAATTAGTTGAGCAAGATAAAGCATCCAAATGTCAATCAATCAATCAAGTGTTTATTAAGCATCTGCTATATACCATGAACTATGCTAATCATTAAAGAATTCAAAGACTAAAATTAACAATTCTTACCCTCGAGGACCTCACATTTATTAAGGGAAATGGCATTTGTGTGTATATATACACTGATATATACAAAAATACATCTAAACAAAATAAATACTAGGTAATTCTGGTGACAGGGTATGAAGTCACTAGGAACCCATAAAAAGAACCAGGAATGGCCTCCTAGAAAAGGCAACATTTGAGCTTAACTTTGAAGGAAGATATCTAAGAAATGCAGAAAAGAAGGACCAGACACATGCTAGTCTGAAACATGAAATTACAAATTCAAAAATTGGTAAAATGTTCTCTCAATCCAAATATTTGAAAGAAGGTCTCATAACTATAAAGGTAGGAGTTTTTATAAAATCAAACAAAATACTTGTAGACTTCAGATGCAGGTGACAAACACAAGACTTACCTGTTCTAATATGTTTTGAAGTCTCTCTATTTCACAGTCTATTACAAATTTCTTTTCTTGTCTTCTATCCAGATCTTCTAGAAGTCTTCTGTAGCTGGCATCATTAAAGTTTTCCACACATATGGCACTGACATGCCAACCATTTTGTCCTGCTTTTTCCATAATAGCTTGAAGTATAGAGTATCCTGGAAGACAAGAAGATAAATACTAAAAATGTGTTTTTTTTTTCCATTTCTTTAACACATGATAGATAATGTAAGGAATTTGCATCTACGTGTTCTAGTCTCATCTCTTGCCTGGATTTTATACTTGCAAAAGTCAGCTTGGATAGTTATTGTACAATTAATTTTTCTTGTTGGGCAACAATAGGATATCAGTTGGCTGAGGCTATGTAGGGAATTCTGATTTGTTCATAGTGTTTAGCTCTGTAGAATGTAAGTTTCTCCTGGGAGAGAAATATTTATTTTGCTCTTAGTATCCTTAGTACTCAGCAATATGTTGCATGTCATAGATAATTAATAAATGCTTTAAAACTGAATGATCTTTCTAGAAAGGAACATTATTTATTTCAGACTGGATAAAATGTACAGAATAGTAGTTCAAGCCAATTTAGCAAACACTAATCATGTCCCCACTATTCAGGGGGAAAAAAAATGCATCAATGCATCTAGATGCTGGGAATGAAAAAATGCAAAATGACATTGTTTTTAAGGTCATTAAGGTTACTTTTAATGTCCAAAATGTCTTCCTTTAAACCAGAGACAAAGTGAAAGTCATGATTAGCCAGAATTTAAAATGAAACTTGTGAAAGACAATTATTAAGAGATGAAAATATTAAGAACACATTTTTAATAAAATTGCTTGACAAATAAAACATTGTAGCAGTGATTTTTTAAAAAAAATATATGCCATTTTCCTTTTCACCTCATTTTCCTTTCCTACCTTCCCCCCCAAAAAGATCAAAAGAGATTATACATTAATTACTACATAATTATTCTGAAGTTCTTATTGCTCCATTTAATCTTTTCTTTTGTTACATTTGCTTATAATAATCTTTTCAAATAAAGCCTAAATTCTATTTTAAACAATCCCTTTCCCCTTATTTCCTACTTATTACATATACATTATGATATGAATTATATTACAACATACATGACATAGAATAAGATTTTCTTTGATTCAGAATTAAATTTCTTGAAATATATTTATTTCTTTAAATTTATATCTTATTCTTTCTGGTTATTATGTATCTCTGTACTGAAATATATTTTTTTCTTGATCTACATTTCTCTCCTCCCTTCACTTTGTTCAAGCTACGTAAATAATGCTAGCAATCACACTTGGAAGCCTTTCTTTTACCTTGAATCAAGCTCAGCTTGTCATATTTTTTAAGCAATTGCTTTTATTTTGGCACTTCTGGATGGACTCTTGTTGTTACTTGGCACCTAGATATATCTATTTTCATGCTAGCATGCCTTTCACAGAAAACAACTTCACATCATTTGATGAAATCATGTTCTTGGTTTTGTAGCAGCCTGGTGATAAGTGTGTTTTCATATAGTACAACTGAATTTTATAAATTATTTTCTATATATCTCTTAATATTTGTAACTAATCAGATCCTAGAATTTGAATGTTCTTAGCATCAGATGCCAGAACCGATCCATTTAAAAAAGCCATGACCTTGAATGATTTAGAGTATGGCTATCTGTCTGAAAACAAATGAGCAGAAATAAACGAAATCTATTTCCAGTCTGTAAACTGTACTATGCAAACAATATAGAAGTTTCAGAGAATGAGCATGAAGAATGAAAATTCTTAAGTGAAAGAGACTGTTGTGTTAAAAAAAAAATACTTTTACATATGATAAAACATTACTTAGATGCATACCCAATTTATTTGGTTAAGGCAGTCAGGAATATGTTGTGAATACTAATAGGAAGCATTATGATTAAATCTATGATTACACAACCAAATTTTTGCATAAAAGAGAGTATAGAGGGGCTAAAAGGAAGGAGCAAGTTACCTTTACTGCTAGAGATTAAAATTAAAATTACTCAATTAATTCTACCTTCTTCCCTCAAAATGAGAAATTTAATATTTATCATGGATACCTTAAAGTCTCATTCTGTGACGATAGATTTTGAAGAATTTTTGAAAAAACACAATTTGGAACCATCTGAAGAATAGTATCAATGTAGTGGGTACAATAAAATTATTCAAAAGATGTAGTAATTAGACTGTATTGAAATCTTTTTTGATGTTTAATTGTGGTCTGGAGGTGACCTTGGATTTTAGGTCTTGCCAACCTAAGAAAAGCTTCAAGTTTGGGCATGGTGACAGACTGTATGTCTGTTGTCCGAAGACCATGCTATCTAATAAGCATAGAAAGGCTCAGCACCAGAGGGATAAACAGCAGGTGATGACATTTTTTCCCTTTTTTTTTTTTTTTTTTTTTGGCCACAGTCAATCAGTATTCCAACTAAGTCTAGGAGAAAATTGTGATCTTCATGGATTGAGGGAGTACACAGGTGGGTCAAAACATAAATCTTTGGCAGCAAAGTAAATATAGGAATTAAGAGGTTAATGTGGTATTTTAAAGTGTTGGCCTCAAAACTCAGAAAGATCTAGGTTTTAGTTTTGCTAATATACCTAGGATTGTGTGCCTAAAACTGTCTTTAATGTCTCATTGCCCCAATGTAGTTTTTGAAACTATAAGTTGTAGAATTTATAGTTGTAGAAATTTATTGATAAAAGGGATGGCATGAAATTACAAATTTATAACAAAATTAATCAGTTTTAAAAGTATTATAAGATTGATGACAACTATAAAAAAAGACTTTCTAAAATAAAACTTTACAGAATCATGGGGATAGGAGTGATCTTAAGAGATTATCTACTACAAGATTTTAAAATATACATTTTTATTGTGAACATTTTATGTGAATGTGAACAATTAACACATGAGGCTTCATGCTGACACAGTGGATAGAGCCTCAGCCTGAAGTCAGGAGGACCCAAGTTCAAATCTGACCTCAGATACTTAATACTTCCTAGCTGTGTGACCCTGGACAAGTTGCTTAACCCCAATTGTCTTACCAAAGGAAAAAAAAAACACCACCACAACAAAAAACAAACTAACACTTTCCTTATTTTTCAGAAGTGAGAAGGCTGCTATGAGTATTTCTGGGAAAGCTTGTTTGTATACTCATTTAAAAATGTGATATAGCCCATTACTCTACTTATTCCTAATACTTGGGCCATTTCAGATAGATGGGCATCTGTTCTATTTTCCTCTAAAAAGGAAGAAAATCTTCAATATCCCCTCCCCCTGAAAGAATTTAAATTTTTCTTTATGGATAAATTACAACAATAATAGAATTAAAGCCTATGAGGAAAAAAAAAAAACTACTACTGAATTATCTGTTTTTTAGGAAGATGATTAAAAGGTAACCTCTTAGTTTTTCTTGCCTAAATTAAACCCCTGTATCTTTAACCTCTTTCATTCTCCAATTCTTTAATTTGGTTGTTCTTTTTGTTAAATCTTTCCCCCTGTTTTTCATATTTTACCTAGCCCTGTGTTGAAAGGTATTTGTGCATGTGGGGTGGAGAACTCTATTTCTTTTGTGATAATGGCATTTTTTTTCTTCTTTCTCTGAAAAAAAAATCAAATTAAGTACATAGCAAAGAACAAAAGAAAATCTATAAGGAAGCAAAGAAGAGATGGACAGCTTTGCTCAATGTAATGTGTAATATATATTATAAAGGTTTTCTTGAAATGGAAATTTATTGCTTTATATGTTAAATTCTCTCTTCTATTTTGCTATGCATATGGCAACTTTTTTCTTTTCCTATTTTGTAATTAAGTTTAAAATTAATTAATTAAAAAGAAAAAAAAGAAATTTAAAAAGAAGAAAATCAAGTTACTAATGGATCCACATTTCCCCTTCCTCCTTAAACCTCTTAATTTTATTTAATTCCATTTTTATTTTCAATTTTGTGATTTTATTGATTTTTAAAATTTCCATTTTTGAATTTGTTTTTAATTGCTTAGCTTTCTAGTTTTTAAAAGTTGTATGCCCAGTTCATCTATTTGTTTTTTTTTTCTATCTTAAATTTTTCCCAATTGCATTTAAAAACTATTTTTTTCTCTTTGCCAAAACTCTTCTCCTATATTTATTTAGGAGAAAAGTTTACAGGAAAAAAATAAGAAATAAAATAGGCACCATGAGTGGCAAATATGAAATAGTTTGGAGATCATATAGTTAAATAAGTTTCTCTGGGGAAAATTAAGCAAGAGAAAGGAAATACTTTCTGAGGAGGAAGAAAGCCATTGACTATCAGATTAAACTAACCAGAGTTAGCTGGAGTAAGGAGAGAGGTGCCATTAAAGGGAAGACACTATGAGGGAGAGAAATGGAGTACTTCATTGTGAGCTTAGTCCTGAAGAGAACATAGTCATAAAAACTACTTTTAGCATTCATTTTTAAAATTTTGAGTTACAAATCATCTCCTTTCTTCCCTCTTTTTCTCCTTACTGAGACAGCAAGTGATTTGATATGGATTATACATGGGCAGTTATGTAAAACATATTTCTATATTAGTAATGTTATGAAGGAAAAGAGACTTTAAAAAATCCAAAAATAAAGTTTAAAAAGTATGCTTCAATCTGCATTCAGACTTCATCAGTTCTTTCTCTGGAGATTGATGGAATTTTTCATAATAAGTCTTTTGGAATTTGAGAACAACTAAGTCATTCACAGCTGATCATCAACAATATTGCTGTTACTGTATACAATATTCTCCTAGTCTTGCTCATTTCCCTTGGCATCAGTTCATATAAGTCTAGGTTTTTCTGAGAGCATTCTGCTGATCATTTCATATAGTACAATATTATTCTATCACAATCATATATTCAATTTGTTCAGCCATTTCCCAGTTAATGCACATTTCAATTCTTTACCACCACTAAAAAAGCTGTTATAAATATTTTTGTACATATAGATCCTTTTCCTTTTTGTTCTTTACCTCTTTGAGATACACATCTAGTAGTGGTATTGCTGGGTCAAAGATAACTTTTAGTGGATATTTCCAAATTCTCCTCCAAAGTACTCAAATTCATTTACAACTCCACCACCAGGGTATTAGTGTGTTGATTTTCCCACATCCCCACCAAAATTTGTAAATTTCCTTTTTTGTCATATTAGTCAATTTGGTAGGTATACAGTGGTATCACAAAAGTTGTTTTAACTTGTATTTCTCTATCAATATTGATTGAGAGTGTTTTTATATGTTTATGAATAGCTTTGATTAGTCTGAAAATTACCTTCAACTCTTTGTCAATTGGAGAATGATTTGTATTCTTATAATTTTTACTCAGTCCTTTATATATTTGAGATATATATTGAGAAATAAATTTGAGAATTTGAAAAATTAAGAACATGATCTAACACATCTAAATACATTGAGAAATGTCTTAGAGAAACATTGAAATATTTTCCCAACTATGATTACTAACTCCATCCTATTTCCTGCTCAATTTATCCTATTCCCTTTCTCTCTTCATCCTGTTCCTTCTCAATTAGTATGGCAGAAATTTGACATTGACCCACACTTAACACCGTATGGCAAGATAAGGTCAAAATGGGCTCATGATCTAGGCATAAAGAATGAGATTATAAATAAATTAGAAGAACATAAGATAGTTTACTTCTCAGATCTGTGAATGAGGAAGGAATTTATGACCAAAGAAGAACTAGAGATCATTATTGTTCACAAAATAGAAAATTTTGATTATATCAAATTGAAAAGTTTTTGTACAAACAAAACTAAGGCAGACAAGATTAGAAGGGAAGCAATAAACTGGGAAAACATTTTTATAGTCAAAAGTTCTGATAAAGGCCTCATTTCCAAAAAATATAGAGAATTGACTTTAATTTATAAGAAATCAAGCCATTCTCCAATTGATAAATGGTCAAAGGATATGAACAGACAATTCTCAGATGAAGAAATTGAAACTATTTCTAGCCATATGAAAAGATGCTCCAAGTCATTATTAATCAGAAAAATGCAAATTAAGACAACTCTGAGATACCACTACATACCTGTTAGATTGGCTAAAATGACAGGGAAAGATAATGCAGAAGGTTGGAAGGGATGTGGGAAAACTGGGACACTGATACACTGTTGGTGGATACATTCTGGAGAGTGATTTGGAACTATGCTCAAAAAGTTATCAAACAGTGCATACCCTTTGATCCAGCAATGTTACTACTGGGCTTTTATTTCAAAGAGATCTTAAAGAAGGGAAAGGACCTCTATGTGCAACGAATGTTTGTGGCAGCCCTCTTTGTAGTGGCCAGAAACTAGAAACTGAGTGGATGCCCATCAATTGGAGAATGACTGAATAAATCGTGGTATATGAATGTTATAGAATATTATTGTTCTGTAAGAAATGACCAGCAGGATGGTTTCAGAAAGACTTGGAGATACTTACATGAACTAATGCTGAGTGAAATGAGCAGGACCAGGAGGTCATTATGTACTGCAACAACAATACTACATGATGATCAATTTTGATGGATGCGGTCCTCTTCAACAATGAGGTGAAGCAAATCAGTTCCAATAGAGCAATAATGAATTGAACCAGCTACATCCAGCGAAAGTATGAACCACTATATAGAATTCCCAATCCCTCTATTTTTGTCCTCCTGCATTTTTGATTTCCTTCACAGATTAGTTGTACACATTTCAAAGTCCAATTCTTTTTGTACAGCAAAATAACTGTATGGACATGTATACATATATTGTATTTAACATATACTTTAACATATTTAACATGTATTGGTCAACCTGCCATCTGGGGGAGGGGATGGGGGAAGGAGGGGAAAAATTGAAACAAAATGTTTTGCAATCGTCAATGCTGAAAAATTACCCATGCATATATCTTGTAAATAAAAAGCTATAATAATAAAAAAAACATCCTGTTCCTCCTCAAAAGTGTTTTGCTTGTAATTAATGCCTCCCCCAATCTGTCTTTGCTTCTATCATTCCCCATCTCCATATTCAGTTTATCACCATTCTGTCATAGTCAACTAGTACCCACACCCTCTATCTATACATATACTATCTGCTATAGTAAAGTTCTTAGGAATTACATATATCATGTTCCCATATAGGAATGCAAATAGTTTAACCTTATTGAATTCTTCATGGTTTCTCTTTCCTGTCTACCTATTTTTATTGCTTCTCTTGATTCTTGTATTTGAAAGTCAAAACTAGACATTTTTTTATTTCGTTGAATATTTATTTTTTCTCCTCTGAAAGATAATAATCAATTTTGCTATGTAGATGATTCATGGTTGTGATTCTAATCCTTTGCCCTCTGAAATATAACATTCTAGGTCCTCGTAATCCTTAATGTAGAAGCTGCTAAATCTTGTGTTATCTTGATTTCTTTCTGTAGTTTTAAATTCTATGAGCTCTTGAATTTGGTTATAATATTTTTAGGCATTTTCATTTTGAGATCTCTTTCAGAAGCTGATAAGTGGATTCTTTCAATTTCTTTTTTTGCCCTGGTTCTAGAATATTGAGGCAATTTTTCTTGACCATTTCTTGAAAGATGTTGAGCCATTTAAAAAAAATCTTAGCTTTCAGGTAACCCAATAATTTTTACATTATCTCTCTTAATCTATTTTCCAGGTCATTGGGTTTTTCCTATGGGATATTTTACATTTTCTTCTGTTTTTTTTTTTCATTCTTTTGATCTTTTTTTTTTTGTTTGTTTCATAAATATCTTATGAAACCTTCACTTACTCAATTCTGCTTTTTTAAGGAATTATCTTCTTCAATGAGTTTTTATATCTCCATTTCCTTTTGGCCAATTTTATTTTTTAAGATGCTCCTTTTGCTTCACTGAAATTTTGTAACTCTTTTTCAACTTAGCCAATTCTGCTTTTTGAGGAGGTTTTCTCTTCACATTTTTCTTTGAGGTTTTAGAAATAGCAGTTTTGACTTTGTTGCCTTCTTATAAATTTGTGTTTTGATTTGATAGCAACTTTCTATGGCAAGCTTCTTTATTTGTTGTTTACTTATTTTCAAGTCTATTTCTTGATTTTTAATCTCATGTTAGAGTTGGACTCTGCTCCTAGGGTGAGAGGGACCCAAATTTCAGATATTTTTCTATAGCTAGTTCTGAGGGCCTAAAAGATTTTAGTTTTTAAAAGCTGGCATCATCTAAGATATGTTTACTACTCTCCTAACCTATGATCTGGTGAATAACCACCAGCCCTTTCCCCCCCTAGAATTCTAGCTAGGGTCCCCTGCTTGCCTGTGGCCACAAACTTGGGTATGTTATAAAGTGTTCCTATTTGATCAGAATTTTCCTGTTAGAGACAGCAAAGAGATCCCTGTAAACAACAAGCAGATAAATTAATAGGTAAGATAATAATAGAAAGGAATATAGTCTCTACATTATCTAACCAAGTCCCTAAGTCTGTGAATAAATATTGAAAGATAAAAATCAAAACCTGAGAAGGCAGAAGACTTTGTGTATTCTAACAATAGCAAGGGAACCATAAGAGGGTGTTCCTGAATGATTCAAAAGAAAAAAAAGGTGAAAGAAGAATTTATTGCCTGCATACTAGAAGAAAAAAACTTGACAAATGATGATGGCAAATGTCACTGAACACATCTTCCTACCTTTAAAATCTTTCTACATAACAACTTTAATATTTTGTATCTCTAACAGAAAAAACTTTTAATACAAGAAGAGGGAGACCTTTGAAAGAATGAAAGATGTCAGGTTTATCAAACTTACAAATGTCATAAAGTTGGGAAGCATAGCTAATACATTGAATGACAGATTCAAAAAGATCCAGGAAGAATATAACATTGGCCCAAATTGAATAACTTAAAATTTAAGGAGGAGAGCTCCCAAGGTCTTCTAGGTTGTAATGAAGGATCTTTATCCAATGCCATACAAGTACTGGTTAAAGGAAATAGAAATGTTTAGCCAGGAGAAAACAAGATATGTAGGAAGGATGACTTCTTTACTCTAAAGTATTTCAAGAATTAGCCCTTAGAGAGAGGGATTGGACTTGTTCTTTTTGTTCCCAGAGGGAAGAACTAGAAACAGTAGATGGTAAATTACACAGAAGAATAGAGACTTAAAGTAAAGAAAACTTCATCACAATTAAAGCCATTTATAGTAGAATGGACTCCCTTGGAAGGTGGTGAGTATTTAGTCACCAGAGATCTTCAAGAAAGGCCAGGAGACCACTTGTTAGACATATTTTGGAAAGAATTTTTTTAAAAGAATAATTTAGAAAGTTGTCCAGCTGACATTTAGAATTCGAAAGTATCTCAGAGCAAAACTTCATAAACTGTGGGCGGCAAATATATATGAATGTGGGAGTTGTGAAATGATGATATATTATCAGTAAATATTTGATTTGTATGCCAATCTTATCTACTTCTATACCTGGGTTCATATAAAAATACCTTAGATGAAAGGAGTAGAAAAAGTTTATGAAGCTCTGCCTTAGAGTATATCTACTCTAATCTTCTATTATGCTCAAGAGACAGTGAGGACCAGAGCTGAAGCCTAGAGGAACAGCAGGGAAAATAGTAGCTTGTGGTGTTGTGGTAAAACAATAGAGGGGAAATGAATAACATTTTTTAAAAAATCACCAAGAATTTGGCATCTGATTGCAAATGTTAAATGAGAGAAAGAGAATGCTGGTCGAGTTGTCATAGAGTGAGGATTTTGAGTGCCTTAAAAATACTATGGTACCTATTATAGGATGACATGGAAGCTGAATCAGCCAGTTCTATTAAGGTAATATCACTGGTCTTAGTCAACAACTGATAACAAAAACCAAAAGCTTAATCAATTAAAATGAATAAAAGCAGCATAAAAAACCAATATTAATTAAAAACTACATTATAAAAGTATAAGAAGCAAAGAAATTAGAGGAGAGAGAGAGAGAGAGAGAGAGAGAGAGAGAGAGAGAGAGAGATAAACCCTGAATAAAGAGAAAATGGAAAATTTCCAGTCCTCTATGTGGTCAAAAGTAGAAGAGAATGACAAAAGTGCAGGTTGGGTCAAATGCAAAATAAAAAGCTTATGCACTGTCAATGTGAGCAATAAAATAACTACATCAAGGGAGGTGTCTGAAATTCCAGCTTCTCTGCAAAACTGGAAAGTAGCAATCTGGATAAGATCCATAATTATTGGCTCAAATTCTTCAGAGTGGCATATGAATTGCTCACAAAGCACTTTACCAGCTTCCTCCCTGATTCAAGCCTGATCTGTTTTTTTCTTAACAGAAGGCATCACATATTTATTACCAAAAAGATGAGAACATCAAGAATCCTCCCAAATATAGACCAGTTACATGTTTATATTTTATAGAAAATAGTTACAGCTTGTATCACTAAGTAAAAAAAGAAAATAAACCATAAACAAAAGAAAACATATTAGTCAAGGAGTCAAAAGAGTAGACCAAAATCTTGAGTGTAAAGAATAACTCTTAACAGTTTTATGAATATTAAAAAATAATACTAAAGGACCATATTGTTTATAATATCCTTATTATTTGAAAGCATTTGACTCAGTTCTGCATATATGGATTAGCCAAATATACCAAACAGATCAAAGCATACTGACTATGCTAGTGAATCTTCATGCAAAATTTGACTATTAAGTTATGTGCCATCACAGTAATGTCCAGAAAATTGACAAAAATATTATATTATATTTTCCAGGCATGAAGTCTGATATGGTTTTGCCTATCTTGCAAGCTCTTATCATCATAAGACATGAGTATAACTGTCAAATCAAAAAGACTGATAACAAAATGTCATTGGAGAGATCATATGTTTAGGTTGAATATCTTTTCCCAGTTCCAATTTTGTATCATTAGTTGTTTATCCAGCTCTTAAAAGTGATTGTTGCAAAGTCATGGCTATCTCCCTAGAGGCCTCAGGAACAGCCGGAGTCAGGATAAGTAAAAGTCCTTGGTCTTTAGGGGGAGAAGTGAAGGAGACAGACAAACTTCCATGAGGTTTGCCACCAACTTCTGTTCTCTTTGTCCTGTAGCAAAGTGAAAATCTCTGGCTTCTCTCTCCCCACCCTCTAATCCTTGCCTACAATTCTCTTAACCCCAAACATTGAGCCAGCATTAACTGTGAGAAGAGCAATTCCAAACATATGCTAATAGAGTCATTGTCGAATAGCTAATTAGCCTTAAATGCTCGATTGTCTGATTCAAAAGTGCACCTATTCAAAGTTTCAGCCCTTTACAATAGTCCTAGAGATATCTCAAATATAACATTACCAAAACAGAACTCATAATCTTGCCTCCCAAATCCTCTGTCATTCTGTACTTTTTTCATTTTAGGAGGAACACCAATATTCATCCAGTCTCCCAAGTTCTGATTTCCATCTTATATTCTTCACTTTCCATCCCATATACTTTTGTCTTTAGAACAAAATATAAAGTCTTCTGTTATGTTTTAAAGCCCTTTTTCAAATGGCTTCAATCTATCTTTCTTGTCTCATTTTAAATTATTCCCTTTTCTACTCCATGGTTTAGTCAAATGAGACTCAAATGTGAGGAACACACATGGTATTCCATATTCATTCTTTGTGCCTTTATACTACCTACAATGTACTTCCTCTTCCTCTGTGTCAGAGACTCCTTCATTTCTTTAGTATAAACTCAAGTTTCTACATAAATCTGTTCTTAATCCCATCAATTGCTAGTGCCCTCCCCACTCACCTACCTTGTATTTAAGTACCTTTATTTTATTTAGACTTACGTGTGTATATGTTGTCTCTCCATTCCTTGAATATATACTCTTTGAGAATAGCATCATTAAATTGTTATCCTCAGCACAGAATAGGCACTTAATAATTCTTGTTGATTGACTCAAACTTTTCAAGAAATCCCTCTCATCTGATCAGGACAATAGTATTTAGGAATATCTTCTACTCAGCTACATAGTTCTCTTATCCATGGCTGCTATATCTTTGGTGGAAATGTGATACCTCTATCTTTCCAAAGCCTGGCACACAGTAGGCACTAATAAATGAACATGGTACACACTAACTGTAATATTTAAAATGATCATTAAAATGAATTGCTTAGCTATTTGCAGCAACACAATGATCTAAAATAATTCCAAAGGGCTGATGATGAAAAATTATATGAACTCTAAATTAAAATATTTTTATATGTAATTGAAAAAAAATGCTTGTTTTCTTGTTCCCCTACCCTTTCCATGGGTGAAAGTACTTTGCCTACAATATGATCTTTTAAAAAGGCAGTCATTAGTGGTTCAATGAAAGAGTTGCATATTTAGCCTCCTCTACTTGCACCATTTCTCAAATAAATTTATAGTGCTATTTATTACTTTCTGTTCTATGTGCAGGAGTGGTCCTAACTCCCAGAATAGTTCAAGCCCAAAAGATCATCCCTAATTATTGAGATTCGATTATTTTTTCTCAATGAATTCTGAATGGATCTATAATTGCTTAATTGCATTGATTATAAATGTCCTATACAAAGAGGTACAATCCAAATCCTAAATTCACACTACTTTGAAAACTCATCAAGTTGACCAGGGATCTTTCTAACCAAGCTCCTATACTTATTTTATCTGTTAAAATATTAAAATAACAGTTGTCTATTTTTGGCGGCTAGGGGGCAGAGTATATAAAGCATTGGCCTGGAATCAGAAAGACTAGTTTTCGGGAGTTCACACCTGGTCTCATACATGTGTGACCCTGGACAAGTCACTTAATTTTATTTATTTGAGTTCTTATTTGTAAAGTGAGATGGAGAAGGAAATGGCAAACCACTATAGTATCTTTGCCAAGAAAATTCCGAATGGGGTCAGGAAGAATAAAACACGATTAAACAACAATCTACTTTTGTTCCCTCTTATTGAATGCAGTTGTTTTTATTATTTTTTGGCTAATGTTTAAGAAACCAAGCCTGGTCAACTTGAAAATTACAAAGGTTGTTACAGTAATTAATGGTTCCCTCTGACTCTCAATGCTCAATAATTGCATATGTTATTCACACCTGTTTGGAAATGAAATTTAGACTGTGAAAAAAAGTCTTACTCTTATTTTATTGAGTAGCTATATTGTAAGAAGATTTTATTTTTGTAAAAAAGACATCTTTTTAAATATTAATTTTGTGATGGCAAAGCAGCTTCTTCTTTAGTGAGTTTTGAGATCTGGAAAATGTATGTGAAATGAACTCTACATTCATAAATCTCTCCTTTTTATCTAATGGAGTTTTGGGAAGATTTTCCTCTTACTTTTGTAAAGATAGATTAATTAGAAGAGGTACAAAAGACAGGTTGACCTGGAATTCGAGAAAGCATGTTAAGTTTCATTTTAATAATCTACTTTTTGCTGAGGGGGACAATATGATGGAGTGGAGGAGAAATATGAGGAAGTTAGGATCAGAAAACCTGAATTCAAGTTTTTAGGGGCAATTCTTTCTGATATTTTCTACTATAATCTGGGGAAAATTACAAGAAATGGAGCTTTTTCTTTGAAAGGAGCTTCATCAACATTCATTCATTCAATAAGCATCTATTAAATGAGAAAAGTGTTATGATAGGCACTAGTGTACTACTTTCTATCTAGTTTCAAATAGTCAGTCTTGTATACACATCTACTTCTCTACTTGAAAGCATTTCAAATACTTGAAAATAATAATCAAGAGCTATTATGTGAAAGAGGCATAGGATGTGATAGAAAAGGTAGAACTGGATCTAAATAGAACACTTTTGGAGTGTGTTCAAATATTATATTCTATATTGTGATGAAAACTTTTAAATGTCCCACAGATGTGAAGCCTATTCATTAAGGCGTCAACATTAAACTCACCTTTTTCCTCTCTTGCCCATCTCTTATCATTACATGAGGGGATTTCAACATTTATTTTGAGGCTCCTTTAAACTCCCTCAATCCCACAACCCATACTTCATGTCATCTCCACATGATTCTATTTGTATTTTAGCCATCTTTTTAATTCTCTCCAATATAAAACCTGGACTCCATCCTGGGGGCACCTGGTTCTATGCTCTCACTTTTTTTTCCCTCAGACTAGGCCTCTATGCCATTTCCTGGTAGTCTGCATATCATGCCATCTCTACATCTCCCACTTCTAGCTTCTTTGTATGTGTTATATCCCCTTTTAAAAGTTTTAAGCTCCTTGCTTATTTTTTTCTTGCTATTTTACTTGCTTATCTTTCCTAAAACTTACCACAGTGCCTGACATATTGTTTAACTGCTTAATAAATATTCTTTCTGTGTCTATCTGTTTTCCTAAGTGTGTGTCTCTATCCTTCTCTCTCTTATTTATTTTTGTATTCTTTCTATATCAAAGGTATCTACATTTGGTTCTGATGCCTCTATTTTTTCTCCTATCTCTCTTGAGTACCCTTGATAATTGAGTTTCTGACATTATTCAATTGAAACTGTCCTATCCAATGTAACCGATGATTTCTCTTTTTTAATTCTGGAAGTATTGGGCTTCACATGATGCAAAAATGTTTTTGGACATTTTTAACTTGAAAAGACTTAGGTATATCTATTTTATATTTCATGATTTCTCTCCCTTTATTAACATTACTTAATCACCTAAAGATTTTTTGAATAAAACATAATTTAATTTATAAGGATCAGATGCATAAACTAATGCATATGCTTATGTATTCTATATGTATCTAGAAAATGTTCTTACACTTAATTCTTTTGGATCATTTCTTTTCCCATATCAGTGCTTTCTCCTTAGAGAATCAGTAAAATTTCTCCTTTGAATAATGTATTTATACAATAAAATAAAAATTAATCCTTCCATGTGTGTATTTTACATTTCAAATTTTTCTAGTTTTTCAGAATTTACAATTTTGTTGTCATAATAATATAGCTTTGCTTATATCCTTCTTGATACAATGTCCAAGAGATTCTCTGATGAATAGATTTTAAACTAATTAGAAACATTCTATCTGACTCATATGATAGGGAGATTTTAGATAAGGAATTTGATGATGTAAATTCTTCAGTTGCAATGTGTGAGGCAGAGACTTGTTTCCAACATTGATAAATCTATCAGAGAAGTTCTTTGTACAGGTGATAATCTAAAAGATAATGAGCAATATGGTTCTCATTGGACCCTAGATAATGACAAAAGAAATGAAAAATCATAATGTCGAAGGGGGGAAATGGCTTTAACAATAATAGTCTTTTGCTTCTGAAGCAGTGCAAGGTATTTGCAACAGCTCAATATTATTCATTTCTTTCTATCCTTCTTTCCCTTTTGCATTTTTTTAAAAACAAATTCTGCCATGAAGCAAAATTGCATTTATTTTCAAATAAGTTTTTTCTCAAATTTTTATTTTTTAGCAAGACAATGCTTAGAAATGTTCAGAAATATACAAATATTGAGGGTCAGTGAGTTATAGGAAATGCTAACTGATCCATTACATTAGATGAATTAGAAAGTGTATTGCTCATGTCACTCATGGTGTTTAATCAGTAGGAAAAAAAAACATTTATTAAAAGTATGTGGAATAACTCCTACGGGTGCTCCTTGTTCAATAAAGCTATACCATATAATTGATTCCTAGATAAAATGAGAAACATTTGCTTTGACCTGAAAACTAAAAGGAAGCAAAATCTATTTCAGGCAAGACTTCATCTAGTATCTTCTTTTTTTTTTTTTTTTCTTTCTTTCTTTCTTTTTTTAAAATTTTTTTTTATTTAATAGTTCGTCTAGTATCTTCACTGTGGAATTGTTTTATTGAAAATTGTCAAAAAAAACCCAAACCCTTTTATTCCTGACATATATAAAATGTTCAATGAACATTTTTTTTGTAGCAAAATATGCTATAGATATATTTATACATGTCAAATGTCAAATAAGCCAGACAAATATGGCCTGAAATTTTGGTTAACAGTAGATATTGCAAACAAATATTCATTCAGCAGATTCCTTTACTGGGGAAAATATAATGATATAAGCAACAATATTAGCATACTTATAGATGTCATGTTGAAGTCCATGAAGTTTGTTTGACCAAGGTAACAGTGAAATGTGACAATCATTTTATATCATCTGATCTTTCCTTAAGACTTGCAAAGCAAAGGTAAATATAGTTGGAATTATTCATCAAAACTGTGGTGAACAAAGGATTCAGCACAAAATTATGTATTTTGAAAAATCTAGATAAACCTATAGTCACATTGACTTTATACCAATTTAATAAATCCACGTCTGTATCATTTAAGAGTAATACCTTTTTCAGGATTTTCAGATTCAAGCACAGAATAGGTCAAAGTAAAAGTCAAATATTATTCTGTTTTATAACAATAATAATGTAGAGAAGATGTTTTTGATAAAGTGGTGAGGTCTTATTCCATGAAAGCAATAAGGAATTGGCCTATGAATATTTTCTATAATGTTTCTAGATATGGCCTTCATCAATAGCTGAATAATATATAACAAAATTTGTAATTAAAAAAATGGTTATGGAGGACATATTCAAAAGGTACAAGGAGCTTATTAGAAATTGTCCAAGTAGAACATTAGAAGTTACAACTGTGCCACATATGATCTTCTAACCAAATATGTCATATTTATTACATTACAAAGGATTACAGATGTGTTGCACGTGCAACAAAATAAAAACAAACTACAAACCTTTTTACAGAAAATAAGTGAAAAAATGTGCAAAATGTGATTCTTAAATAATTGATATTTCTTTTTTGGTCGTGAGCTTATTCTTTGTAATGTCATAACATTTATTTTTTTTAACAAGGATCTCATAATTGCCAACATTAATAGCCTTTTTCAAGTCATATTCTTTTTGACTTCTCTGCAGCATGAAATTGCAATTTGCATCTCCTCTAGGATATGCTGGAATCTTTACAAACTGTTAAGTCATTAGAGTTGATAGAGACAATGATTATCTAATTTAGCATGGCTTGTATGATTGATCTGATTCTACAAGGAGATGTTATGGGTCAGAAGAAACAAGGTACTAAGTGGACCTGAGAAACAATGCTTGTATTCACACCTTTATTCATTGGAGTTCACAAGTATGGGAGATTCACAAAGTTAACTTTGTAACTTTGTGAATTCACACCTCCCTTAATCTCGGCCTCGGAGGGGAGCAGTCAACCTTTGGGAGATTATATATAAAGTGGACAGAGACTTAGTTGGGAGTTCAGCTGAAAAGACTGAGAAGGGAGTGTCAGTTCATTTGAGGAGAAGCACTCTCCCAGAGGCACAACCAGATTCAGATACTCTGGGAGAGTGCTTCTCCTCAACTGAACTGACACCTTCTCCTCAATCTTTTCAGCTGAACCCCTGATTGAGTTCACTTCTTATATATCATCTCCCAAAGGTTGACTCCTCCCCTCAGAGGAGGGATTAAGAGAGTTGTGAATTCACAAAGTTACAAAGTTAACTTTGTGAACTCCAATGAGTAAAGGTATGAACACAAGCATTTTTTCTCAGTTCCACTTAGTACCTTGTTTCTTCTGGCCCATAACATCTCCTTGTAAGATCAGATCAATCATACTTGAACCATGCTAAATTAGATAATTATTGTCTCTATCAACTCTAATGACTTAACAATTTATAAAGATTCCAACAAGGATACTTTTTCTGTCTAAGTTTTTATTTTTATTTTTTTTTATTTTACTGGTTTCTTTCCTCCTCTCTTTTTTCCTTTTTTCTGCCTTCTTTCCCCCCTTTTCCTCCCTCTTACCTTCCCTCCCTTCCTTTTGTTCCTTCTTTCAAATTTCCTTCCCTCCCTCTCTGCATCCCTCCTTTTCTTCCCTTCCTTCCTTTCTTTACTCCTTCCTTCTCTCCTTTCTTCCTTTTCTTCCCTTTCTCCCTTCAAAATTTTTCCCTCTTCCCTTGTTTTCTCCTTTTTCTCGCCCTTCTTTCATTCTTTTCTTGCTTCCTTTGTTCTTTCTTTCCTTTCTTCCTCCCTTCTTTTCTCCTCCCCCCTCCATTCCTTCCCTCTCTCCTTCTCTTCCCTACATTTCTTCTTCTCTTCCCTCTTTTGCTTCCTTCCTTCCTTCTTTCTTTCTTGTCTTAGATACTAAATATAATATTTGTCAGTGAACTTCGAATTCATAAATTCTTCTTCTAAAGCATGTATGTCATTTCCAATTCCACCTGCTTTAGATCCTTGAAAACTATTTTTTTTCTTCTTTGAGCTACAAAGAAGAGCTGCATTGATTATATAGGGCATAGAATGAAGAAATAATTCTTGTTTAAATTTATAAGAGATTTTATATAATTTGTGGAAATGAACACAGACTATAACTTCATTACGATTTTGATAGCTTGTGCTTTGGTTTTTCATTAATATAATTATGATATTCTTTTGCCAACAGAAAAAAAAATCTAAATAATCATATCACCATTTAAGAAGTAAATTTTAGGCAAAAATTTCCTTTAAAAGTCCTCTATCATTAAATTTTTTTCTCAATAGTATTTTATTTTTCCAAATGTATGTAAAGATAGTTTTCACCATTCATTTTTGTAAGATTTTGTGTTTCAAAATTTTCTTCCTCCCTCCCTTACCTCCCTCTTCCCCAAGACAGCCAGCAATCTGACACAGGCTACATATGTGCAATCTTCTTAAACATATTTCCATATTTGTAATATTGTGCAAGAAAAATCAAACCAAAAGGGAAAAAAAATCATGAGAAACAAACAAACAAACAACAAAAGGTAAAAATCCTATGCTTTGATCAACATTCAATCTTCATAGTTCTTTCTCTGGATACAAATGGAATTTTCCATCCCACGTCTGATGGAATTGTCTTGAATTACAGCATTGTTGAGGAAAGCCAAGTGTATCACATAATCTTGTTGCTGCTATGTACAGTGTTCTTTTGGTCCTGCTCACTCCAGTTAGTATCAATTCTGTATATCATCAAAGTTTTAAAAAGATTATTTCTAACATGATATTTTCTAAAGAAGTAAAATTACATATTATGAAGCAACTTGTACGGACATAAATAATTAGCATCATATTACCAGTAATGACTTGCACATAAAAAGTGGCAGCTAAGAACTGTATGAGCAGAAAAGAAGTGAGCATGTCATATATTTAGAGTAAGTAAAGTGAGGTAAAGAATCTGTACCCTTATCAAAAATGTGGAGGAAAGTCCAAGTATGTTGGATGAAAATGTCGAGGATTTTTGGAAAGGACATGGACATAGACAAAAATTGCATAAAATGAAAAGAAATGGATAGGCCTCAATCTGAAAAGAGTGTTCATGTTGGTTAAATCACAGATTGATATATTGATGCATGTATTTAGAATTCTTTCCTACACATAGAGAATAATTCCTGTTCAAGAGTCATTGAAGCGCTTGGGAAGCATTCTTTCAGTTCCTATGAAGACATTATTAACTCACAAGGCTCTCAGAAAGTATTTATACTCAACTTCACTACAGTTATTATTTGACTGGCACTCAGTGAAAGGCTCATATATCATCAGACCAAGAGACTTTTTAATCAATTAATATTATTACATTATTGCTGCAGGATTAATTTATATCTGACAAACTTATTTTATGTTCTATAGTTACCAATTTCTATTACACAATCCCTAAATGGCCTCAAAATTAATGTTACTGTTTTACAAAATATAAGAAGTAATTCACATAATGCATTAGAATTTTATAGTTGCAATAGAACTTATAGCTCTACTAATCAGATTCTAAGATCATAGGTTTTAGAGCCAAAAAGATTTTAGCCATAATTTAGTCAATCCCCTTATTACTGAGATAAAGAAAATGAAGTATTAAGATATGAAATAACTTGCACATATATAGTAACAGGGACGAAGTTTTTAGAACAAGAGAAGGTAATAGTTTTACAATTCTCCATTCTGGTCAGACAACATATGTAATACTATGTTCAATTCTTGGCATTCTGCTTTAGAAAGACTTTTTTAAAAAATAAGTTAAAGCTCATTACAGAGGAGAGAATACAAGATAATGAAAAGGCTAGAAATCAGGCAATGCATACATACATTGCAGGAACTGATTGTTTAACCTGAGAAGATGTTAGAGGATATATGAGACATGTCTTTATGCATTTCATAGATTATCATGTAGAAGAGATCTTATGAATCCAGGGGGAAGAACTAATAGAAATGGGTGGATGATATGCATTACCTTAAATTGTTAAAAGGATCCAAACTACTAGAATATATAATCAAAATAATATTAATATTAATAATAATGATAATAAATAAGATTTATGTTAGATAATAAAAATAGGATTTAGATAGAATTTTGTTTTGTAAAATGTTTTAGAAATAACTCATTTTTTCAATTTCACAATAATTCTGTTAGGTAGGTATTATTGAAGCTGAAAAAAATTAAGCAGCTTAGTATAATACAGCTAGAAAATATCTGAAGTAAGATTTGAACTCAAATTTTCTTAATTTAGTTCTTAACTCTATCCACAATGAAGGTACAAAGGAAAGTTAATTTTAAGCCATGAAACTTCATGTTTGAAAAGTACCATTTTTTTGAGGAGTAATCACAGTAAAATGACATTTTATATTTCATATTTCCTTCTTCATTGAGATCACGGTGAAACATCTTAGGGAAAACTGTTGTATCTGAATCATATTACTTTCTTAAGATTTTATAACAATGAAAATCATTATTAATCTAGCCTTGGAGTTATTGGGCAGAGTTTCTCTGAACTATTTATGATATGAACTTCTGTTTTACAATTCAATTGTTATTTCTTTTTATATACATATCAATCAAAGTAAAATTAAAAAGAAAATATTAAAGTCTGAATTATATAGGATGCCAAAACTTTTAGAATATGTTAAAAACATCACCTACCAATGTCCCAATATTGGGATAGATTTAAGCTCAGATAACAGATGTCCCTGATGACAGTTGAAATGTTTCCTTAAATAAAATGTGCAACTTAATGTTTAAGAAAGGTTGAACACAAGTTTCTAATTTGTCATTTTATCCTAATTCACTCTGAGGCTTGATGACATAGTAATAATAGCTGTAATTTATGTAGCACTTTAAGATTTGTAAGTATTTTATAAATATCTCATTTGTTCCTCACAATAACCTTGTTGTGTAGGTGCTATTATTACCTCCATTTTCAATTGAAGAAACTGAGTCAGAAAGAGGTTAAATGATTTCTTCATGGTTATGCAGCTAGTAAGTATTTGAGAATGGATTTTAACTCAAGTTTTCTTGACTTTAGGTTCAGTGCTCTAGCCACTGTACCATCTAGCTGCTAAGACCAACATATTTACTTTTATTTTACACTTTTATAACTCTCTACATCTTCTGTATCTCACTGAGTCTTGACTCCCTCTTGATGACACTACATCCCTGATCACTATTTTCAGTACTGGTTAGATTCATGCCCCAATCTGACTGGTTGTGATAAGTAAATCACAATACTGTTTGCTGCTCAATCCCACTCTCCATTAATCACCATTATCCAGCAACCTCTCCTCAACCACCACTCCTCCTTTGAAGTGAATTCAATTAAAATTTATCACCCATTGAAAATGCTAATTAATGTTATTTGCTTATTCCCAGGTATCCTCATTTCTGAATGAATTACATGTTTGATTCACTGTCTTTCTTACTTTCCTTCTATCATTATACACACACACACACACACACACACACACATATATATCTGTTGGAATCTTTACAAAGTATTAAGCCATTAGAGTTGATAGAGACAATGATTATCTAATTTAGCATGATCAATATGATTGATTTGATCTTGGAAGGAGATATTTTGGGCTAGAACTTGAAACAAGGTACTAAGTACAACTGATAGACAAATAATGTTGTGTTCACACCTCCCTTGAAGTTCTTAGGGCCAGAGAGCACTCTGGGAGATAACCCAGAATCCCATTCTCTCAGAGGAAGAGTTAACCTTTGGGAGATCATATATATAGAGGAAGCTCTTAGAGCTTGGGAGACTTGCTTCAGAACATTGACTGGGGTCAGAGAGGAGCACTCTGGGAGGAAGCCCACAGATATCTATCTATATATATATCTACAGCTACATATCTGTAAATGGATACAAGTCTACCCTCAAATATCCTATTATCTTTTTTTAATGTGAAACATTTCCATATTAGCCATTTTGTTTGAGAAGACATAAAGAAAGAAAGGAAAGAAAGAAGAAAGAAAAGAAGGAAAGAAGGGAAGAAAGAAGGGGAAAGTATCATGCTTCAGTCTGTATTCAGTCAATATCAATTCTTTCTCTGGAGGCTGACATTATGCTTCATCATTAGTCCTTTGAAATTATCTTTGATCATTGCATAACTAAGAATAGCAAAGTCATTCACAGGTCTTCATCAAACATTTTTCTGGTTGTGTTCCCTTCACTATGCATCAGTTCATGTAAGTGTATCTGGGTTTTTCCTAAGAACATCCTGCTTGTCATTTCATAAGGCGCAAAAAGTCTTCCATTAAAATAATATGCCACAGCTTGGTTTGCCTTTCCCCAAATGATGAATGTCTCTTTGATTCCCAATTTCAGCTACCATAGAAAAGAGTTACTATAAATATTTTTGTCAAGTATATCCTTTTCCCTTTTTGTGGATGTCTTTGTAATACAGACTCCAGTAGAGATACTGCTGGATTAAAGGGTATGAACAGTTTTATAGTCCCTTGGAGATAGTTCTAAATTGTTCTTCTGAATGGTTGGGTCAGTTCACAACTCTACCAACAATGAATCAGTATCTCAAGTCTCCCATATCACCTCTCAAGTTTTCCACATCCCCTCCAATATTTCACATTTTCCTTTTCTGTCATATTAGCCACTCTTATAAGTGTTAGATTGTACCTCACAGTTGTTTTAATTTGCATTTCTCTTATCAATAGTGGTTTGGAGCATTTTTCACATGATGATAAATTGCCTTTTTTTGGTCTGAAAATTGTTTATATACTTCAATATAAACAATTGGGGAATGACATGTATTTATAAATTTAATTCAATTCTCTATATATTAGAGAAATGAGGCCTTTATCAGTGATACTTGTGACACTTTCCCCCAGTTTTCTGCTTTCCTTATACTTTTGCTTGCATTGGTTTTGTTTGTGCAAAACTTTTTAATTTTCTGTAATCAAAATTACCTGTTTTACATTTTGTAAATTTCTTTATATCTTCTTTGTTCCTAAATTCTTTCCTCATCCATAAATTGGACAGATAAACTATTCTATACTCTCTTAATTTGCTTATGTATCTATTACTCTTTATGTGTAAATTAGATATGGTATAAGATATTGGTCTATACCTAATTTCTGTCATGCTGTTTTCCATTTTTCCCAGTGATTTTTTTGTCAAATAATGACTTTTTGTTCCAAAAACTTGGATGATTGAGTTCATCTATACTAGATGTCTAGTATACTAGGTCATTTACTATAATGTAATTTAATCTATCCTCCTAACCCACCAATCTCTATTTCTTAGTCTTTACCAGATTGTTTTGATAATCACTCTTTCATATGAGATCTGGTAAGTTAGATCTCCTTCTTTTGCATATCCCCCTTCCCCCCTTCAGCATTGGTTCTCTTTATATCTTTGAGCTTCTATTCTTCCTTACGAATTTTGCTTTTTTTTTCTAGCTCTATAAAATAATTTTTTGATATTCTGATTGGTATGTCACTGAATAGATTAATGTAGGTTAAACTGTCATTTTTATTATGTTGGTATGGCCGACTCATGCAAAATTAATATTTTTCTAATTCTTTAATCTGATTTGTGTGTATGTGTGTGTGTATAAAGTGTTTTATAATTGTGTTTGTGTAGTTTCTGGGTTTGTTTTGGCAGATAGACTTCCAAGTATTGTATACTGTCAATAATTATTGTAAATGGAATTTCTCTTTCTATCTCCTGCTAATGCATTTTGTTGATAACATGTTGAAATGCTGATGATTTATGGGTTTTATTTTGTATCCTGAAACTTTGCTAAATTTGCTTATAATTTCAAATAGTTTTTTAAGTTGATTCTCTAAGATTTCTTTGAGTAACATCATCTGCAAAGAGTGAAAGTTATGTTTCCTCATTGCTTATTCTAATTCCTTAAATTTCTTTTTCTTCTCTTAGTGCTATAGCTAAGACTTTTAGTACAATATTAAATAATAGAGGTGATAATGAGCATCCTTGCTTCACCCCTAATTATACTGTGAAGGCTTTTTAATCTTATCCTTATTACAAATAATCCTTGTTGATGATTTTAGGTAAATATTACTTGTCATTTGAAGGCAAGCTCCATTTATTCCTCTACTCTCTAATATTTTTGATAGGAATGAGTGATGTAATTTGTCAAAGGTTTTTTTCTGTATCTATTGAGATAATCTTATGGTTTCTATTGGTTTTGTTACTGTTATGGTCAATTATGCTAATAGTTTTCCTAATATTAAACGAGCCCTGTAATCCTGGTATAAAACCCACTTAGTTATAGTGTTTGATGCTTTGATAGATTACTGCAATCTCTTTTGCTAAGATTTTATTTAAAATTATTGCATTGGGTATAATTTTCTTCTTCTGTTTTGGCTCTTCCTGGTTTGGCTATCAGCACCATATTTGTGTCATGAAAGGAATTTGGTAAGATTCCTGCTTTGCCTATTTTTCCAAATAGGATAAAGGTAAGGAGCAAAAGCAGAATCTATTAAGCTTTTGCTGAAACAAGGAGAATAGTAGTAGCAATCATGATGTCAGACAAGGTAAAACCAAAAATAGATCTAATTAAAACACAGAAAGAATCCTGTTGTCCTTTCTTGGGAGTGGAGTTTAGTTGCTAGTCTGTTTCAGGAATTTGATCTTGCTGCTGAGTTATTATTGAAATTGGGTATCTCTGTTGGTATGGCCTAGTAGTGGAGTTTTTAGCCAGCATTAGGTGGGAGCTTCACTACTGGTCAGCAATAGAGTCAAGGCTTGGCTAGTGGTTTGTGGGGGAGAACTGTTGAGTGGGAACTTCATGGGCTGAGAGAGGCCTCTCTGGTGGATTGACCCAGGCTTAGAATCCTGCTTCAGGCCCCTATTATGAAGCTGCTACTCTTGCACTTGTACCTCACTCCCTTTCAGCCTCAGTGAGATAGACCTTTTCTGCCAGGCTGGTAAGATGCTCTGAAAAGTACCATCTTAATGATATAATAAATATGTTCAGGGTAAAATATATCTCTCCTGATATATTTTCTCAACTATCCCCACCTAACAAAAATAATTAATTCAAAATTTCCATAGTCTGTGAGCACTGGTTAATAATTACTCATAGTTAAGAGTAGGTGAGAGTGGAGGTTGATGCTTTTCTTTTACCTTCACATTTTGTTATCCTTTAGATCATGCACTAAACACGTGTGATCAAAATACCTATTGGACTGATTTGACAAAATCCCAGAAGAGAAGTCAATAGAAATTTTTAAAGAAGCTGGTAATGGAATAAAGATTCTTTGTAATGTTTATTCCCTAAGACATTATAGGCAGTATCATTCTTGATACTTATTGGAATTCTCTAAACATATGCTACATGTTGGCAAAATAAGGAAATTTGAAGAAGAGTAGTGCAGTGGAAAAAAACCTGAATTTGTAGTGAGTGAAAGTAATTCTCCCACTTAACCATTTTGTGTCAAGTCAGTTAACATCTCCAACACTAACTTTGCTTATTTGTAAAATTAGGGGTTTGGATTAGATGGGCCTTAAGATTTTTTCTAAACCTAAATTTATGTTTCTAACTCCCTTAATATTTTGATAATTTTCAGAAACTTATTAAAATATATTTTATTCTTTAAAGGTTTCAGATTCCCAGACACAGCCAGAATCAACAACAAACACATCCTCATTATTCATTTTATATTTAAATATGATGAGCAAAGTGTATTAAAAATAACTAAGAAGTAATTATTTTTATTCCTTGAATTTTTTCATATTAAAACATAAGCCTCTGTGAATGAATTTATATGTCTACCCTCTATGTCTTTAATGCAATAATATCTAATATTTGCAAAAATGTTAGGACATAGTCTGTCTTCTAAGTTATGGAACTTATTTGCCCTCCTATACCCACAGAGAAAGCTCCCTGTTTTTATTATCTTTGCAAATAGTAAGAATTGATACTTCAAGAGATGAAATGATAAATTTGTTTGAGGAACAGTCTTGACAAGGTAGACTTGGTTTCAAGTCCTGCCTTATGCACAGAGATGCCATGTGATCAGAGATATCTCACCTAATTCAGGGACATGCTCCAAGGTAGCTCAATGAAATTATGTTTCACAAAAAAAATGCTATCAGTTATGGGTGGAAAGAATTTTCAGATGAAGATTTTTCTAAATTGATATAATCACAGTATTCAAAAATTCCTATCATTTTATGTACCTATTGTATAAAGTACAAAAAGCTAAATAATATTGTTCAATACAGATTTCTTTGAAGAAAATTGATTTCAAAAGTTGCTATTAATATGCACAGTTTGTTGCTCATGGAGAAGGTCATGTTTCATACATAATCTATAATTCATTATATTTCATGCAACTCAATATAAGGGAATTTTAGTATCTGGGAAATGCAAATTAGATTGTTTAGATATAACATTGCTTTCAATTCAATTCAATTCAAATCAACCTAATTTAAAGAATTTATGATGTCTCTTGTTTGAAAACAATGAGTTCAGTATTAGGGACACTAAGATAAACCACAGGATTGTAGTCTTTGCTCTCATTAAATTTTTCAATCATAAGAGCTGGCAATAGATACAGTGTTGACTTGATAGGGACAAACTAACATTCTAGAAAAAGTGCTCTTAAAAAGCTTTGGGGAGGACAAACAATTTTCAGCTAGGAAGAAAAAAAAGATAAGTTCATTGTAAAATTAGAACCTCAGAGGTATCCTGAAGAGAATTTCAACAGATAAGTTTTAATCTGGCCTGAGTACAAACCCTGAGCAAGATGTTAAATAAAATGCCCTTCAATATTATTTTCAGTGACCTTGGTAATTTTTTTTTTTGGTTTTGTTTTGTTTAAGAATACATTGATGCAAATGGCTAAGATGACAAGAAAAAATAATTATAAATGTTGGAGGAGATATGGGAAAACTGGGACACTAATGCATTGTTGGTGAAGTTATGAACTGATCCAAATGTCTTAGAGCAATTTGGAACTATGCCCAAAGGGCTATCAGACTCTGCATACCCATTGATTTAGCAGTGATTACTGGGTCTGTATCGCAAAGAGATCATAAAAAAGGGAAAAGAACCTTCATGTGCAAAAATGTTTGTAGCAGCCTTTTTTTTTTTTTTCATGGCAAGGAACTAGAAATTGAGTAGATGCTCATAAGTTAGGATATTATTGAATGAGTTATAGTATATAAATGTTATGAAATATTATTGTTCTATAAGAAGTAATCATCATGATTTCAGAAAGGCCTGAAGAGACTTACATGAACTGATACTAAATGAAATGAATAGAACCAAGAGAATACTGTACACAACAAAACAAGATTAGTAAAAGCCAGTTCTGATGGACTTGGCTCTTTTAAAAAATGAGGTGATTCAGATCAATTCCAATAGACTTATGATGGAAAGAGCCATCTGCATCCAGAAAAAGGACTGTGGATGTGGATCTGAATTGAATGTGGATCACAAGATAATATTTTCAACTTTTTTGTTGTTGTTGTTGTTTGTTTGCATTTTTTTTCTTTCTCAGTTTCCCCCTTTTTAATCCGACTTTTCTTGTGCAACATTATAATTATGGAAACATGTATAGAAGAATTGTACATGTTTAACATATATTGGGTTGTTTGCTATCTAAGAGAAGGAGCAGGGGAAAGAAGGGAGAAAAATTCATAGTGGTTTTGTAAGGGTGAATGTTGAAAACTATTTTTAAAATAAAAACTTTTTTTTTAAAAGAATCACCCCATTATATTAAAAAAAAGGAATATACTGATGCAAACAGGTTATTTGAAGCATAAGGGTAGTATGCATCATTATGTTGGCTAAACATATTCATGCTAATCTAAAGAATAGAAACACCATAAATCATGGAAAGAGTTAACAATTTTAGAAAAATAATATCAGTTGAAGAACTACCAAGAAGCTTTTTTTAAAGGTTATAATGGTAAATTATAATGGTAAAAATAAAGGTTATAATTGCAAATATTTGTTCATTGTACATTTCCTTAAGATGTCCTCCATTTAATATGTAAAGATTAGAATCAACTGGTATATTGTTGGCAAAGATTATGGGTAGTTCAGTGGATAGAGTGCTGGGCTAGGAACCAAGAAGTCTTGAGTTCAATTTCAGTCTCATGAATTTATTAACAATGTGTTTTGAACAAGACACGTAACTTCTGTTTGCCTCAGTTTCCTCAAATGTAAAATGGGAATAATAATAATGCATTTCTAGTAGGGTTGTTGTGAGGTTCAAATGATGTAATATTTGTAAAAGTGCTTATAGTACAATACCTGGGACATAGTAGGGACTATCTAAATGGTTATTCTCTTCCATTCTTCTATGCAAAGTCTTTTAAATCTTAAAGTGTTACACAAATATAAGCTATAATTGTAGCTGCCTTATTACTCCTTTGCTAAAAAATAATAAGTAACTCCCTATCCTTCTAGGATGGAATATAAATACTTTGCTTGGCATTTAAAATTCATACAATGTAGTTCCAGTATACTACTTTGGCATTATTTCATTTTATTCTAAACCACGTACTTCATATACAATTCTATGTACTAAAATGACTTTGCTATTCCCAGGATGTGGCCTTCCCAATTTTGCCTTTGGATCTTTGCATGGATTGATCCAATGTATAAAATTAATTTATTTCTACCTTTTAGAATTCTCAATTTCCTCCAAAATTTAGCATTAGTGCCACCTAACCCCCATGGTCATTATAATAACTTCCTCAGAATTTTTACCCATATGCATACATATACTATTCTTCCTATACAGCAAGAGCTGTATATTTTGTATTCTCTCTATATCAATAACTGCATACTGCCTATCAGTTTAAATTGTTATGCCTCGATATTCATAAAGCAGAATGAATCAAGTAATAAAGAATAACGGGAAGTGCTTGCCGTGGGACTTTTTATGTGATTGTTTAGAGTTAGGAAGGATGGTTCCTAAGGAAGTATCATAGGAAAGGAACAAGAAAGGGCTAAGACGCCTGCATTAATATGGACAACACATACATAGATGAGCATATGGATCCATTAGCATAGTAAATTGCATACTTTTTAAAATTAAGACAAGCAAATTCAATTCTGATTTAGTTAAAAAATCACAGAATTTTAATTTTGCAATAGACCTTAAAGATCATATACCTCCCAGAAATAAAGAACCTCAAATTTGGTAGTTATCTTAGAAGTCATCTAGTGTAACACTATTCACTAAATTATTGAAATAACATTTAATATTCACTTAAAATCTTTAGTTTGTTGTGGTAGGCCTTGGGGAAATTATAAAAATAAACATGGTATATTCCCTAAGTTTAACCCCTCATCAATCAAGGGGCAGATGCATAACCTGTACATTGATAATACAAATATGATAAATACATTAAAAGAATATATAATATGCTCTTTCTACTTTAAAAAAAAGATGAGATTTTTACAGATGATGAACCTGAGGCCTAGTGTTTAAATAATTAGATTAAAGTAATGCAATTAATTAGAGCAGAGCCAAGCCCAGAATTAAAATATCTTAACATTTAGTTCAATGTTCTTTCTATGACAATACTATTCCTTAGAAAGAATTCCCACAATATACATACAAATAAACAGAAAACCTAAAATGAGTGAACATCTTATACAAGAAAACCAATAATGGAGTAGTTCCTTCCCCCACCTCCATTCTATTAATTTTACTTTCTACAATGAGACAGAGAAAATGTAGAAATAAGGATAAAATCTTACTTTATCCTTACTTACTGAAACTTGGTTGATATTTTGTTAAGATAAGCCCATATCTGGTATATTGTAGGCACTTAACTAGTGATTTTCTTATTGATTGATGAATCAATTCTAATGATCAGAAAGTTTTAATCTGAGTAAGAAAGATGAATTTCTTTTCCCTTAGATTTATATGCAGCTTTTAATCTACATAAAACATTTCACGATTTTTGTGTGGAGCCATCTTGATGGAGTAAAGGCAGAGACCCACCAAAATCTTCCCCAAACCTCTTCAAATTACTTTAAATAATAACTGTAAATAAAATTTAGAGTGTCAGAACACACAAAAAGACAGAAGAGAACATTTTCCAGCTGAAGATAACTTCAAAAATAGAAGGAAAGATTTGTAGCACGGGAGTAGGAGTCCAGTACAAAGTGATTCGGGTTCTAGCCCAGGGCCAGCCTCAGGCATCAGCAAAGTAGGAACAAGCCTAGGTGTCTGAATCAGAGGCAGTATTGGCAGTTCCTGGACCTCTCAGCCCAGAGACACCAAAGATGACTTGGGAGGTTACCAGGAAAGGTTTGTCAGTTGGGTAAGAGGGCTTTGGGAAACTAGCTAACAAGGACTGCATGAGCAATGGAGGTGGTGACAATTTCTGGAGGCCACCACTCACAGGAGGACTCTTTTAATTGGGAAAAGAATTTTGAAGCAAGTTTCTCTGATGGTTTTATTTCTCAAGTCTTTAGGAAATTGAATCAAATTCATTAAAAAAATGTCATTCCCTAATTGATTAATGATCAAAAAAATATGAACTGTGCTCAAAGGGCTATAAAATCATGTGGATCAAAAACTAGCCATGATCTCAAAAAAGATTTTAAAAAAAGTAACAGTATGTACAAAAATATTTATAACAGCTCTCTTCTTGGGGCAAAAAACTAAAAATTAATGATATGCCCATCAAATGGGTAATGGCTGAATAAATTGTGGTATGTGATTATGATGGAATATTATTGTTTTATGGGAAATGATGACCAGGATACTCTCAGAAAAACCTGTAAAGTCCTCTATGAACTCAAGCAAAATGAAATATATAATATATAAAGCAATAGCAATGTTATGATGATTAGCTGGGAATGACTTTGCTATTTTCAATAATGCAATGACTCAAGATTACTCTGAAGGACTTATGATGAAAAATACTTTCCATACTCAGAGATAGAACTGATTTATTTCTGAATATAGATGGAAGCATATTCACTTTAAAAAAAAAAAAACTTTATTTTTCTCCAGGGTTTTTCTTTGGGGGAGAGAATCTATATTTTCTTTTACAACATGGCTTTTATGGAAATGTTTTGCACTTGTGCCTTTTTAATAGGGGTTGAAGGTGAGAAGGAAAGGAAAGAATCTGAAATCCCAAGTTGTAAAAACAAATGTAAAAAAAAAACTGTTTTACATATAAGTGGAGAAAATAAAAATATTAAATAGTTTAAAATATATTTTTCCAAGATTTGTTACTAAGAAATCCAGCTACTCTAGAATTTTTAGATATATGGTTGACTTAGTCTTACATCTAGCTCTAAATCCTTCGATACTAAATACATAAGGTAATTTGGAAAGAATCAATGGCTGTATCATTAATTGCTCTGTAACATTTCTCCTCTATTCAATAAATTCCAGTTGTTCCCAAATATCACTAGAATAAAATGAAAACTCCCCTGTTTTGCATTTAAAAGTCCTTAAAACTTAGCTTTATTCTTCTCTTTATATGCATATATAAATATAAAAAGGTTTTTTTTTTAAATGAATATGCTTCCATCCATATTCAGAAACAATCAGTTCAAACTGGAGTTCTTTTTCTTCACACACAACAGTTCATTTCCTATCTCTTTGCCTTTGCACAGACTGTCCCCACCCTTGCCTGGAATGTATCTCTTTCCTTCCCTAACTCTTAGAATTCCTAAATTTTTGATCATTGTTTGATCATTACCTAGCTATTCTTAGAAAATGGTAGGTAGTTTATAGGTACTTTCTGATTGATACATTGTTGACAACTTTTAAGCTTAAGAATAGACCAGTACTCAGGCATTCCCTAGGACTTAGCACATAGCTTATTGCCAATAAGATAAAGTAAGCAGACTTCTCTGTGCAGGTCCAGACAACCTAAAATGGAGGAACTATCCACGTTGCACATTGCCATCCATGGTGGAATTAGCCTTCTTTGATCAGAAGCACAGCTGAAACAGTCGATGTGTTTAAAACTGATCATACTGGGATAGTCTCTCATTTCTGCATGCTTTTTTTCTGCTGCTCAGAGAGTAAAGATTGTAAATTCAGTGGGAATTTGAACTGGGAATTCAAGCTGTGGTGAGGTGGGATCAGGAATGCAGAGGGTATGTTGCAGCAAGACATATGTTAGAGAAGCCAGAGGAACTGGGACTTGAGCCGTAAGTGAGTTGTGGACTTGAACTTGGGAGTGGGGTCTGGGAATAAGTTTGTGATTATAACTTTTGAAGCAAACATTTCTTTGTAAAAGATAATTTGACTGTTAGTGACTAAATGGATTGGGTACAGAGGACCTACATCCTCTAATGGGGGAATACCATTAATTGGGACTGGAACAATTTGTTGATTTGTAGACACCCCTAAACTCTACTACCTGCAGGAGGGGGTAAAATGCAATATAACTGGCCTTCAGGCAGTAGAGACCAGGGTAGTCAATGTTACTCTGGGAACATTATGATTGAGGACTCAATAGTTTTTATTGAGCCCTTAGCTTAATGCTGCTGCCTACTCTTGGAAAGAAATGAAAAGTATACTCATCTAAGAATTGGTAAACTACAATTCTACACTAAAGTTCTCCACAGGCTCTAGAATGGGAACCTATTGTAGAAGAAACCTGGATCCAGATCCTCAGCATAGCAGTATTAACTAGAATTTGTAGGAATAGAAACATTTCCCTGAAGCTGTTAAATCATAAGACATCAAATCAAAAAGTGGTCATTACTTTCTTTTCTTTCTTTGTGAGTAAGCTGGGGTTTTTTGAGCTCTTGATATAGAAAGCCTTTGTGAGAGTTAAAAACTTAAGAGCTCTGTATTGTGAATGCCTAACTTTCTCAGTGGTGAAAGTGTGCAAAATAGTAACTCGACCTCATCAGTGAGAAATTACATAAAAAACTTTCAAGGAGGGAGAAAAATCATTTAAAGATATTGAGATAAAATCTCATTGAATTTTACCATGAAGGAAACTGAAAAGCTCTTTTGTTTTGCATGGCCTCTTAATAAGCAAATAGCTTTTTGTTAGGTCAACTGACTGATCTGCAATTGATTTTTAAGGTTTTCCATAAGTCATGGTAATCCAAAAGTACACTGTGAGGACTCAGAGAAGCTGATTACCTTGGGGTCTACATAGGTAAGGAAAGGTCAAAAGCATTCAGTTAATTATAGTTAGAAGAGAAATTTCAGGAAGCACAAGACCCTCCAATATGAGGAAAAGTTCTGCTTCCAATTGGACTCTTAGAAGCTTTATAAGAAAGATTACATACAAACCTTCACCAGGATCAATGTTTGTGAGAGGTTGGCTACTTTTGGAAGCTTTGATGCCTAAAGCAGCCTTTTGAAACATGAATCCTGAGATTGTCTGAGTTCCCTTGGGGCAATTTTTGAGAAATGGTACATGTTGTAAAGAAATTAAGTTATTGAAACATGTGGGAGTGTGGTAATTTACCACAAGCAAGCACCATATACTGAAGATATCATATATTAATAAAGTTTAATAAAATGCCTCTCACAAACATACTATAGAAACATTTAGACATTCCAGTAAAAACAAATCTTTCTAGATTTCTCTATCATGTTACAATGATTTAATTCTCATGTTTAATGCTGTCAAATTTGAGGGACACCCTTGGAATTTTATGTGTCAGAAACTATAGTTTATGAATATTATTAGTGGTACCATCTAGTGTAGAAAGAAAAAAAATATGTTTGAGTGCTGATAAACTGATCTTCTGTTCTGCCAGAAGTGATAGGTTTGCTATAGAAAGATTAAAAATGAACCTCTATATAACATTGATCAAAAAAAGACATGCCCACAAATTTACAACAGGGAACATTCTAATTTTATTTATGAAGTCAGAAATCAATTTTCTGGAGGGGAAAAAAAACAAACCAAAGCCATTGTGCAGATCCTTAACTAGCCTTTTCATCTTCGATTATGCCTTCTTTAATCTGGTTTATACACCACTGCCAGATTAATTGCTATAAGAAGCAAATCTGATCATGTAATTCCTTTTCCCCAAAATCTTTAATGGTTCCTGTCTTGCCTAAAACATTTAATCAAAATTTCTAAGCCTAATGTTCAAGTTTCTCAGTGCTATAACCACAACCCACATTTCCAATTTTTATTTCCCAATATCCATTGATTAATGAGTCTCCTCACTGTTCCACAAACATACTTTATTTCCAACCTCTGAGCCTTTGTCCAAGTAGTTCTTTTTATGTGATGATATTGCTCAAATACTTTGCTCCTTATAAAGTCTAATGTCTCAGCTTCCTCTACTCTAACCATAATATTACCATATATTGTCTTACATTAAAATTATACTTGTGTTTGCCTACCCTTACTCCTAGATTGCAAATCTTTAAAGGAAGAAATCTTACTATCCCATAATAGCTACCCAATAATTGTTGAATCTTGACAATGAATTATTACAAATTAACAGAAACTATTTTAATCTAATAAATTATATTTATCTTAATAGGCATTGTAATTATTAATTAATTAATAGATTTATTTGTGACATAACCATAATCATATTGATGTAAGAATATCATAATAATTTGAGACCTTAGTTTTCAAAGAACAGTTTATACTTGATGCCTGCACTTTCTCACTATCTGCTTATTCAGCATTCCTTTACAATTTAATTCAATTTCTCTATATTCTTTTAAAACTTCTCTCAAAGTGTGCCTTTTCTCACATGCCAGTCTTTTTCTTCACTGTAACACCTGCAAGTGTTTATCACCTCTGTCATTTTGGAAACTCTCTTCTCTTTTGGATCTGAGGCATTGAATCATCTTGCTTTGCTTCCTACCTTTCTTACTCCTCTTGATTCTTTTTTTCTTTCTTTGCCATTCCCAAAGGCTTGGTCCTGTTTTTTTTTCCCTCAAAGCTTTGTCTCTTAATAATTCATCTAATCCTTCTAGACACTCTAATCTCCCCCTTTCTCCAACCTGAAAGTGTAAATCTATTCTCAAAAGACCAGAACTGCCTTTCTTATGCCTTAAAATGTAAATGACATAACTTCCATATCTGCTTTGTCCCGGAAGAAGTTTCCTCACATTCAGTCATTCCACTAGGACAGTTGGGGCTAGACACTTCAGATCTTGTCAATTGCCCTACTGTGTTTGTCTCATTCTTAATTGCTCAAAGAATAATAATAATCAAATCAACATTACATTGCTACTGGAAAGGGTTTGACATCCTAATTCTTATGATAGGAATCTTCACTTCATCTCAGTTATATACAGAAATACACATTTTGGTGTGAGCATTTACACTTCAGAAATTGGCAAATGCTACAAATCAAAGCTTGATTTATTGTTTTGTTGTTTGTGTTGCCTTAAAAAAAGTGAGGTAGTTGGGTTGGAGCCAAGATGGTAGAGAAGACACACATTTCTTTCTGACCTTCTCTTAGAACTCTTAGACTAATTAGCAAATCCAGCCTCTGAATTAGTTCTGGACTGGAAGAACCCACAAATATTGGGAGTGCAACAAATTACCAGCAGAAGATAATTTTGAAGATCACCAGAAAAGATCCATTTCAATTAGAAATGGGAGTAAAGCAGCCAGCACAAGCAGCTGAGAACAGACACCAGCACAGAGAGTACAGAGTCCCTGGGTAGTGCAGACTCCACATGACGGAGAATCTACAAGGAGGAATCTACAGCTGCATTGTTGGCTATTCTGGCTGCAAGCCAGTAGATCAGCAGAGAAGTTAGAAAACATCCAACACAAACACAAAAGGTAAATAGTGAACCCCAAAATGCCAGAATCTCACAGGACTTGGCTAACACCCACCCAGCACCAGCAGCGAGTCAGCACTGACCCAGCACAGCTGGCTATTTATAGAGGAAGCCGCTGCTTTTAGAGAAAGCTTGGAAAATCTCCTCTACCCTAAAAGCAGACCTTAACATTTTCAAAAAAAATGAGTAAGAAAGTAAAGAGAACTCTGTCGATAGCTTCTATGGTGAAAGAGAAGAACAGTTATCAAACCTTGAGGAGACTAAAGGCAGATTACCTTCAGATAAAGCCCTAAAAGGTGACACAATCTGGTCCCCATCACACAAGGATCTCCTAGAAGAAATTAAAAAGGATCTTAAAAGAGAGCTAAAAGAAAAATGTGGAAAGGAAAAGAAAAATTGCTAGAGGGTTTAGAAAAGGCATATATCTCATTAAAAGATAGATTTTATAAAATAGAAAAAGAAAGTAACTACCAGAAAAAAAGAATTTGAGAAACAGAAAAAGAAAATAACTCTTTAAAAAACAGAATTTGTGAAATGGAAAAAAAATTCCATAGAACAAAACTACTCATTTAAAAATTCATTTGGACAAATACAAAAAGAAGTAAAAAAAGTAAATGAATAAAATAATTCACTAAAATTCAGAATTGAACAAATGGAAATGAATGATTCAATGAAACAAGAAGAATCAGTCAAGCAAAACCAAAAAAAAAAAAAAAAAGTAAAATATCTAATCGGGAAAATAACTTACCTGGAAAATAGATTTAGGAGAGACAATCTAAGGATTATTGGACTCCCTAAAAGCCATGATGAAAAAAAAGAGCCTAGACACTATTTTTTCAGGAAATCATCAAAGAGAACTGCCCAGATGTCATGGAATCAGAAGGTAAAATGACCATTGAAAGAATTCACTAAACAATTCCTGAAAGAGACCCCAAAGTTAAAACCCCAAGGAATATTGTGGCTAAATTTGAGAACTATCTGACCAAGGAAAAAATATTACAAGCAGTGAGAAAGAAACAATTCCAATACTGAGGAGCCACAATAAGGATTACTCAGGACCAATTAGCTTCCACTTTAAAGGATTGAAAGGCCTGGAATCTGATATTCTGAAAGGAGTAGGAGCTTGAAATGCAGCCAAGAATAAATTACCTTGCTAAACTGAGCATTTTCTTTCAGGGAAGAAGATGGACATTCAATGAAACTGGTGAATTCTATTTATTTTTGATAAAAAGATCAGAGCTAAACAAAAAAGAAAAAATTGACCTTCAGATATAGAACTCAAGAGAAGCATAAAAAGGAAAAAAAAACTCTTGAGAAATATTTCTATTATTGGTATACATAGAGAATACATGCATAATATGATTTTACTGTTATATAAAAAAGAAACTAGAGGTGGAAAGGGGATTGTAACAGAAAAAAAGGGAAAGTGGAGGTAAAATGAGGCAAATTACATCTCAGGAAGTGGCAAAGGAAACCTATTATAATTGAACGAAATAAGGGAAGGTGACAAATATTATGTGAATCTGACTCTCATCAGATTTGGCTTAAAAAATATTAGATATATTTGGTTTCACTGAGAGACTTCTCCCACCTTTTAGAAAAGTGGGAGGGGAAAGAAGAAAAGAAAAGGGGTAGGCTAAAAAGAAGAGAAAACAGAAATAGTAGGGGAAAGTTATAAGAAAGGGGGAGGGTTTCTAACGGAGAGGACTGCTTCAGGCAAGTAGTGCTTATAAGTAAAATATTGAGGAGGAAGGAAAGGGGAAAAGGAAAGAGAAAAGTAAAATTTGGGGTTAATAAGATGGTAGGAAATACAGAATTAGTAATTTTAAATGTAAATGTGAATGGGGTGAACTCTCCCATAAAATGTAAGTGGATAGCAGACTGAATTAAAAGCCAAAATCCTATAATATGTTGTTTATAAGAAATACATTTAAAGCAGAGTGATACATGCAGAATAAAGGTAAAAGGCTAGAGCAGAATCTATTATGCTTCAGGTGAAGTAAAAAAGCAGGGGTAGTCATCCTGATCTCAGATCAAGCAAAAGGAAAAATTGATCTAATTAAAAGAGATAAGGAAGGAAACTATATCTTGCTAAAGGGTACCACAGATAATGAAGCAATATCAATATTAAACATATATGCACCAAGTGATATAGCATCTAAATTCCTAAAGAAGATAGAGTTGAAAGAAGAAATAGATACCAAAATTGTAATAGTGGTAGATTTCAACTTTGCCCTCTCAGAACTAAATAAATCAAATCACAAAAAACTAAGAAAGAAGTTAAAGAGGTAAATAGAATGCTAGAAAAGCTAGATATGATAGATCTTTGGAGAAAACTGAATGGAGACAGAAAGGAGTACACTTTCTTCTCAGAAGTTCATGGAACCTATACAAAAATTGACCATATATTAGGACATAAAGACCTCAAAATTAGATGCAGAAAGGCAGAAATAGTAAACGTATTCTTTTCAGATCGTAATGTAATAAAAATTACATTCAATAAAAGGCCAGGAGAAAATAGACCTAAAAATAATTGAAAACTAAATAATCTCATCCTAAAGAATGAATAGGTGAAACAGCAAATTATAGACACAATTAATAATTTTATCCAAGAGAATGACAATAATGAGAAAACATACCAAAATTTGTGGAATGCAGCCAAAGCAGTAATAGGGGAAATTTTATATATCTGGGTGCTTACTTGCATAAAATAGAGAAAGAGATCAATAAATTGGGCTTGCAACTAAAAAAACTAAAAAAAATAAATTAAAAAAATATGAAACTTGAAATTCTAAAAATAAAGGAGAGATAAATAAAATTGAAACAAAAAAAAGCTATTGAATAAATAAAAGTAAGAGTTCGTTTTATGAAAAAAAAAACAAAATAGATAAACCTCTAGGTAACATGATCAGAAAAATGAAAGAGAAAAATCAAATTGTTAGTGAAATGAAATTCTATCCACCAATGAAGAGGAAAATAGAGCAATTATGCCAATAAATTTGACAACCTAAGTGAAATGGAGGATTACTTACAAAAATATAGATTGCCCAGATTAACAGAAGAGAAAATACATTACTTAAATAGTCCCATTTTAGAAAAATAAATAGAAGCTATTAATCAATTCCCTAAAAAAAATCCCTAGGACCAGATGGTTTTACATGTGAATTCTAAGAAATAGTTAAAGAACAATTAACTCTAATACTACATAAACTATTTAAAAAAAAAAAAAAGGGAATGAAGGACTCCTACCAAATTGCTTTTATGACACAGACATGGTATTGCTACCTAAACCAGGTAGGATCAAAACAGAGAAAGAAAGTTATAGAACAATCTCCCTAATGAATATTGATGTGAACTTTAAAAAAATAACATTAGCAAAGAGATTACAGAAAGTCATCCGCAGGATAATTGACCATGACAAATTAGGATTTATAGCAGGAATACAGGGCTAGTTTGATATTAAGAAAACTATTAGCATAACTGACTATATCAATAACCAAATTAACAAAAATTATATGATTATCTCAATAGAGGCAGAAAAAGCATTTGATATAATCCAACATCCATTCTTAATAAAAACATTAGAGAGTATAGGAATAAATGGACTCTTCCTTAAAATAACCAGTAGCATCTATTTAAAACCATCAGCAAGCATCATATGCAATGGGGATAAACTGGAACCATTCCCAGTAAGATCAGGTATGAAACAAGGTTGCCCACTATCACCATTAGTATTCAATATTGAATTAGAAATGCTAGCTTTGGCAATAAGAAAAGAAAAAAGAGATTAAAGGAACTAGAATAGATAATAAGAAAACCAAATTATCACTCTTCGCAGATGATATGATGGTATACTTAGAGAACCCTAGAGAATCATTTGAAAAACTATTAGAAATAATCCACAACTTTAGCAAAGTTGCAGGATACAAAATAAATGCACATAAATCCTTATCATTTGTATACATCACTAACAAAATCCAACAGCAAGCGATACAAAGAGAAATTCCATTTAAAATAACTTTTGATAGTATAAAATATTTGGGAACTTATCTGCCAAGGGAAAGTCAGGAACTATATGAACAAAACTACAAAATGCTTTCCTCACAAATAAAATCAGATCTAAGCAATTCAAAAAATATTAAGTGCTCTTAGATAGGTCGAGTGAATATAATAAAGATGACAATACTCTCTAAACTAATCAATTTATTTAGTACAATACCAATCAAACTCCCAAGAAACTATTTTACTGACCTAGGAAAAAATACCATCAAAATTCATATGGAAGAATAAAAAGTTAAGAGTTTCAAAGGAATTAATGAAAAGAAAAGCAAATAAATGTAGCCTAGCTATACCAGATCTAAAACTATGTTATAAAGCAGCAGTCATCAAAACTATTTGGTACTGGCTAACAAATAGAGAAGTTGATCAGTGGAATAGGTTAGGTTCACTGAATAAAATAGTCAATGACTATAGCAATCTAGTATTTGACAAACCTAAAGGTCCCAGCTTTTGGGATAAGAATTCACTACTTCACAAAAACAGTTGAGAAAATTGTAAACTAGTATGGCAGAAAGTAGTTATGCTTAACATCATATACCATATAACATCATATACCAAGATAAGATCGAAATGGGTTCATGTTCTGGACATAAAGAATGAGATTATAAACAAATTAGAAGAAAATAGGATAGTTTACCTCTCGGATTTGTGGAGGAGGAAGGAATTTGTGACCAAAAAAGAACTAGAAATCATTATTGATCACAAAACAGATAATTTTGATTATATCGTTAAAAAGTTTTTATACAAACAAAACTAATGCAGACAAGATTATAAGGGAATCAATAAACTGGGAAAACATTATTACATTAAAAGGATTTGATAAAAAGCCTTATTTCTAAAATATAGAGAATTGACTCAAATTTATAATAGTTAAAGCCATTTTCTAATTGATAAAAGGTCAGAGGATATGAACAGAAAATTTTCAGAAGAAGGAATTGAAACAATTCATTGGAAAAGGTGCTCCAAATCACTATTGATCAGAGAAATGCAAATTAAAACAACTCTGAGATTTCACTACGACACCTGTCAGATTGGCTAAGATGACAGGAAAAGATAATGACAAATGTTGGAGGGATTGTGGGAAAACTGGCACACTGGTTGTTGGAACTGTGAATGGATCCAACCATTCTAAGAGAGCAGTTTGGAACCATGCTCAAAAAGTTATCAAACTCTGCATACTCTTTGATCCAGCAACGTTTCTACTGATATTATATCCCAAAGAAATCTTGAAGGAGGGAAAGAGACCCACATGTGCAAAAATGTTTGTGGCAGCCTTCTTTGTAGTGGCAAGAAATTGGAAACTGAGTGGATGCCCATCAATTAGAGAATGGCTTAATAAATGCTATGGAATACTATTGTTTTGTAAGAAACGACCAGCAGGATGATTTCAGAGAGGCTTGGAAAGGCCTATATGAACTGATACTAAGTGAAATGAGCAGAACCTGGAAATCATTATACACTTCAAGAACAAGACTATATGATGATCAATTCTGATGGACATGGCTCTCTTCAACAATGGGAGGATTCAAACCACTTCTACTTGTTCAGTGATGAAGAGAGCCATGTGCATCCAGAGAGAGAACTGTGGCAATAGAGTGTGGAACACAACATAGCATTTTCACTCTCCCTGTTGTAATTTGCTTACATTTTGTTTTCTTTCTCAGTTTGTCTTTTCCTTCCTTCTTGATTTGATTTTTCCTGTGCACCAAGATAACTGTACACATATATATACACACACATACATATGGAGGAGAAAATTTGGAGCAAAAGGTTTTGCAAGAGTTAGTGTTGGAAAAATTACCCATACATATGCTTTGTAAATAAAAAAAAGAAATGAAAAAAAAAGCAAAGTGAGGTAGCAAATGTTAATAATATCATTGAAACTTACAAATGTGTCCTATGTACTTTTTTCCTTCTCAAGAGTTGGTTGTTAAACATTTACCAGAATATCCCACTCATTTCCTTGTTCTAAGAAATCATTACCAACAATATTCTACCTTTAAATTTTCCTCCTGGCCCTCTTCCTGGCTTTTTGACTTTCAAACCATACTGTTTCATCCTAGAATTCCTCTCAGTTTCTGGTGCCTTTTTCTACAGCATTCAACTATCCTTTGATATTTTCAATATGGAACATTCTATGCCAAGGCTCCTGCTCTTTTCTCATTGGTGAGTTTCTTTTAGAATCTTCATTTTGTGAAGGGCCTCAGGCCATCCTTTATTATTCCCTCCTTGTTCTAGTCTTGTTTCTCCCATTAGATTTTTAACATTTTTGAGGACAGAGATTGTAATTCTCTTTGGTTGTGTTTGTATTTTCAGGGTTTAGCACAGTGCTTGGCACATACTAAGATTTTAATAAATACTTATTTTCTTCCTTCCTTTCACAATGTCATTTTACCTATACACAAAATGGATGTTACATTACAGGCTTAGGGCAATGAGAGGTTAAATGTTCTGACCAGAGTTATACAGCTGATATATGTCAGAGGTAAGGCTAAATATCCCTGTCTCCAAAGCTGCTCTTTATCCACTGCTTCTCTGCCATGCTGCCTCTTATAACCATAAGTAAATCATATAAGTTATATAAACTAGTTGGGCTTCAGTTTCCTTCTTTGTAATATAGGTTAATATTTGTTCTACTTAACCCAGCCCCCCCCAATTCAATTTACTTCCATTAATATTAAATAATAATAAATAAATGTGTAAATCATATGCTAAGCATTGGTGCCACAAAGACAAAAACAAAAGCACTTCTGTCCTCCAGGAACTTATAGATTCCTCAGTGTTAAGGACACAATATGTCTACAAATGAATATAGGTAAGTTATTTGGAGAAGAAAAAGAATATTATTAATTCTGGGGATTTGGAAATATTGTCTATAAGAAGTAAAATCTTAGCTAAGGATTCTAGAAGCAAAAGTTAAAAAAAGGACATTATAGGAATAGAGCACACCTTGAGCAATGAGCAGTGTGAAAAAGAAGGAATGTTTAGTTTTCGGAATAGTTACTAGTTCAATTTAACTTGCCTGCAACATAGAAGCTGTGAAAGGTAGTGAAGAAGAAACAAGTTGGAAAAGTAGATGGGAGTTAGATTCTGAAGGGCTATGTATTTTATTCTGGAAAAAAATAGAATAATGAAGGTTTTTGTTTTGTTTTGTTTTGTTTATTTTTTGAATGGAAGTGTCATCAGATCTGTGTTTTAGGAATATTAGTTTATGGACTCTATGGAGGATGGAGGGAAATGGGAAAAGACTGGAATAAGAAAAATCAATTTAAAGGTTATTAAAAAAATCTAGATGAGACATGATTATGTCCAGGACTACAGAATGGAAATGGGATCAAATACAGTAAGTATGTAATAGGATCAGCAAGACGTGGCAACTATTTGGACATAGGGAGAAGGGAGAAGGAGAAAATCAAGAATGACTCTGAGATTACAAAACTGGGTGACTGGTAAGAAAATATTGCACCCCAAAGAAATAAAGAAATTTGGAAGAGGAGTAGAACTGGGGGAAAGACAATGAGATCCATGTTAGACATGTTGAGTTTAAGATATTAGTGGGTCACAGAGGTAAAGACGTCCAACTGCCAGGCAGAAATATGGATTAACATTCAGAAGAGAGATTAGAGTATTATAAGAAAAGTACCTTATAAATTGTAAATCAAATATGATGGCAAATAATTTTCTTTTTTTTATTATAGCTTTTTATTTACAAGATATATGCATGGGTAATTTTTCAGCATTGACAATTACAAAACCTTTTGTTCCAACTTTTCCCTTCCTTCCCCTCACCCCTTCCCCCAGATGGCATGTTAAATATGTTAAAGTATAAATTAAATACAATATATGTACACATGTCCAAACAGTTATTTTGCTATACAAAAAGAATAGGACTTTGAAATATTGTACAATTAGCCTATGAAGGAAATTAAAAAATGCAGGCGGACAAAAATAGAGGGATTGGGAATTCTATGTAGTGGTTCAGAGTCATCTCCCAGAGTTCTTTCGCTGAGTGTAGCTGGTTCAATTCATTACTGCTCTAGTGGAACTGATTTGGTTCATCTCATCTGATGGCCACATCCATCAGAATGGATCATCATATGGACCTGGCCATCTTCAGCAATGACATGAACCAAATCAGTTCTAATGGAGCAGTAATGAACTGAACCAGCTACATCCAGTGAAACAACTCTGGGAGATGACTAAGAACCATTACATTGAATTCCCAATCCCTATATTTTGCCTGCCTGTATTTTTTGATTTCCTTCACAGGCTAATTGTACAATATTTCAGAGTCTGATTCTTTTTGTACAGCAAAATAATAGTTTGGACATGTATACTTATTTTGTATATAATTTATACTTTAATATATTTAACATGTATTGGTCATCCTGCCATCTAGGGAAGGCGGTGGGAGGAAGGAAGGGAAAAATTGGAACAAAAGGTTGGCAATTGTCAATGCTGTAAAATTACCCATGCATATAACTTGTAAATAAAAAGCTATTAAAAATAAAAAAATCAAAAAAAAAAGAATTGATTATCATATAGTACTGTTGTTGTGTATAATGATCTCCTGGTCCTGCTCATTTCACTCAGCATCAGTTCATGTAAGTCTCTCCAGGCTTTTCTGAAACCATCCTGCTGGTCATTTCTTAAAGAACAATAATATTCCATAATATTCATATACCACGATTTATTCAGCCATTCTCCAATTGATGGACATCCACTCAGTTTCCAGTTTCTGGCCACTACAAAGAGGGCTAGATGGCAAATAATTTTCAAAGAGAAATTTAAAGAGAATTTTTTTAAGTAGAAAAGGAACAAGCATTTATTGGGACTATTATGTCTTAAACCCTATGCTAAGTGCTTTTAAAATATCTCATTTGAATCTTACAACACTCTGTGAGTTACATTTTATCAATAAGGAAGCTGAAGTTAAGTAACTTGCACAGTATCATAAGCTAGAAAGTATATGAGATTGAATTTGAATTCGGATCTTCCTGACTCGAAAGCCCAGTGCTCTAGCCACTATGCCATTTAACTGCCTTTTGGATGCTGGAAATATCCATTTGCAAATAAATAATGAATTTAATAATTATAATTCTATTTGTTCCATAATTAAAGTAGGTTCCCTAAGGATCTATATCTTATACCATTTTGGATAAATCTTATACTGTGATTTATGCTTGATGCTGTACACCTAAAATATCCTATAATTCAAGCATTAATATAATTTTAACCTTTCTGAGTTAATACAAACTTAAAAGTTTTAACCAAGAAACACTATATTTCCAAGAACATTACTTTTTGTGAATTTATATTTTATGTAGAATATATATATATATATGTATGCAATTATAGATCTTCATGCATATCATAGGAGGCAACATGATGCAATGAATATGCAATAGGCTTCAAAGTCAGGAAGACCCAAGTTCAAGTCCCCTCTCTGATTCTTATTAGATGATTTGGGGCAAGTCACTTAACCTCTCAGTATTCTAGGTAAGTTCTAAAAAGTTGCATAGAAAGTGCAGACCTAGAATGATGGAATGGTTTTGTTTACCTGAGAGTTTTCTCCTTCACTAAGGATTCACAGATCCAGTTTCTATCCTCTTTTTACCTCCCAGATCATTTTTTTAAAAAAAGAATTAAAAATATACCTTACACACACACACACACACACACACACAAACACACGTTATCCCAATAATTCTCCAAACAACTCTAAATTGATGAGAGTTTCAAGAAAATTCTCACTTTATTGATAGATGAGTCAAAGAATAGAGAAATTAAGTTACTTCTCACAAATGGGACTTAAAGTATAATATAGAAAGTTAATGGAATCTTAACACTGAATTTTTTTTGAGACCAGAAACTGAAACTTTTTAATTCTATAAATATTGTTATTTGATTTTCATTTTAGAAGAGAACCATGACATCAGGAAACAATGTCATGGCTTGCAAGTGAGTTGGATTTAAATGAAAGAGGGCTGTACAAATCACCAGCCTCACTCTTTCTTCTTCAGAGCAATCTGGGCTCAGTGGCAAGATATAGATCAAAATGACTGGAGATACATGTATGTATATATGAAGTCTATTACAGAGCATTTAAATAGAAAAAGGAAATTGATGAAGTATGTGGGACACAACATGAATTCCCAATAACATATCATAACAGACTTGTTTCATTTATTTTTTGATAGGATGATTACTCTAATAGCCTTTCACACCATCATTATGTATTAAAAGGAGAGATATGGGATAGATGAAAATAGCTGTAGATGAAAAAACAAAAACAAAAACAAAATTAAAAGTTATATAAAGTGAATAGTGTAATACACTGTGAATCAGAGTGAGCAAAAAGAAAATATTTATCATTCTTATTATTTCAGAATTTAATATCAAGTAGATTTTCTTTATTCTTTCATGATTTTTACATTTAGGGGAAAATATTTTCCTAGTATTACATTATTTAGAAGTAGAAGAGAATGGAAGACTCTCTAGTTCAGAAGTATCTAACTTGCAGAACTTATAAAATTCCTGAATGTAGGACAAGCTAAATTAAAATTTAATTGGGAAATATTAAATAAATAAATTCAAATTAAAAAAATGAAAATACCTGGAGATGAATTAGAACTGGTTTGATCAGACTGAAAGGAGATGCTATGTTCCATTATCCTGTTTCGCAGTAGGTCTCCAGTGAAGTACTTTAGGGAATCTTCTTGGCCCTCTATTTTAACTTTTTTTTTTAATTAATGGCTGAAGGAATAAATGGTATGAGTGGTATGAATTTTTCCAATGATATAAAGAAGGGTAAGGAAGGTATAATTTTCACAATGGATAATAGAGTCAGGATCCCAGAGATTCTTGACAAAGTAGATTATTAGGCTTAATCTAATAAAATTCAAAAAGGATAAATGTAAAGTCTTACACATGAGCATAAAAAGAATTGCCTGTCTGGATATAAGATGGGGGAGCTGTAATTAGACAGTAGTTGTTCTGACAAAATATGTATATAGCCATTAAAACAACAACTCTTCCACCCTTGCTAAACAACAACAACAACAACAACAGCAGCAACAACAATAACAACCCAATAACAAAAACCCCCCAAAACAAACCTAATGTAATTTTGGGCTGAACTCAGAATGATAACGCTTTCAAGAATAGGGAGGTGATAGTTCCATTATATTTCCCCCATGTCACACTTCATCAAGAGGACTATGTTCAGGTCCATAGTTTAAGGAGTACATCAATAAGCTTAAGAGTGTACAAAGTAGGGCACAGGGATGATGACCTTAAGTTTATGTCATGTGAGTATCAGTCACAAGAAGTAGACATGTTTAGCCTGAAAAAAAGAAAATCTGACTTGGGGGTGAGATTGGAAGTGAGTAATATATAGTTGAATAGCTATCATATGAAGAAAGGAAGAAAAATCTTTAACCACAGAGGACAAAATCAGCAGGAATGGGTGGAAATCACAAACAGGTCAATTTAGGCTTCAAGCTAGGGGAAAAAAAATTCCCAAATTAAAAGTTGTGTAAAAGGAAAAGATTATCTTGGGATGTGTGGAAGGAACCTCCCCCTCCTTGGGGGTCCTTGAGCAGAGACTGGAACTCTACTTTTCAAATATGTTATAGTGTTTTGTGTTTAGATTGAACTTAATGGTCACTGAGGCTTCTTCAAATATCACATTCTATGATTATAGATTTTTCAAATAATTTATTTATGCTGTTTATAATTCAGAAATATAGCCACACAGACATTTGGAAGTATTAAACCATTTTGGGATAAGAAACCCTTGGTTTATTTATGGCCTTTTGCCACTATCCTCATTTACTTCTTTGTGACTCAATGTTTCTGGGGTATGGGGGGGGGAATCCTACATATAAACTTAGATGTAAGGTGAAAGATAAATGGATTTGAAAATCTGGATTCTAATCCCCACATGAGCAGAAGTTATCTATGTGACTTTGGATAAATCAGTTAGTGTTTTTAGGATTCAGATTTCTCATATATAAAATAGAAATATGGGATTATAAATATCTCTGGTTCCTTTCATCTCTAAAGTTCTTTACTTCTACCATTTAGTCTAACGATCATTTACACAGTTACAATGTCACACTATATATGAGATATGACTACAGAGTAGTGAAATTCATTCCTTCTCATTCCTAAGAAGTAGTCTTGTGGTTTCTGTGTTGCTGTCCATGCCCCAAGCATCTGGTTCACAGAATGATTTATAATTTTTTTTAATCAAATGTTTTATTGTCATGTACAGACAAAGGTTTATATGATCATTTGATTTACATGTTTTGAACGTTTTTCCCATTAAAAAACAAATTTAAATTCAACATGTATTTTGGATTAAACAAGAAAATAAAACTATAACCATTGTATCAATTATATTCTCTTTATTAAAAATAATGTCAATGGGAAATATTAAATTTAAATCTTCATCTTCATTTTTCATGTATTATTTAATCAGAAGAAAGTATAGTATGAGGTTGGCATTTGTCAAGAAAAGGTCAGTCATTCTAAGAGAAAACTAAATAAAATGTCATCACATGGGTAATGATGAATGGGCTTTACCTTGACACATCAACAGAGTGGAAGAAAGGCTGTTATAATAAGAACTAAGTAATAAGCTAATTATTTTCCCTCTTCTTTGTCTGAGTCTTTGTATTTATTCAGTGCCTCTTACTGTAGAATCACAATTATGGCCTTCTATCTGAAATCTTGAAGTATTAAAAGTGTTTTAATATTTAAGAATGAAAAAATATAGTGATATATTTTATCATAATATCATAGTTAGTAAGTAATTTAGATCACTAGAACAAAAAAAATTTACAAAAACAGAAAATAATAAGATAAAAAGGAAAGTAAAGGGCACCATGTAATTGCCTACTTTCTTTCTTTTTAAAATTAGCATAATCTACATAAAAGACAAAAAGTATACAATATAGGGTATACTCTTATTGACTGGCTTTAAGGAACCAGAGTAGTTGTTATAAGTCCTCTGGATGAATTCATGATCCCTTCTCTTCAGTTACTTGTGATAACAACTGCTATGTAAATTATAGAATGTTTTTGGGCAGGAATCCCCTCATTTACTCTTATTTTCACCTCAGTATTCTCTGGGTTTATTCTAGCTTCCCCTTTCTCCAATTTAAGAGTGAGGTAGTGTTCTTTCTCTTCTCTCTCTTTGAATAATTAGTGACATAGCAACCACAAGTTAATGTAATCATCTGAATTAAAACAAGTATATAATTAAAAAATGATCATCGTGCTCAGTCAGTTTGAAGGTATTTTCTTCATTACTGGATATTATATTTTAGAAAGGGCTTTGACAAACAAAAGTAACACAGTTATTATGGTGAGAATACAAGAAAACATGCTATAGTAATACTGTTTGGAAGAAATGGGAATGTTTTAGCTAGAGAATATAAAAGAATGTGAAGCACATGAATACTCTTTTCAATAAATCAAGGGCTGAAGTGTAGAATAATCACATACTTTTATTCTTGATATTTCATGTCCTTTATACTTATAATTCTCCTTTTCTCCTAGCTATTCAATTTCTTCAGTGTTTGTATAAAGCTGTGACATAGATAGTCGCTCTATCAATATATATTATGGTCTACATAGGCCTTCTTATCCTGTGCAATTTTAATCCATAATCTTCCATTTATGAGTCTATCATCTAACAATGGCTACTTATAAGGCTTTTTTTTTTTGGCTGAGGTAATTGAGATTAAGTGATTTGCCCAGGGTTACACAGCTAGGAAGTATTAAGTGTCTGAGGCCAAATTTGAAATCAGGTCCTCCTGACTTCAGGGTTGGCACTCTATTCACTGCACCACCTCACTGCTCCCACTTATAAGCCTTAAGTCTTGTGAGTGCAATTCTCTCTCTACCTGTCACTTCTCACTCATTGTCCGACCAGCTCACCTCTTTCTCTAGTCATATATTGCCTTGATTCTTTCTTTATGATTATATTATCATGAATAACCATAATTTTATTTGTGTTTCATTTGCTTCCCAAACAAATTGAGGAAACAGGGAATGTCCAAAAAAGGATAATTGATAATAGAAAATAAAAACAAAACACAAGTCAGTTGAAAGGAACAAAAAAACTACATTTGGGATGATTTTGTTATAGTATAGTTAAACACATAATTTAGTATGGAATCTTTTGGCACTAAAGCAATAAGGAAAACTTATTTTGTCTTATGGTTATTAATATTTACTAAAAGAAAACATACACATTCATCCTCAGGGTGGATCTCCCCAAGTATTAAATTCAAACAGGAATTTATTATTGGTATTCTTAATATACACATGGGCTAATGTAATGGCAATAACTTTAATGATGTTTTTCCAAAAGATATAGCAACATTCTTTAAATAGACATTTCCCTCTATCGAATTTCTATAAAAATTAAGGGTATAACACTAAGTCCTAATTGCAGAGAGACATTTCTATGGGGAGTGAAGGTCACAATTACCTACCTTAATAGATAGAGAGAATTGAGAAAACCTAGGGGAATGAATTGTTACCCTGTCTATTATCCTATCGTTCTAACATATACAATGTCTCAATTGAGTTTTTTTTCATGTAATATGTCATAGTCATTTCATAGGTGAATTCTCTATTCTTCTCTAAAGTGTCAATAGATTCTGTTGTTGATTAGAGAGCAATTTTTATACTTTGATACTAGATGTGTAGAAATTAGAAGTGAAATTCTTCTGTAAAAGTTTATTCACTTAACTTAGAATAATAGATAAAAAGCTATAATATTTTGCTTTTAGAGATCTCCTATTCTACTGTTTTCATTTTATAGACAAAGAAACAGAGATTTCCAAAGTTAAAGAGTTGTATTGTTATACGATATCATACGATAGTTAATGAGAACAAGATTGAAGTCCAGGTCTTTTTACTTCAGAGCTCATGTTTTCTTAAAAAGGAAAATTAAACTTATTCAAACACTGGGACAAATACTTGGATGAAATTCCACTCTCTAATGACATAAAACTTTAGAGGATATTATTTTGCTCTGAAAAATGTTAAGAGGTATTAACAATTTGCCATATCAACTGCAAATGATTCCCTTTCCTAATCTCTGTAAATCTTCTGAAATTGTAGAGGACTCCATTCTTGGACATGTCAGGATAACCTATGAACAACTCCTAAGTATCAAAATTAATTTACAGGTTGGATAGAATTATTTACTATTACATTTAAATATTGGCTTCTAAAGACAACAAATAAAATGATTCAATTTTTTTTTTTTGTGAAGTTGATACATGTTAATTTTTCTCAATACTCAGAAATCAGGAAAGTAGTTTATAATACCTAACCAGAAGATTCAGCTGCTTCTCAAGGCCAAGGCCAAAAAACTAATTTAATCTTAGGCTTAGTAAAAGTCAGATGATAATCATGAGTAGAGAAGTGAAAGAAAAAGGAAAGTATAGCTAGTACATGGTCATGTCCTAGGGAAGTACCAAGGATACAAGACATTAAAGATCATATTAAGAAGGGAAAACAGGTTCTTGAGTTGCTAACTATAGGGACAAATGGAATGAGAACAGATTGTGATCATATAAGGGGATATCTAAGTTCATGAGCATGAAAAACATTTGTGAGTAATGGCAAGTTTATCTTTGCATGTGGCTGATATAGGAATGAGGGATAAGTAACTTAAAATGAAATAATTGAGAAACTATGAGGTGAATGTGCTCGAGGGAATAGCAATATGTATTTTAAAGTACCCTAGTATGAGAGAACTGGTTGAGGAGGAAAGACAGTGAGCTGATACTGAACTTACTGAAGAAGGTAGAGGAATATTTTATAGGGTAGTGGACAACAGAATTTTGATCATGTGGAATATAAAGAGTGAATTTCAAAGATGGATAAGTTATGAAGTGATAGTGGTAGAGGGAAAACCTGGCAGTGGTAATGGTTCACCTCCAGTCAGCAAGATGACTGGAAGTAGAGTGATTCCTGGAAAAGGCAACCAAGGAAGCTGTGTCACTGGGAGGGAACCAGGTGTCAGTGAGAGTCAGAAGACAGAAAGAATAGGGAAAAAAATAATTTAAAATGAAAACAAGTTTGCTGTCTACGGAGCTGGCATCTAGAGAGCATTTACAGTATAGGGGTAGGTGAGTTGAAGGAAGTGGGAATAAGGAACTGGGTAACGAGGGATGGAATTTCAATGACAACAACAAGGTGTTCAGAATTATTAGGATGCAGCAGGTATGAGTGATGAGTATGTTAATCATGAATAAAGTTTAAATAGAAAAGACAAATTATTAAAAATATATATATACAATTTCAATCCTAATCTATGTGACTTCAAACATGCGTTATATTTGGAATTTATCCGTTATAATGATGAATGTGTTTGATCAGATGTTTTGATTCATGAAGTTATTTCTAGAGAAATGATCCAAAGATAAGCAAATTATGAGGAAATAAACCAAGAAACAGCTTATCACAATGGAAAGCATTCTCATTCTAAAATTTTAGGACTTCAGATCTAATTCTCATTTTGACTTTTACCATCTGTGTAACTTGGACAAGTCATTTAATTATTCTAAACTTTATTACCTTATCTGTAATCTTGGTATCTCAAACTCAGCAGATATAAAACACATCTCATTATTATAGATCATCTTCCAAAACATTCCTCTCTTCTGAAATTGCCTGATATTGATAACATTACCACCATGCTCCTGCTCATCCAGATTTATACTTTCACTCACATTCAATTCTTCCTCTTTCCTGCTCATCCCACATATGAAACTTTTGAAATTCTTTCTCTACACCATCTTTTGCACATTAGGCACTCATCATCCCTTAACTGTACCATTGTAATAACTTTGTAATTGGTGTCTATTCAGTTCTTTTCCTAACTTAAATCCATCTTCAACACACCTGCCAAAGTGATTTTTTGTAATAGATAGATCTAATCATATCATCCTCCTACTTAATATATTCATTCCAGTAATTCCATATTACCTTACAATCATTATAAAGTTCTTTGTTTTACACACAAACACAACCTGGCCTGCTAACCTTCCTAATCTTCTGATATTTTATTCTACTCAATGACCTCTATAATTTACCTATGCTGCTGTATTTGTTTTCCCTCATACACAACTTTGTATTTCCCATCTTTGTATCTTTGCACTTTGTTATTTCCTAAGTCAAGTGTACTCTTCCTCCCAAGCTAATATTCTTATTTTTCTGATTTCCTTTGAGAATTAGATCAAGAAGTAGAGCAATAGTTAGGAGCTATTTTGCCCAACTGTAAGCCAATAATTCTGATAATCTAAGTGAAATAGGTGAATACTTAGAAAATATAAATTGCCCAGATTAAGAGAGGAAGAAATAAATTACTTAAACAGTCCCATATTAGAAAAAGAAATTGAACAAGCTACTACTAATCAACTCCATAAGAAAGACTCTCCAGACTGAAATAGACTTATAAGTGAATTCTACCAAACATTTAAAGAACAATTAAATCTTTTTTTTTTTTTTTATTTAATAGCCTTTTATTTACAGGTTATATGCATGGGTAACTTTACAGCATTAACAATTGCCAAACCTCTTGTTCCAATTTTTCACTTCTTACCCCCCCCCCTCCCCCAGATGGCAGGATGACCAGTAGATGTTAAATATATTAAAATATAAATTAGATACACAATAATTATACATGACCAAACCGTTATTTTGCTGTACAAAAAGAATCAGACTCTGAAATATTGTACAATTATCTTGTGAAGGAAATCAAAAATGCAGGTGGGCATAAATATAGGGATTGGGAATTCAATGTAATGGTTTTTAGTCAAGAACAATTAAATCTAACACTAAGCAAAGAATTTGGAAAAATAGGGAAAGAAGGAATCCTAATAAATTCCTTTTATAACAGATATGGTGGTAATACCTAAATCAAATCAGAGAAAGAAAATTATAGGCCAATTTCCCTAATGAATACTGATGCAAAAATCTTAAATGAAAAAGGATCTTAAAAGCAAAAGGATTCCAGCAAGTTATCATCAGGATAATAACCAAGTAGTATTTATACTAGAAACACAGGACTGGTTCAATATTAGGAAAACTATTAGCATAATTGAGCATGTCAAAACCAAACTAACAGAAATCATATGATTATCTCAATAGATGCAGAAAAAAACATTTTACAAAATACAACACCCATTCCTATTAAAAACACTAGAGAATATAGGAATTAAATGGAGTTTTCATTAAAATAATCAGTAGCATCTATCAAAAAAGCATCAGCAAGCATCATAGATAATGGGAATAAACAGGAAGATTCCCAATAAGATCAGGGGTGAAATAAGGTTGCCCACTATCACCATTACTATCCAATAGTGTATTAGAAATGTTAGCTTTAACAATAAGAGAAGGAAACTAAATGAAAAGAAGTAATGTAAGTAATTAGTAAACCAAATAATCACTCTTTGCAGATGATATGATGGTATACTTAGAGAATCCCTGAGAATCAACTAAAAAACAACTAGAAACAATTCAAACTTTAGTAAAGTTGCAGGATACAAAATAAAACCACAGAAATCATCAGCATTTCTATATGTTACCAATAAAGCCCAGCAGCAAGAGATAAAAAAGAAATTTCATTTAAAATAATTGTAGAGAGACTTTGGGGGGGGTGGAGCCAAGATGGCGGAGAAGACACACGCGACTTTCTAAGCTCTTCTCTTACCCTCTTTATCAATATTATATCGAGCCTCAAAAATAGTCTTGACTGCTACAATTCGTAAAGATAAGAAGTAGAACAACTCACGGGCCGAAGAAAATCTGCAGTCTCGCCAAAAAAAAAGGTTGGTTCCGGGGCCAGGGGGGAGATCAGCACAGACGGGGAGAGAAATTAGGTTCTGAGGAGAGCCTTAAACCGAAAGTGAAAGCACAGATCTCAGCACAAGCGCAGAGCCCCAACCCGCAGTACGGGGCTTTTCCTTGGGGCAGTTGTGATCCTGCACGGCAGGAGGACCCAGCCCGGGTTAGCCTCCAATCTGCGCAGTGGGGAGCTCAGCTTGGGGCCATAGAGCTTTTCCAGGGCCGATTTGCATTGGGCAGGGACACTGGGGCAGAGTTCGGGGCGGTCTGCGGTCTGCAGTCTGCGGTTTGCGGTCAGCTGCTAATACTCACAATCCCACAAGAGGCTCCGGCCTGGGGCAGTGACACTTTCACCCCTCAGTCTCTAGCCAAGGGCAATCGCTAACCCACTCAGCCCTACTAAGCAGTTTGATAGCTCGGCCAGTGCTGAATCCACTTCCTGTTGGGGGAAGGGAAAACTCTCACTCAGAGCACTCCCATACCTCGGAGCCGGAAATGGGTTTACATCTTTCCCTGCTCTGCAGAGGAAGCTGGTAACCCCCTTGCCTAGGAGACCTACCCTAAAGGCTTTAAAACATGAATAAAAAGATGAAAAGAATTATCGACAGCTTCTATGCAGAAAAAGAGTAGGTCAGCAAACCTGAAGAGACCTCAAACAGCAAAAATGCATCAGACTGTCCTCCTTTACATGAAGCTCTCATAGAGGAGACCATTAAAAGTCTCAAAAGAGAGTTAGAAGATAAATGGGGAAAGGAAAGAGAAGCCTTACAAGAGAGCAACAACTTCCTGAAATACGAATTGGAAAAAATATAAAATTCACTAGAAAGTAGGATTTGTGAATTGGAAAAGACAAAGAACTCGCAAGAAAGTAGGATCCATGAATTGGAAAAGACAAAGAACATGCAAGAAAGTAGGATCTGTGAATTGGAAAAAGAAAATAATTCACTAAAAAAAAAAATTAGTGAAATGGAAAAAAATTCCACAGACCAAAACAATACATTCAAAAACTCAATTGGACATATACAGAAAGAAGTAAAAAAAGCTAATGAAGAAAATAATTCTTTAAAAATTAGAACTGAACAAATTGAAACTAATGATTCATTGAGACAGCAAGAATCAGTCAAGCAAAAACAAAAAATGACAAACTGGAAAAAACCATGAATTATCTACTTGCAAAAACGACAGACTTGGAAAATAGATCTGAGGATTATTGGACTTTCCGAAAACTATGATGAAAAAAAGAGCCTAGATACTATTTTACAAGAAATCATGAAAGAGAACTGCCCAGATGTAATAGAATCAGAAGGTAAAATAGGCATTGAAAGAATTCATCGAACACCTTCTGAAAGAAACCCTAAAATAAAAACCCCAAGGAATATTGTGGCAAAATTTCAGAACTATCAGATTAAGGAAAAAATTTTACAAGCAGCCAAAAAAAAGCCATTTAAATACCGAGGTGCCACAATAAGGATCACCCAAGATCTGGCTGCCTCTACATTAAAGGAAAGAAGGGCCTGGAATATGATATTCCGAAAGGCACAAGAACTTGAGATGCAGCCAAGAATAAACTACCCAGCTAAGCTGAGCATTTTCTTCCAGGGAAGAAGATGGACATTTAATGAAACAAATGAATTCCATTTGTTTCTGAAGAAAACCAGAACTAAAACAAAAATTAGATCTCCAAGAATAGAACTCAAGAGATGCAGAAAAGGTAAAATAACTCTTGAGAATTGTATTTCTGTTGATATACAAAAAGAATACATAGTATAATTTGATTGATACTGATATAACATAAAAAGGAAGTAGATATGGAAAAGGGATGAGGGCACAATAAGGTGGGAAGGAGGGATAAAAAGAGGGAAACCACATCCCACAAAGAGGCAAAGGAAACTTATCATATCTGAGGGAATTTAGAGAGGGAGGAACATTGTGAATCTTACTCTCATCAGAGTTGGCTCAAAGAAAAATAATGACATTTGTTTTAGAGAAAATTCTCTCTTGCCTCATTAAAAACGGGGGAGAGGAAAAGGGAAAAGAAAAAGAGTAATAAGGGAAGGAAGGGGAAAAGACTCAAAGGGGGGGAGGGAGGGATTATAAAGAGGGTAAGCATCGTGATACAAGAGGGGTACATAAGTTTAAAAGGGGGAAAGAGGGTTGGGGGAGGCAAGAATAAGTAAAGCATAATCTGGGGTTATTAGGATGGCAGGAAATACAGATTTAGTAATTCTAACCGTAAATGTGAATGGGATGAACTCCCCCATAAAGAGGAGGCAGATAGCAGACTGGATCAAAAGTCAGAACCCTACAATATGTTGTTTACAAGAAACACATTTAAAGCAGGGAGATACATATAGAGTAAAGGTAAAAGGCTGGAGCAAAATCTATTATGCTTCAGGTGAAGTCAAAAAAGCAGGGGTAGCCATCCTTATCTCAGATCAAGCAAAAGTAAAAATTGATCTAATTAAAAGAGATAAGGAAGGAAACTACATCCTGCTAAAGGGTAGCATAAACAACGAAGCAATATCAATATTAAACATATATGCACCAAGTGGTATGGCATCCAACTTCCTAAAGGAGAAGTTAAGAGAGTTGCAAGAAGAAATAGACAACAAAACTGTAATAGTAGGAGATCTCAACCTTGCACTCTCAGAATTAGACAAATCAAACCACAAAACAAATAAGAAAGAAATTAAAGAAGTAAATAGAATATTAGAAAAATTAGGTATGTTGGATCTTTGGAGAAAATTGAATGGAGATAGAAAGGAATATACTTTCTTCTCAGCAGTTCATGGAACCTATTCAAAAATTGACCATATATTAGGACATAAAGACCTCAAAATTAAATGCAAGAAAGCAGAAATAGTAAATGCTTTCTTTTCAGATCATGATGCAATAAAAACTACATTCAACAAAATATTAAGGATAGACTTTGAACAGCCTGTTAATTTCCGGGACTTAATTTCCATGGTCAAATAAAGATAGTGAAATGAAAGGTCACCTAAACTATTAACCTAAGGCCTAATAAAGACAATTATTCAAAAAAAAAAAGCAAGTGCCCAAGATTAGTTTTGCCACTTTATTTACAAATTGCTCATTTAAATATCTGCAAGTTAGAAAAAAAAAATCAGCATTATATGAACATTTGTATATAACAAATACAAATTTCAGAATTCAGAGCATTGTTGATCATTTCCCCCACGCAGTAAATTTTTAACAAAATAAGACAACTGTTTTTCTCCATGGCAAGTTAAACTGATAGATGCCTGAGGAATTTGGAGATAAAAGATATGTAGTCTATTAGAAAGTGCTTCATTAGCCTTTATCTGGTCAAATCACATTTCACATTCACAGTGATAAGGACATTTCTCTCCCAACTAATAAGAGATCTGTAACAGCTACTGTTTTCCCCTAAACCAATGTTTCAAAGGATTTTTACTGAGTTATTGTGACTCAAATATTGGTAATTATCTGGACTTCTAAAAATAGTTGAGGAAATGCTGTACTGTCCTGTGTTTAGAAATTATCAGCAAAGTGAGTGCTATTACTACATTCGTATTAATGGAACCGTCTAGTTTTCAACTAGTTTTCAATTTTTCATCATATTCAGAAAAATTGTCCTAAACTTTTATCTATGTCATGAAAGAATTTATTTAATGTTTACTAATAAATCAGATATCTCTTCATCTAAATCACATTTTAATCTTATCAAATTTTGGAAAAAAGCATTCCCTAATTTAGAATGTGCTTATTCATTATGTGCTTCTATACACAGGTTAGCAGTATCACAAAGCTTTGTTTGGAGAGCTAAGTAACTTAATTGGCTATATTAGTTGGAACTTTGAATTAGTACAATCATTCCTGACCAAGTTTTTTGCTATCATTATCAGTAACCAATGAATAAAATTATTTGTAAAAAAAAAAATAATTGTAGATAATATAAAATCTTTGGGAGCCTATCTGTCAAGACAAAGTCAGGGACTATATGAACACAATTATAAAACACTTTCCTCACAAAGTTAGACCTAAACAATTGCAAGAATATTAAATGTTCATGGGTAGGCTGAGCTAATATAAAAAATGAGAATTCACCTAAATTATTTATTCAGTGCCATACCAATCAAACTGTCAATAAATTTCTTTAGAGAATCAGAAAAAATAATAACAAAGTTCATTTGAAGGAACAAAAGGTCAAGAATTTCAAGGGAATTGTGAAAAAAAAAAAGCAAATGAATATGGCCTAGCTGTACCAGACCTAAAATTATTATAAAGCAATGATCATCAAAACCATTTGGTACTGGCTAAGAAATAGAGTAACTGATCAGTCGAATAGGTTAGGTTCATAAGACACAATAGTCAATGACCATAGTAATCTTGTGTTTGATAAACCCAAAGATCCCAGTTTTTGGGATAAGAACTCACTATATGACAAAAATTGCTGGAATATTGAAAAATAGTAAGGCAGAAACTAGGCATTGACCCATACCTAACACCTTATACTAAGATAAGATGAAAATGGATTCATAATTTAGACATATAGGTTGATATTATAAGCAAATTAGGAGAATAAAGGATAATCTATCTCTCAGATCTATGGAGAAGAAAGGGATTTATGGCTAAAAAAGAACTAAAGGATATTACGAAATGCAAAATGGATACTAAAAAAACATCATAAATGCATTTTGATAGTTGTTTTGTTGATTCCAATATATAAATGATCATATGAATTATCCTAGGCTATACTCCCTCCAGACGAACTACAACATATCTCTAAAAACTTACCAAGTCCAGACTTTTTTTCTTTCAAAGTCATCACGCTATCTCTATACCATACTCATTACATTATATTTAGTTCCTAATCACTTCTTACTTGGGTTAATGCATCTGCCTCCTAGAGTAACCTGACTCTAGTCTTTCCATTTTTAAATCTATCTAACACACTACTGCCAGAATGATCTTCCTTAAACCTAGCTTTTAGTATGTCTTTCCCAGCTTCAAATTCTTCCATGTCTTCCTGTGATATATCTCATCAGTTCTAAGTTATGTCTGCATTTTCAAGATCATCCATAGTTTTCATATGTTGGAGAAGGATTTTTACTCATGGAAAATCAGATAAGATGGCCCCAGAATTCTGTTTTAAAGATAAAGAGATTCAAAATGGCAAAGTTTATGGGAAATTGCATGGTTATATGTGACTACAGATATGGGTTTTATTTCATAATTTGTTATAAAACATACTGAATTTATATATTTTGTATAGAGCTACAGATAAAAAATATAACTATATTTCACTTTTTGTAATAATGATATTCTTGATGCATAAACCTAATATTGTACATTAACTCCTATTTTAAATGCAATAAGGGAATTGGCTATTTAAATTATCTTATAAAGTGTAGAATCCTTTTGGCAATAAGAATAATTACTAGCTCTATTATTGTAATGAAATTTTTACATGCTGGGTTTTCAGAAAGTTAGGCACTGCTTCTGGTGCCATTTAACTAAAGAGAAAATGCCTTGGCTTCTGAAATATTATTTCTAGCAATAAAATCCCTTTATTATCCTAGAATAAAGCATATGGAAGATATCCTAAATCATCTCAAATCCCTTGGATTTCAGAAACATGAATCAGAAATTCAGAAGTAAAGAACCCTATTTACTAGGGAGAGGATGTTCAAATTTTTGAAGACAACTTTCAGGGAGTAGACATTGAAATGTGGTCTGAAGAGGTATCTTATTTTGCTGATATAGTAACTTGCTCCAGGCATGCTCTAGGCTTGCATGTCTACAGAAATCCATAGAGAAATGCACTATGGTCTCAGGCCACACACGGCACAGCAGAGGAGAAATGTTTTTATGCAGCAAGACAGTAATAGTTTCATCTGAAAGCCTCACTTCTCTTTAAATAATACTTTGTTTCACTACATATTACTATATGAAAGCTACATTTTTCATAAGTGTTAAGAACAAAGAATTTTTCTGTGTTCTTGTTTAGAATATCATCTCTGTTCAAGAAGGAGAATAGAATAGCATAGCAATTAGGAAACTGAACTTGGTGTCAAGAAGTTGTTGCTGTTCGGTTGTTTCAATTGTATCTAATTCTATGTGACTCCATTTGAAGTTTTCTTGGCAAAGATATTAAGAATGGTTTGCATTTCCTTTTCCATTTCATTTTATAGATGATGAAATTGAGGCAGACAGGATTAAGACTTTTTTAGGGTCACATAGTTAGTAAAGGTCTGAAGACAGATTTGAACTCAAGGGTATGAGGTTTCCTGATTACAGAACTAGAACTCTAGCCATTGTTCCACCTGCCTGCCTGTGATATTGAGCATCCTAACTAGATTCAAATTTAGCCTCTGCTATTTCATAAGTATCCAGATATATCATTTAAGGGACCTGAGAGATTATTTAGTTTAAGTCCCTTATTTTACAGAGAGGTTTACTGACTGGCCCAGATTCACGAAAGAAATAAGTATTAGACCAGGATTTGGATACAAGTCCTCTGACTGCAACCTCATACTCATTTCACTACAATGAGCTGCTCTTTTTATTAAAAAAATGACTATCATAGTCAGATAGTCAATAAGTCTTTGTTATTATGACATGACAATACTACATGTACTATTATACACTTTCTACAGGAATTGGACTAAATTCTGGGGCTACTCATTTTCCTAAACTTATAAATTAAGAATTATATATTTACTTGATATTTGTCTGTATATACACAGACATTCATATATATATATATATATATATATATATATATATAAATTACATGCACACATATGTCAGTTGCTATTTTTATCCTGCTTTTTACAGAAAACTCTGGTAACACCCTTGCCACAATGCATTTCAAAATACCTCAATATTCTCAGTGATGTATAATACTTGCCACATAATAGGCACTTGTAAATGCTTGTCCTCTTGCCCTTCTCCCATCTTAAACTATCAGTATTATAATCAATATGTTCAAGAGGAAATATACATTCAGAACATCCAAACTTTTTGCCAATTATGGAGTCAAGTCTTAAATCTACAGTCAAATAATATGGGCCTGCTTCGTGGTTACTTCCAAATAGATTCTTACATTTTTTGCCTTAGTAGGAGCTATATAGCAGAGTAGAACAATAACTACATGCAATAAGATGGCCCTGTTTCAAAATCTGTCTCTACCATTCTCATTTTATGAAAGGAATAAGTGCAAAAAAACAACAGCAACAACATTAAGTGCTTACAGTGTTCCATGCACTGTGCTCAGCACTGGGATGTAGATACCAGAGCAAAGATAATTTCTGAAATCAAGAACTGTCTCAATGGGGAGGATAATACATGTGGAGAAATGGTGGTTAGGAAGGAACATTTTGTTCAATAGTTATAGTGACAGTAAGAGAAACCAAGAGAAATAACAAAGGTTTATAAAGTAATTTATATATATGATCGGATTTGATCTTTACATTGATCTTGTGAGGTTGGTGCTATTATTTAACCCATGTAATGGATGAGGAAAGTGAGGCTGACAGAGGTTAAGAAACTTCTCCAGGAGTTGGGGAAGCAAGTATGTATCTAAAACATAATTTAAACTCCAGTCTTCTTGGTTCTGAGTTCAGTAATTTATCCAGTAGGCCATTAAACTTTCTCAAGAGTGATGTGATCCTTTTAGAACCAATGGCAGAGTTGATTGTGTGTGGTTTGAAAACTGGGGAGGTAGGGTTGGGAAGAAGGCAGAGAGACAGGTAGTAAACAAAAGACTATAAAGTACAACATGATTTAGGTTTGACTGAACTAGTGAGATAATTAAGGAACTCATCAATCAATGCTTCTTCCTTATTTGCAAATTGAAGAGTTTGGATTAAATGACTGCCAAATTCTGTTCCAGCTCTAGTTTTATAATCCTATGAACTTATTTTCAACCTATTTGGTCTTAAATTCTCATCATTAAAAAAAAAAAAAAGATTATCACAGGAAAGCCATTGTTAAAATAATTGTATTATCCAACGGAAAATGGGGAGAAAGCCTTTCCCCTGTCCTGGACTCATCCTCCCTTTAAGATTATATTAGAAAAGATGTTTTTACTAGGAAATAAAGTTATTTATCATCATTGGAATCAAAGAGATTCTGAAGGAATATGATGTAGGCTGTTATAATTTGATAGGTTCAGGAGGGAGAGCAACAACTTCTTTGGGAATTACTATGTGTGTGAGAAAGGTTGTTGAGAAAGAAGGGTAAGTGTAAGATGCAAGAGTAAGATGTAAGATGAGATGCAAGAGTGAATATTATTAGACTTGATTAGGAGGCATTTATGATGAATGCTGAGGAGATGGGAATACTTAAAACTGTGATTGGTGAGAAAAGAGTTGTTTAACAGCTCAAAGTATGCTGGATGTTTATCTTGTATTACATCATTTTTTAGAGCACAAGAATATTTCATTATATTTGCATACCACTATTTGCATATTTAAATCAATGGGTCTCCAGGATTTTTTTTTTTTGGATACTTAGAAGAATTACTATAAATATTTTCATACTTATAGTTCCTTTTTTTCTTTTTTAGATCTTTTTGTGTTACAGGTCAGGTAGTGGTATTGATGACTTAAATAATCAATAAAATGCAAATTAAAGCAGTTAAGTCAATAAAAGGAAGATATGGAATTCAGAAGTGAAGTTCACAAGGTCCTCATCAACCTAAGAAGGATTGAGGGAAGGAAACTAAGACTAAAATTAAAGTACTATTTTCCTCACCAATTGACTCTTACTTAGAGGACTTACATGGAAGTCTCTTTTTCATTTCTTTTTGGAATCTGAAATTCTCAGTTTTTCTTACTGTTTTGTTCTTTTAAAGAGAACCCATGAGAAATGACCAAGTTGCTTCAGCCAATCTGAACATTCTTCCTGTGAAATGTCATTCCAGTTTTCTAGGGACTTTGGAACTTTATGGATGTCTTTGAATTACTGACTGCTTGAAACTTGGCTTTGCCTCTTATAATAAAGAATATCTATCTTATTATGTACTCTATACCTTCCTTCAAGGATTTTACAGTTGAATAAAGGGATAGGCTACCAATATACATTACTGTTATACCAAATACTGCATGATAAATGTATTAGAGAGAGATAAAACAAAGTATAAGATATGATCTGAGTTGGAAAGAACTATACCAAATAGAAATATCAAAAAAAACTTTTTTAACATTTGAAATGGACATTAAAAGAAGGGTAGTAAATTCAATAGGTAGAGAGAAGGAACCTTTTCAAAATTATCAGAGAATATACAGAAGACACCAAAGAGGGACTAACAGAGAAGAAGAGAGTAGTCTAATTTGGCTGTAGTGTTCAAGAGAAAGTTCATGAGCTTGTTTGTGAACATGTTGAATTTAATGGGCTAGTAGGACATCAAGATAAAGATTATAAGAGTATGTGGAACCAAAAAGGACATTTCAGATCATCTAGTTCAATTCCCTCATTTTAAAAATAAAGTATTGTATTATATCCCATTTTCCTATTCTCAATTAGATATATGATTCTAGAATCTAAAAGAATGCTAAAAACTAAGAGAGCATAGTTTAGATCACATCTACATGGAATTCAATTAAATTCAACAAGCATTTATTAAATACTTAAAGATGCCAAGATCTGTGTTTCATGCTAAAAATAGAGAAGCAACAATAATTGTTCATATTCTTAAGAAAGGGAATGTCATGTATAGAAAAACTGAGAGTATGAAAGTGATAGTAATTTGAAGTAAGATTTGAAAGATAGACTGGAGTCATTATTAATGGGTGTAATGAAAAGGAGAGGATAGCTAATAATAGTAGCTAGTATTTATATAGCACTTATTCTGTGCAATGAAGTATGGTAAATGCTTTACAACTATTGACTCATTTGATCCTCATAACACCCTGGGAAATAGATGGTATTATTATCTCATTTTACAGAAGAGGAACCTGAGGAAGAGGTAAAGAGAATTGTACAGGATTACACAGGTAGTAAAATCTGAGGTCAGATTTGAATTTAGATTTCTTGATCCTGGGCCTTGTGCTCTATTTAGTGTGTCTGCTAGTAACCATATTTTATGTTAGAGGTTGAAGGGAAATAAAAAAATCTTTTAGAATAGAGGAGTGATATGATTATGATTGTACTTTATGAATATCATTTTGACAGCTGTATGGTGGGTGGATTGAAGAGGGCGGGAGACTGAAAGCAGGAAGATGACTTCTAATATGGTACCAATGAGAGTAAGGAGGAAGGAGAGAAAACAGAGATTTTGTGAATGTAAAATCATTGTTACTTTGCAACTATTTACATATGAGGTGAAGGAGATGAAAGAGTCAAAGATGATAAAGTTTTCCATAATGGATAACTTGGATAGTAGTGATGCCATCAAAATAATAAAAAAAAAAGAATTAGAAGAGCAAGAAATTCTAAGTTCAGTTTGTAATATGCTCAATTTGTAAAAATGTTCAACACATAGTTGGAAATTCAAAACAGATAACTGAAGCCACTGAAAAAATATTATTTAGAGACAAGAGTGTAGCAAGAAAAGGAAACCTTTGTTCAGTCTTGGAGAATGCTCAGACTTAGATAGGAGAATAGAAAGAGGAATTTGCATGGAAGATGGAGAAGGAATAACCAGAATAGAAGAACAATGTAAGAGCTATATCAAAAAAGCCAAGGGAAAAAGAAGGTAGTCTAACGTCAAATTCTTCATGAAAATTAAGGAGAATATAGACTGAGAAAAGGTATTTGGAAGTGACAATTGAAGGATGTTAAGAATCTTGAAGAAAGCACCTTAAGTAGAGTACAAGACAGAAACTAGGTTTTAGGGAGTTGAGGAATAAGTGGGTAGTGAATCAGTACAAGTATGGTGTAGCATATTATAAATAAGAAACTTTTCAGCATAAGTGCCATTAGGGATGTCATCAGAGAGACATATGATGGGATGCCCAAATAGCAAGAATCAGAGATAAACAATTAGTGACCTGTATTTTCTACTAAGTATATATGCAATGTCAAGAGAGCTAAAGCACAAGGGTAGAGTTAAGGATGGATCAAGAATTTTTATAGGAGTACATGGACCAGCATATGGATCAGTTATGAATAAATTATGGTCTGCATTAGTAATATACCTAAAGTGATTTGTAAACCTTAAAGAATTACATAAATTTGTTATTATTTTCATCAGTAGAGGTACTATCAAATAAATTCAATCACAGATCCCATTGTATTAATAACATCGAATCTCTGAACACCACAAATTCTTTTCAGTGAAATCAATGAGTCAGTCAGCAAGGATTTAAGTAACTACTATATGTCAAGTGCTAGGGAAAATACAACAAATATGAAATTGTACTCATTTTATTCAAAATTCTTTATAATGTGAAATACTTTCATCTAATCAGCCATTCTGAAAAATTAAATATATAAAATGGATAATGGAATGGAATGATGATTGGGCAAAATGAGATCACGCTGGATAGTATTTGGTAATTTGCACAATGCTTTCACTAATTCTAAACTGCTCGCTGAATTAAAAGATTCTCTTTAATAGCAATATTCAACTGGTGACATCTGTATTATTGAAGAAGAAATATAAACAGTATGCATATGAAAATTTCATTTTAGTTTCCAAATTATTTCAAGTACATAATTATTTCCTATATTGCCATGAATCCAAAGGGAAAGTTGACCAGTTAACTGATTATTTTTGGTCTTAGAAACTGCTTGAAACTATAATAACCTAACACTGATGAAACCATAGTTCTTTGGATGAATCTTGGTGAAGAACTATAATATTTTTATACTCATCTTAATTTATGTCTGATTCATCTTCAAATTCTCACTGTTCAACTTTTTCTCTTCAAATCTTAGCTCTTTAATATATTAATAGCTCTAAAATGAATGGAGACTATTTCTATATCAACTTTAAACATTATTCATGCTCATGAATTGTCATATATATATGTATATATACATATGATATGTATTTGTATATCTTCTTATTTTTTATCTGTCTCTAAATTCTCTCTCTTTTTGTACTTCTTTACCGCTATAATTTTCTTTCTAATGTCTATCAAATAAAATAAAATCAATATCATTAGTTGGATACCTACTTTAGCACCTCCTCTCTTTCTCACTGACCACAAACTGCTTTTCAATTAGGCTTTTCAACTCTAAATCCTAAAAAAGGAAACAAAATGGGAAGCCTCAGATTGTTCTCATTCTCACTACCCTGGTGAGGAGGAAGTAGCAGGTACTGCCTCTGCAGTACTAATGATGAGTTGGCACACTTTGGCATGTTATTGCTGGGAGGAAGGTATTGATATTTTGTTTAGTGTGAGACTAATCTGTTCTTTGCATTCCCTTTCCAACACTGGACTCATGATAGCAGAACATGGAAAAACAAGAACGGAAACCTTGACTGGGGATACATAAAGAGTTTTATAAATGATAAAGTTCTATATAAACATCCACTTTTCTTCTTTCCTCCTCCTCCTCAAAGATTATGGAAAGTGTCAGTGATACACAGTTACCACTCTGCCTTTTCCTATCTTTGAAGCAGTTATATGGGCTTTTAATGTGGGGTCATAAGACCACAATCACCTCAGGAAGCATACAACACTTCTACAAGCATATTCACTAGAAAAAGCTGTAAAAACACAGTCTTAGAAAGTAAGTATGCAGATGTTGACTTTAAAAGGGAAAATTACAAATAGGAAACGTATAGAATTAGGTTCATCATAGTTTTATGCTTCTTCTCCTGATGAGAACAGAGCCACTAATTACTAGAAGCAAGAAATCTCTGATTGGTGGCCTGTCTTTCTTGACACATTTTTTTCCTCCTGGCCTGGAAAAGTTAAATTTGTCTTGTTCCCACTTCATTCAGGATTACCTCCAGTCATCATGTTCTATATCTGACCACCAGACCCAGATGGCTCCAGAGGAGAAAGTAAGGCTGGTGACCTTGCACAGTTCTCCCTCATTTAAATCTGATTCACTTGCACATCATAGTATTTCTTTCCTAATGTCATGGTCTTCTTCAAAACCAAAGGACAAACAACAACAATACATTTGTCTTAAACATGGCATAAATTGTGTTACTTTCCACGAATAAAATTGGAGGAATCAGAAATTCTTTGTCTTTATTACTGAAATATTTTGTCCCCCATTCTACATTTGTCTGAATTAATCTGGTATTCTTGGAATCTATGTATTTAGGTATGAATACAGGAAGCTCTCATACCTGTGTGTTTCTTAGATAATGAGGATTATTCAAATGAGGACTTATTAATTTATATTTATCCATGGGCAGTAGGAAGAATCTAAGGAGCTGGAAGACTGTGCCCATCAGATTATGAAGTAAAGTTGGCACTCCTGAAACCTGGTTCCAGATGATACCAAGATGATTTTCATTTAACAGAGAGAGCTCTGAGATACCTATTCTCTTAATTGGGGTATATAAATTATAATAAAAGATACTCCAGAAAGACTTGAAAAGGACACATCTGCCTATGTTTCCTTAGGCATGGTGGTGGCATATATATGATTAGTTGGGGGAAAATGGTGCTAAAAGGTCCTTCCTGCTGCCATATCCATTCCTTTTCCATCATATGTTGCCCAGGTGGCAAAACATATATCAGAGCTAGAATTGACACACTGGTGGTAGCTGAGAAGTTAATCTCTTCCCCTTTCTCTGGTCCTCATTGCTGCTAACAAGAAATATGTGTGCAGTGGTGGTTGTAGTGGTGGTGGTGAAAACAGAATGTAAGACCACAATAGATATAATTTCAAGATTAAAATTATGTTCTTTGATGAAATTGCTATGCTGGAATATTATATCTTCCACCCAAATCCTGTAGTATGATGCATTATCATGGCATAGAAATGACCCTGGATTCTTGAAGGCTATGGTAATGGAATGTAAGACACATTTTAATATATGAACAGTGACAAAAATGTATATCTAAAGACCAGACTAGAGGAGTTCAGAGAATTTGTGGCTATAGAACATCAATAGGGAAATTAATTTTTAAGTCAGATGAAAATCTTATGGCCTTCTATAAAATTGTGGAGAAATTGTGATCTGGGTTGGTAGGGCATTGGAGAGAGTATCTTAGTCTATGAAATCACAGTTTTTGAAGTAGAATACATACTAACCAGTAGTATATATATATATGATCTCAGGTTTCCTCAGATGAGGAATTTCTGGTATGCAAATTTCTTCCACTAATGCCAGTCTTCCTGGTATATATAAGTTCTGTGAATTTCCTGAAGCATGTGGAAGTTAAATGAATCTCCCGTTCACAAGGCTAGTTGGTGTCAGAAGCAACATATGAACCTGTATTTTTCACTCCAGGTATAACATTCTATCAGTTTCTAACCAGTAGAATATTACATTTAAATTAGTCTTTGTTCTGTCTAGTGTTCTACAAATGCAAGCTGTTCCCTTTTGGTAGCTATCTCTTAACCTTTCTGAGCTTTAAAGATCATAGATAAGAACTGCCTACAGTATTTTAGTATTATTGCTAACATATGGAATGGTCCAGGTGCAAATTGTATTTCAGACTTATGTTCCCTTCTGTGAACAAACACCATCCCTTGTGTATAATAAATCTATGCTTGTCTCTGTAATTAGCCCACCTTCAAAAATCCTTTTGGGTTAAATGGATATACAATAGCTTCTATATGGAACAAAACAGCTTGAGAGTTTTTCCATTAGCCAAATGCCCAGAGGCACCAACCAGTTCAGTTCAGAAAACAAATTAAATCTTGTGGAGGAGGAACACTAATATATTTGAAATATCCAGAGTCATTCCCCTTCATTTTTATTTAAAAATACCTAAAGTGATTTAATTCACATATTTCAATGCTATTTGTCAGTTCAGAATAAAATCTCATGGGTCTATCTTTAAGATTTAAAAATAGCACTACAATGAAAATGCTGTGACTTAGGAGCAGCATTGCTACATTGATGGTATCTTTAAAAAAGATCCTATGTTTGAAATGAAGCTTTAACCAGTCTTCTAGCAACAGAATTCTATTATATCTGGAAAAAACTGTGTCATTCTGCAAATTATATGTAGTTCATCATTTGATCCCTGCATGTGGGATAATGCAAAATTTCTTAATAGTCTCCTGATTTGATTGAAGGGTTTTATTATTTTCTTTTCCTATATAGGCAAAGAACCAAATGTCAGAAGATAAACTTTTATGTCAAATATTCCTTTCTTGTTTCCCTATTAATTATTTTGAGGTATTTTAGCATAAAAGGATAAGTGATAAATATAATACATCTCTGTCCTTGCTCTGGCTCCAACAGGAGAGCTGATGAATCAGAGAGAGTTTTCAATACTTTTTATAACTCTCATGTTTTTCTTTTCCTAAAGACAAGGATACCAGAATTAGCCACTAAATGTCTTTTGTACATCACTTTCTAACTATAATAACACATTTCAATAGTAAGCCCAGGAGTTTAAGAGAATTGATTTTAGATTCTACTGGCATACCATTAGAAAACTTTATAAAATAGAAATTCAATTTCAGGAAATTTTTCAATGTCCTACTTTATACTTAAAAAAGGAAAAATCTCCACATAATATCTTCTAATATTATTTACTTAATGAACATGTTTAATTAAGTTACTTAACCAACAATTTAATTTAATAGTTATGGTTTCAAAATTTCAGTTTTCCTCCTGGATCTTTCCAAAATAATCACTCATAATACTATGAAAATATTTCATGAGTTCTCAATCTCAGTGGCTATTTTGGAAATTTTCAGATTTTTATTAGGAAATTAATCCAAATTTAAAGTATTTACTTCATTTTTGAAGGGTGTAACTTTAAATACTTGAGTAGAGCCCTTGAAAACAATAGTTGACTTTAAAAGTCCAGGCTTAATCTTCTATAGGGTTTTAAAGAAATGATACTAAAGTAATAACTCATGAAATCTTTCCTTTACATATCTGATGAACCATGCTTCCCTTTATTCTTTTTGCCACAGTTTTGATCACATATCATTTCTTTAAAATCAGAAACAGAAAAATTTTCAAGCTTTCTTGCTTTAGTGAGTTACCATTTATTTTTAAAAAGTTCAATTTTCCCTGTCTTTCAGTGCTCACTCAATTGTTCACTGAAGGACAGTGGTTAACAACATGAACTTAATAGACAACACGGACTTAAGAGTCAACAAAATCAAAGGTTGATTTCATCAATCTAAAACAGTTATTTTCACAATACTTTATGCTTATTAAAAAAAAATTTAATCAGGACCTATGACAATCTATATAGAAAACTCCAGGTGTGGAAACTGCTGCTAGTGATTCAGATTGAAATAACTCACTTAAAATTTATAGTTTTAGAGAATTGCTTTAAGCATTCAGAGGTTAAATGACTTATATGCTTATGTACACATAGCCAGAAGGTAGTCAAAGGCAAAAATTGAAACCTAGTGTTATTGCCTCCAGGATTAGTCTTTTATTCACTATGTCAGTGGGGTTAAACTCAAATAGAAACAGGAGCCACCAAATTGTACACAAAAGATCTCTGATGGTCCCATATTGACTTAAAAAACACTAATATTATCTATGGTTTATTGAATTTGCATTTATTTTGTTAATTATCTCCCCATAATCTTTTAGTCTATTTCCAGTCCCACTCCAAAGTGCTGGACCTTGTATCTAACACTTCTATATTATATCATATCTGGTGGTATTGATTGTTCATTATTTAGGTCCAAACTTGGAAATTCATCCATGTACAGAATTTCTGGCATGGAAATTTTCTCTATTAATGCAGAAAGGAACTCTGAAGGTAGAAGTTCTGAAAGTAAGCAATATAAACAGGTTTTAAGAGAATTTCTTCTGGCAGATCAGTTAATTAGAAATGTCTGAGGAAGCCCAAAGGAAAGCTCCTACTAATTGAGTGCCTGCTATATATACAACACTTGAAAATAATTTTCAAGCATTATTTGGTCCATAAAAACACAGCTCTGCTAGCTGGATGATGTAGTAGATAGAGCACTAGGCTAAGAATCAGGAAGACATTTCTGTGAGTTCAAATCTGGCTACAGACACTTACTGTGTCATCCCGGGCAAGTCATTTGACTCTGTTCCTGATCTGTAAAAATGACCTGGAAAAGGAATAACCAACTACTCCAGTATCATGGTCAAGAAAACCCATCAAAATTGGGTCACAAAGAGTTAGACATGACTGAAACAAATGAATAACAAAAATAAAATAAAGATGACAGCTGAATTCCCCCAAGCCTGATTCATGTAAGCCCTTGTCACCTGTCAATCTTTTAAGAGCTTTCCAGTCTTTCTGCCTCTGTTACCATGATTAGGCTAACAGAACACTATCTTTTGGCACAGTCATCAGGCTGAAATGTTTTGCTTCTTTGTGAATACTAAGTTCTATCAGAAACAACAACAAATAAAAAAGAAACAATAATGAGGCATAAGGGAAAAGAAAGGAAAGCAAATATAGACCTTATCTTTTTGATTCTCATAGACCCAAATTCTTGTTCAGAGTAGAAAGGAACTTCAGATTCATTCTCATTCTCTCTCTCTCTCTCTCTCTCTCTCTCTCTCTCTCTCTCTCTCTCTCTCTCTCTCTCTCTCTCTCTCTCTCGGAGAGTTCTGGAGGTGGGGAATCTCTGGAGAATCCTTTGCTTCCTAAGGGAGTCTGTTATGTGCTTCTAAATGTTAGGAAGTTTCCTTGTGTGATTGGATTGGACCACATCATGTTACTAACTGCAAAGGTGATAAGAATTGAGAAGCAGTCATTAAATTTCCTAGTGAAAACCTCAAAGTGTAAACTACAGGTATCTTAATAAGCTCCATAGAAGTCCTCATTATCATCTTTATCTTAAAATATAACAATCTTTCCTACACAAGACACATTCCTGCAGCTGCTTTGCCACTAATTCTAACTCTAATATTACACTGGTGAAACTATTTGTTTCATTTATCAAGGGCTCTATAGCACTATAAAATGAAAGGTGCAACACAGGGAAAGATAACATTGTTAACCAACGGGAATAAATGGTGGGATGTGCTGCTGGAAAATATTTCAGTTTCACTAATGCTTTTGGATTGCTATCCCTTTGTTATGCAAATTGTTCTAATGCATAAGGATTTTCACTTTCCTGGGAACCTTGCAGAAAGTGAAGAAGAAAAGAACTCATCTTTATGATCAAATAGTTTTGCAGACTTCTATATATACTTCTGAACATCAGAGAAATTAGCCTGACTATACTTAATTTGAAAAATTATGGTTTTTGCTAACTTCTGGCCTAATAGCATCCTATGTAGAAAATATATTTGTCATGAATTTTAAGGAGAAACCATGGTGATGACAACAGATTACCACCTGCTAGCCCTATTGGGCCAGGGGTGGAGAAAGAAACAGCCACAAGAAATGAAAGCAAACAGCATCAGTCAGTGCAATCCTGTGTTATAGTTCAGTTAATGGTTCATATACAAGCCTCTTCAGAATAAAGAGTTTCTCCAGTTTCCAGAGTGCAATGTTTTGGTGAGATGTTTATCTTTCATTTTTTTTTATTTTATTTTTTTTTATTTAATAGCCTTTTATTTACAGGATATATACATGGGTAACTCTACAGCATTAACAATTGCCAAACCTCTTGTTCCAATTTTTCACCTCTTACCCCCCCCCCACACTCTCCCCTAAATGGCAGGATGACCAGTAGATGTTAAATATATTAAAATATAGATGTTTATCTTTCATAAAGTAACTGGGTGATCCGGGCAAGTCTCAGAGCCCCACGCAAATCTCTGTAAGTCATAGGTAATGAACACAAGGGGAATTCCCTAGACCAGAGAGATCAAATTTAAGGAGAGACAAAAGCCACTAAATTCTACATAAGGATCCCTGTGGGTTGCATATTGTCTTAGAAAACCATATACTAATAATATCTATGTTCCATTGTATTTTTTATTTATTTTGTTGAATATTACCCAGATATATTTTGATTTGGTGTGGGCCAATTCAGTACTTGTGCAGGCTGCATGGTCTCTGTGGGAAGAGTTTTTTGGCACCTCTGCCCTGGACCACTGAAATTGCCATTAAGGAATAGGTATATATAGAAAGCTTTTTTTCAATCATTCCAAATGTAGCTTGCAGACTACATATAAGTACCTGTATCTTTTGAAAATTAGCATATGTTTTAAATTAGGAGTGTGTAAATGAAATTTTGGGTGCCTCAATACTAGAAATGGGAATGATTCATTTTCTTGCTGAATTCCTAACAGTTTTAGTCTTTAGTTCATCCTACCTGCTTATCTATCTATCTATCTATTTATCTATACATAGATAGATATCTGTAGATAGATATTGGTTCAGTGGATAGAGCACTGGGTCTGGAGTCTGGAATCAATTCTAGTCTCAGAAACTTACTTGCTGTGTGATTCAAGGCAAGTAAAAACCTTTTGTGTTATTTAAACCATTGGAGAAGGAAATGGCAAACAATATCTTTGCCAAGAAAATCCTATGGTGAGTATCAGTACAAGATGCCTTTAAGATCACAAAGAGTATGAAACTACTGAATGACTCAACAATGCTGTTAATATGTAAATTAGATATATACTTTTATGACTGTATCTCACAATTCATATTTGCAAAGAGAGTTTTGTTTATGATACAAGCAATGATCACAAGCCTATACTGTAAATTACTATTTTTCATTAACCTGTTTTTTTCTGGTTATGGTATTGACTTATAATTTATTTTTATAATGTATAAGAATATCACTATAACATTTTTCTTCAGGTTCCCATGTGAATACACAAGGTAGAAAGGGCAGAATTTGAATGTTCCTTCCACTGAGGGAATAAGGAGGCCTTATGTGAGCACTGGACATGGATGGAGTCAGAGGACCTGAATTCAAATTCCAACTCTGCTACTTATCAACCAGGTTATCTGACCAAAAAATATATAATTTGAATGTCATTTTCCTCATTTGTAGTATAGGAATAATAATATTTACACTATCTGTCTCAAGGAGTTGTTATGAAAATCAAATTAGATAATGTACACAAATATATAAATGGAGATTCTAATGTCAAGATAATGCTTGCAATTACTATTCTTGACTTATTTAAGAATATTATTCTGTAAACTAGACTTTTTTTCTAATCCAGGAATGGACTTTGCATTTCTCATTTAGTTCAGGTAATTAATATTACAACCATATCTCTGTCATTAAGAATGTAGTAGGGGGCCTAGAGACCTACTACAAAATTGCACACTTAATAAGTGAAAGGGTGGAAGAGGTAAAGGTTGAGGGGAGTGGGAATTCTGGTTCTAGCAATACAAATTTAAATTTTACCCCTTCAGGAATTGTCTGTAATCAAAGAAGAATGTGTATTGGCAGTGAATATTAACATAAACACTTCCATGAGGTTGTAAATGGAAGTGTGAATTTGCAAATAAAAACTTAAATGGAAAATTGAATTGAATTGAATAAACTACATGGAAATATTCCTTGAGGCTATTCAGAATGGTGTCAGAATTGTAAACTTGTCTAGTTGTTAGTGCTATGGTTTCTAGGGGTATTTATTCCTAGTGAATCAATTAAAGTCAATGAACATTTATTTAGTGCCTACTAACTACATGCAGAGTGCCAGGATGGAGTTCAGTGCTACACTGAGAGAAACAAGCATGGTCCTACACACTGCAGCATTTCCCATCATAAAATATAATTAGATTTCCTCTTAGGAGGTCTAAGGTACAGTGAAAGTGTGACTTATTAGTACAGGGCCATTCCTTACATAATTAGAATTAATAAATTAACATTCTGGTTTGTAAATCAGTCTTCCATCAATTGCAATAGCATAAATTAGTCTAAAGCTTGTCTAATTATCTACAGTTGGGCAGTAGTGAAATCCTAGGCCAGAATAACTTTGCGAGATCAATAACCATTGGGTCACTTTTCATGTCAACCTGGAGGAAGATTCATAGGGGTATTAGGATTTCCCAAAGTTAACTTTTGTTCATAAATGATTTAGATAAAACTAATAGATGATTTTACATGTTGTCATATTGTCTTAATATATTGTTTGTTTTTGCTGAAGTTGGTGGTGCAGAGAGGGATATATTCAAAGGTTTAGGTAATATATTTTTTAAAGTTAATCATAATACATTTAAAAGGAAAATAATGTAGGTACATTTATCAAAATTGTAAATGATATAAAACAAAAGGAGAAATAAATATATATGTATACACACATATGCATGGGTAGGTACACACATATCTATATATGATATATGTGTATACACATGTATATATGTATATGCACACATATGACAGATTCAGGAAATAAAAAAAATCTTACAAGCTGAGTGGAACTGACAAGATAAAATACAACTAAACAGCAGTAACAATTGCTTTGAAAATACTATGTGGAAAGATTATATACTGGGGTCTAGACTTTTGAAGTTAAAAGTAAAATAAACTACCTCAGAGAGTTTACATAATTACAAGCACATGTACATGTACATTTATGTGTAAGTTTTGAGTTTCTATGTCTCCAGTTAATATAGAAAAGGCCTAAACTTTTCATTGAATCAGTAAACCAAAGATATAAACTAGATATGAACATGCCCTTAATCATTTTAGCAGGCATGAAGTTCTTTGTTAATCAGATGACAAAATAAATATCTTGTGATTGGCTAAGAGAACCAGATATATCTCTTGGTCTATGAATAACACAGTAGGCAAGTTTTGAAATAGGCAGCCCAGATTGTCAATCAAACAATTGACCAGGCCAAGTAGCAGGGTAATTTCAAGTGATCCATCAGAGCCATTAGAGATCTCATCAGTAATCAGGGGTCAGCAGTAATGTCACCAGAGTCAGTAGAATTGTTTTCACACAGCAATGGCTGGCAGGGACATCTGCTTTGAAAGCAGAAACATGCTGAGGAAAGGCAGTTTCAGGACTCTGCAAGGGCACCAACCTTCACATTACACCTAAGCAATATTTAATGAAGACTCCATGAAAAGGATTTGGAAGGAGAAAACTTCCACTAACCAAAAGCTGTGATTCCATCCTTTAGCCACATGTACTTTCTGCATTTGAATCCATGTTTTATTAATCGGCAACCACGTATACATATACAAAGGGAGACCGTCTCTGTTTCGGTTGGATATTTCTGTAAAACTATTCTTGCTATACTTGCTTAGTAAATACTCTTTCTAAAAGCAAATTAAGACCCAGTTATAATCAATGGGGAGCATACTAGTTGGGCATTCACTATCTAGTTCTATTTTAGGGTTCCCTTTAGAACCCTAAGTAATCAATGAGTTCTAAAATTGACTTAGTTCTAAAGTACTCACTTGTTCTAAAATTCAACTCTAAGTAGTAACAGAGAAGTAATCAGCTAATAGTCTGTAATAATCCCTTCAGATATCCTAACAAACAATGAAAATGGTACCTGAGGAAAGTAGCTCCACAAAGGATGAAATAGGTGCCTTGGCTAGATCTCAGTTAACATGAAAAAAAAAAAAAGGATCTGAGTAGTTATGCTGATTATAGCACATTAAGGACTTATGAAAAATTAAAAAGTAATATGAACTTTATTACATTATGGAGGTATAATATCCAAAATTAAGGATAGTTCACTGCATACTGTTTTGGCAGATCATATATGGAGAATTATAACTACTTTGGGGAGCCTACATTTAAAAAAAAAAGATATTTACAAGTAGGAATACATTCCAAAGTGGACAACCAATATGATGAAGTGACTAGAAACCAAACTATTCAAGGATCACTTGAAAGAATTAGGAATATATAACTTGAAGAAAAAAAGACTCATGGAGAATATATTTGCTATCCTGGAACATTTGAAGTCTTGCAGTAAAGGGATTAGTATTCATTACTTTGACCCCTGAAGACAGAACTAGAAAAAAAATTTGATAGAAGCAACAGATAAGCATATTTTTTTTTTTTATTTTTTGGTCAGGAGGTTTATAAAGACAAAATTTTTAACAGTTAGAAATTCTTAAAATGTTTAATATCTCACCATCCCTGGAATTCTCTAGTAGAGAATGGTTGATCATTTATTGGGTATGTTATATATAAGAAAGAATTCTTTCTTCACATAGGAGATGGATAACATTACCTTAAAGGTTCCTTGAACTTTAAGATTCAATGATATTACTTATTTAGAAGTAGAAATAAGAGAAATTAAGTGATAGGATTTTAAAGTCAGTAACTGGAAAAAAATCAAAGAAAAATAGTCCGTATAATTTGCCTTTTAGTATATTCCCTATCTTACCCCCACCCATTTACAAAAGTCTAATAGTTACAGTGTACTCTATTTATAGAACATTAAATAGGCCAAATACTTTCTAGCTATCTTTACAATGTACAATAATTTCAAATGGTGATTTTTACCAGTTCCATTAGGATACTATTTGATACTTTAGTATATCTCCAATTACAACTTTTGCTTTAAGATGAATAATATCAACAATAATAGCTAAGATCTATATAGCTCTTACTATATGTCAGACTCTTTACATTTTTTTTCCCTGAGTCTATTGGGGTTGAGTGACTTGCCCAGGGTCACATAGCTAGGAAGTATGAAGTGTCTGAGACCAGATTTGAACTCAGGTCCAATATTCTATCCACTGTGCCACTTAGCTGCCCCCAGACTCTTTACAACTTTTATTACATTTGGTCCTCACAACAATCCTGGAAGGTAGGCACTATTATTATTTCCATTTTACATATGGGGAAACTGAGATGAGAAAAGTACAAATGACTTATCTAGAATCACACAGCTAGTGTCTGAGGCTACATTTTAACTGAGATCTTCCTTACTCTAGGCCTGGTGCTCTATTCACTGTGCCACCTAGTCTCACAATAAGATAATTTCCTTAATACTCAATTTCATCTAGTTAGTCTCCATCCCTTTTTTCATTAATTGCAAGAAAATCATACTTTACTTCTTCCAACATCCACATCCTGTCTTCTCCCTTTATAGCTCATGATGCAATTGAATCTTCTTTAGACAAAGACAAACTAAGAAGGATTGCTTAGTCTGCTTTCTAAAATACATTAAGTACACAAGAACTTGCCTATGATGCCAGCTTCACAACATGACTCCTACTCAGCAGGAATTGGAGTCTCAGGTTTTTGTCATGGTGGTGAAACCATCTGTGGCAACTGAAATAATAATTTTTTTCCAACAAAAAGGATTATTTTCTAAATAAATCATGGGAATAGTGAATTTAAATAAATAAATACTCGAATAAAACTTTCCCTTGCAAGTTTCCCATTTTTCTTTCTAAAATGTTAGTAATTTTGGTCATGCCTCTAGGACAAAAATTTCTACCCAAAGGAAATGGTTTTCCTTAGCAAAATAAGTGCTTTGTAGCACTTAATATTTCTATGAAAGATAGGAATTCTCCTTATCTCGTTTATTAATCAAAATGTAAATGAATTGTTATTATACTCTACATCAAACAATTTGATTTTGACTTAAAACAGAAAATTCAATGAACAGTCACGAAATAGAACTGTGGTTTTAAATACATGTAGCTCTATAGTTTAAGATCTTATACATTCATATTGCCTAACTTTCAAGAAAGTCCTATACTCAGAGTTCTCTTACCAGAGTGAGGAGATAACCCTGAGTTGTCAAAGGCTATCCTGGAGGAACACAAACTATATGCCATCATTCAAAGAAACACTTTGAGAACAGATAAGACAATAGGTATATAGCCATTGTCTGAGAATCATGCTAAGTTCAGCCTCTTCTGCATGTTTCAAGATTCTTTTGGTGACAGTCTTCAAAGGTCATCATATAAAGCAGTTTCTTAAAATATGGCTTATAACTGAATGTGGGGGATCACAAAATTATAATTTATTATCAGTAAATGTTTGATTTGTTTGATTATTTTTATACCTATATAACCTAGGGCTTATAAAAACTTCTCGAGTAAAAGTGGTCGTTAGGGAAAAAATTTAAGAAGCTGTGATATAAGTTATGGAGTAGTATAATATTATCATATTATACTACTTGACAATTGAAATAAAGTTTACTGATAACCAGAGAATTTTACTGATCTAGCTGACTTCAACTCATTTTTATTATTAATTAATATTATATATTTAGAACTGGAAAGGACTTTGGAGGACATATAGTCAAGCCCCTTACTTTATATATGAGAAACCTGAGGACTAGAGAGTTTAAGTGAATTACCTAAATTTTTGAGAGTAGTAAACATCAAGGGTAAGATTTAAATAATTCTAATAACACTTATACAAAAACAATAATGATGATAACTAACATTATACAGCACTTTGTATTACCAGTTGCTTTACACATGTTATTTCATTTGATTCTCACTGCTATTATTATATTCATTTTACAAATTAACAAACTGCACCTGAGAAAAGTTATGACTTGCCCAGGTAAATTAAGTAAGTACATAACTGAGGAAAGCTTTGAATTTGGATTTTCCAGACTAAAGTCTAAAAATCTCTCCACCACGCCGAGGTCTTCTAAGTCCAAAGCCATTGTTCTTTCCATTGGTAACATCTTGACATTTTTGTTATATATAATCATATTAAGTTAACATTTAGAGATGAAACAGAACAGCAGAGAGGCAATGTCTAAAACTATCTGTATGACTTTGGACAAATGATTTAGTGTATCTGGGGTTCAGTTTCTTTATCCATACGAGGAGTAGACTGAATCAGTGAGATACCTCTCAGATCCAAAATGGTTTGATTCTCTGAATTATGATTCTAGGCTCAAACAGAACTGAATGTCTTGATACTGATAATATAGAACCTGAGCATCTGTCAATACATCTGTACCAAGTTGCTGAGCAATGCAACAGATGGATATATATGTATATGTAATATACATATATATATATACATATATGCAGGTATGGGTATATGTGCTTCTGTGTAATATGCAGATATATGCACAATACATATATACTTATATATACTCACACATGTACATATATACCCATATATGCATGCATTTATATTCATATGAATATACATAGACACACACATATATAATATTATTTAGGAGCAACAGTCTTACTTGTAGAAGTTATATCAGAACTGTGCTATTGGAATAGTATGTTATGTGTTTTTCCTCTTGGTCAAGATTTTTTTTTTTTTTTTTTTTTTTGTGAGATGTTCTTAAAACAGCCTGACCACAGTGTGGCATGCTGTGTATCAGCAAGAATGCTGCTGCATTAAACAATTTCCTTGATGAAGAACAAGCATTACACACCTCTAAATAAACTTTAGTGAGTCTATTGTTTAAAGTAACATAAGCCATAGAAATTTATTCTTCTATTCATCCTGATATTGAATTGAAATATGTTTTACCCATTGATTCAAGTGCTTTTTTATGGGGCTACATCAGGATCTTATCTTGTCACTTTATATGCAAAAGCTTGAGTAAGGATAGTTAATTTGAAATGGAAAGGTAACATTTCCCGATATAATTATAGATAAAGAATGGAAAGAGAGAAAGCACTGAATATGAAACAAAAAAGACTGTCCAAATGTCAGCTCTGTTGATTTTTACTTATGTGACATTAGAAAAGTCATGTAACTTTCATGGATCTCAGATGGAGTTGAACTAGATAAATATTGTAATCCTTCCAAGCTCTGAGTCCTATGAAAAAACATATCTAAAATACAACTATATGAATTTATGTCTACATAAGCATATAGTTTTTTTTAATATATTCAATACACAAGTAGATTTTATGGCTTTGTAACTATATAGTTTGGGGTTAAGTGATACAAAGGATTGGGTGGCTGGCTAGGAGTCAAGAAACCTCAGCTTTGTGAGTGCAAATCCAGCCTGAGATACCTGCTAGCTGTGTGATCCTGGATAGGTCACTTTACCCTATTTGACTCAGTTTGCTTAATTGTAAAATGAGCTGGAGAAGGAAATGGCAAGCTATTTCAGTATCTTTGACAAAAAAACCCCAAGTGGGATCACAAAGAGCTGTGCATGACTGAACAACTAACTATATTGTTTTATATGGAATTATATATGTATATAAATCTATAGTTATATGTAACTATATATAAAATTGATAGATTCCAAAATTTTTTTGGATTTTTATGGCTATACAATCATATACTTTTGTATGGAATTGTGTATCCACATAAATCTATAATTATAAATCTCTTTCTATATATCCATATATATTTATATCTCAGCTATAAATCTCAACACAGTATTTGCTTCACAAACAAATATTCATTGGATTGAAGATATCTTAATCTTTAAGATCCTTTCTCAGGACTCAGAGCATATATAAAATACATTGATACATAAAGATATCTACACATAGAATCTGTATTTATCAACACTTTAACTTTTTTATTTTTAACTTTTTTAATTTTTAGCAATTGATGTTAAGTGACTTGCTTAGGGTCAAACAGCTAGGAAGTGTTAAGTGTCCGAGACCAGATTTGAACTCAGGTCCTCCTGATTTCAATGCTGGTGCTCTATCTACAGTAGTTATATTTATATTATTTGAAGTGTTATCACTGTCATCAAAACTGTTCATTAGCTAATTCCAATTCATTGAGAACCTGCTAAGTATAGGACTCTATTCTGAGAATCACAGGACCTTCAAAAAGGAACAGATGACATGGTTCCTGATATTGAGCAGTTTAAAATCCAGTAAGGGGGAGAGAACATATGAAATAGATAAATAACTGAAAGCAACTTGTAAAGCTGTATCTCTGTTTGATGCTGTAGCAAGCACAATGATGAATCACGGAATTCTTATTACCTTGAGCTGAAAATCAAAGATAGTATCTCTTTTCCCTTATTTGACCCTTATTAGATATGAATTATTCACAAAATATGTAGTAAAGATGAGAAAACTAATGAGCAAGGGCATCGCTAATCTATCTAATCTTTTCAATAAACCTTTACTTAGGATCCATAATAATAACATATTTATTTATATGGTACTTTAATACAAGGTATACTGCAAAAAATTGGTAAGAGGACCCTAGGAGCTCAAGATCTAAACAATGACATTATAAGATCTAAATGAAAGATCATTTTGAGATAAGCAAGACTGATGAAGATGTTGATTATACAAGATTCCATTAGATCAAGCAGGAACATATACATCACATATATAACAGGAGTTAGTATTCAGAAATTAGCTCTTGAGAACAAGATAGTGAGAAGTGATTGTGCCTTTTTAAAATTAAGTTATATAAAATGTCCTATAATGTTTTCTTGTGATATAATTTTACTATTGAATTATACAGCACCCTTATGAAGAAGAGAATATATATTATTTTAAAATTAGTACAAACTTAAAGTAATACAGAATTGTGTTTTACAGAAAAGGAAACTGAGATTAAGTACATGGCTAGAGATCAACAGGAGGATATGACTTCTTGATTCCAAGGTCATTACCTTGACCACCACATATACATCACCCAAAAGGCTTTTTGCAAGGAATTTTGCAACCAACTAGTCCTTGATGGATAACTAGAAAGTGATGGTTGGTTGCTTGGTTGTGGTCCTTCATTCTTGAAGAGGACCAAAATGACCTCTCTATGTTGGAGTAAACTGTGTCTATGTGTCCAACTGTGGCTGATGAGGTTAATGTGAGCTTAAAATGCTCTATCACAGTGATAGAAGAATATAGAGAACTGACATATCTATGGATATGTGTGTGTGTGTGTGTGTGTGTGTGTGTGTATGCAATTTGTAAAAGAAGAAACTCAACAATATTGTTTAGTAAAGAGCACAGTGCCTTACATATAAAAAGTAGTTTTTGAGATTGCCAAGTGTAGCTGATGAGGTTTGGGTTTGAAGGCAGAAAGCCCTGTTAAAATCCTATTTGAGACACTTACTGGCTCTGTGACTCTGAGTAAGTTATTTAAGCTCATGAATCCTTAGTTTCCTTACTTATAAAATGAAAGAAGTAAAAACTGCAATCTCACAGTATTATTGAAATGATCAAATGATTACATATTTAAAGTAAAACTTAATTGACATATCTTATATTTAAAAGAGTTTTTGTAAAGGTCATAAAGTTTGTTCATATAAATCCCAACCAGGTATTAGGGCACATCAAAAACAACATTAAATCATAACATTCCTATAAAATAAAAACTTTTTTTGTCCATAATGTATAATTGTATTATGATGACAGCAAGATAATGTGCTATATGACTCTCTCTAACATATATTTAGTATATATATGTATAATAGTATATTGTGGTAATATACATATATATGTACACACATAATATTATGTGACATTTTTATTTGTATAATATAAAATAGAAATATAGATATTTTCATATACCACACTTTATTGATCTCAATTTTTGTACTTTTGGGGAAAAGTTAAATATTCTTATTTGTATTTTAAGAAAAATCATAATTTAGCATAGTCTTTGTGTCCTCTAATAGATAATTTTAAATGAATGATTGTATATGTCAAAAGCATGAAAATGTTCCCAATTCATAAAGCACAGTGGATGGCTAGAGAACTCTTGCTACTCTCCTTATCCCTTTTCTTGACATTCCTTATTTTCTGTCATGTTGATTTAATATATTAGGCTCTCAGATACCAATTTTTGTGTCCAATTCTGCATCCTGTTGACATCCAGCTCTTCGACCTACTTTGATAAGTTACAGAGTAATAGCCTTTTGCTTTTGGCCATTTTGGACTTCTCTTTGGCCTCCTCATTGCCAAAGTCTTTGCTACAGGCAATCCTTTACCAGCTGATCTTAGGTCATACCAAATATGTCCCATCACCTTGAAGGAGAAATGGTGTGGTCCCATTCCAAAATTACTACCTCTGCCACTATCATTAGTGAATATTCCTGCCTTTATTAAGTCTTTTTTAATTGATATTTTTCCTGGAAATTTTCAATTATTTTCAATTCACAGGGGAGAATCATCCCTTAGAATAGATTATGTAAATATGAAAATATTTTTCTTTAAAAATGAAATGAACTCTCATTCAGTAGCTCATTCCTACTAAGAAAATTGTTTCCTGAAAAATAGGTAGATATGGAGATAAAGGATAAACCTAAGTTAGTAACAGCTGGCTAGTTTTTCCAAAATTTAATAACAAATCTGTCATGGTAGTGGATGATTACCTTGTAGATGGTGGCACTGTTTGACAATTATGAAAGTGGGAATAGTGATTAGTGAAAAGGTGATGACAGTTCTTTCTTCCCTCCTTCCTTTTTGAATGGGTAAAAATCATTCATCACTTTAAGACTACTGCTATGCAGAACACTGAAAAAGTATGAGATCCTGAGGAAGTATGAAATTATTGGAAAGATATTTTCACTTAAATGACTGCAACCAGAAATTTGCTTCTTTGCAAGGAAAACCCAGTGAAGGAACCACGACAAAAACAGCTTGATATATGTGAATATAAAATAAAAATATGCATCAGAAACTTTTTAATATCCTTTTTATTGAAGCTATTGAGCTCTGAGGGTGTACTTTCATTCATAGGTTCATGTGATTTGAGATGATTTTATAATAGGTTTAGAATGATTTAGAAAATAAAAACCTTTCTGTATCAACAATTATTCTGTTATATAAGTTACTGTATCCTCCCCATCTAGATAATATTGGTTTATCAAATTGATACTCCTTTAAGACCATTCAGTTAACCAGAAGACAGATCAAGTAGTGAAATAAATGAAATAGATCAACCACATCAAGCTACTATGTCACTGAAAAGTAAATAGGAGAATTGAATTCTAAAGCTTCATAACCAGCTAAAATAAGTCAGGTGACTACCCAACGATAAGAATGTCTAGTAAGACTGGGAATAATTGTATCTTGGTTATGTTGGAGCAATGTTTACAATACCATGAAGGCTTGCTTGAACCTGCAAGATTTTTAATGGCCTTTTCCTTCCTTAACTTATCCTATAACCATATATATGTTGATCTACTTTCATCTACTATATAAATAGAATTTAAGGTCTATCAGAATTTTAGGTCCTTGAAGAAAGATACTTTTTGAGGGTTTTTTTTTTTTGTTATTTATTTCTTTTGTATTTTTCTGACACAGTTTTGTATCAATGTAAGTATCAATCTATAAATTAGATATTGACATAAGTTAGGAAAGGGATAAAAATGATAATAATATTATTATCAGGATATTTTTCTTGCATATTTTCAGCTTGTACATAGTGATATAACCATTGATCTTTTGTAGAACATGAATAGAGAGAAAAAATGTCATAACAATTATAAAAACAATTGTAAATATGATTTCTGATCCATTTTAAAATTGTGAACTTTATTCCCAGTCTGGCATTTTGTATAAACTACTATGTTGCTTCCAGTAGGAGAGGAGTTACTACTTTCCCCTATATTTAAGAACCCCAGATTTATCTTATTTTAGCTAATTTTTTAGCCAAATTAGGTTCATTCACCCATTCATTCATATCCTTTCTCATCAGTGAAATTTTCTAGCCATTTTAGGTGGGACAATGATTCCCTGGATATTTCTATTTTCATCTTATTGGACATTGTCATGAATGGTTGGTCCCTTTTTTTAATCTTTATTTTTTTTAGCTTCAATTCTATTAATTTAATATTTTCCCCAGTTACATCCAAAATATATATTTTTAACTTAAGTCCTAGGTTCTCTTGCTTATCCACCCACAATTAAGAAACAATATGTGAAGTTATGTAAAACATTTCCATAAAAGTCAAGATGTAAAAGAAAACATAGATCTCCCACCCTAATAAAAATTAAAAAATTAATGAAAAAAAATTAAGTTAAAAAAAGAGAAAGGTAGAGAGAATAATAGAGAATGCTTTGATCTATATTCAGACTCAATCAGTTCCTTCTCTGGGTATGGATTTTTCGTCATATGCCTTGCACAATAGGTGTGAATGATTGTACTACTGAGAATAACAAAGTCATTTATAACTGGTCATCCCAGAACATTGATAGTATTTTGTACATGATATATTTCACTTTATTCATAGAGGACTTTCCAAATTGTTATTTTTTTTCCTGAGAGCATTATGCTCATCATTTTTCAGAGTGCAATAATATTCCATCAGAGAAACTTGCTTTGAGATTATTTTTATAATTACTATTGCTGATTATTTCCCCCCCCCCATTCATTCTCTCTCCTTTCATTCTGTCCCACTTCAAAAGTGTTTTGCTACTGACCATTACCTCTTCCAGTATACCCTATTTTTTTTTAAAATCACCCTCTTCTCCTTCCCACATCTCTTTCCCCTCTTATTTTCCTACAGGGTAAGGTAGATTTCTAGACACCTATTTAATATTTAGGTTATTTCCTATTTGAGCCAATTCTGATAAGAGTAAGGTTCACTCTCCATTCCATCTTCCCCTCCACTGTAAAGGCTTAGAGAATTTACACCATTCCACTTTTCCCTTTTTCTTTCTCCCAGTTCATTTCTCTCTTATCCCTTAATTTCATCATTTAAAAAATATCCTTTCATATTCAACTCACACACATGTCTACTATCTATATAAACTCCTTTTAAAATGGACCAGAAATCATATTTATAATTGTTAAGAGTTTTTTTCTCTCTACTCATGATCTACAAAAGATCAATGGTTCTATCACTATGTATGACAAGCTGAAAATATACAAGAAAAAACTTCTATCTATATATAACTCCTTCTAGTGTTCTGATACTCTAAAATTTGTTTAAAGTTATTATTTAAAGGAATTTGGAGCAATTTGGGTGAGAGCCCATGCTCTTGGCTTTATTCCACCATATATGTACTCCACTATATATACTCCTTTTAACTGCCATAATCATGAAAATGTTCAAATGAACTGCAAATATTATTCTCCCATGTAGGAATATAAACAGATGAACCTTATTAAGTCCCTTATGATATCACTTTTCTGATTACCCCCTTATGTTTTTCCAGAGTCCTGTGTTTGAAAATCAACAATTTCCATTCAGCTCTGGTCTTTTCATCATGAATGCTTGAAAATCCTCTGTTTCATTGAATGATCACCTTTTCCTCTGAAGTATTATACTCAGTTTTGCTGGGTAAGTGATTGTTGGTTGCAATCCTAGCTCCATTGCTCTGTGGAATATCATATTCTAAGCCCTATGGTTTTTAATGTAGAAGTTGCTAAATCTTGTGTTAACCTGATTGTGGTTTCACTCTGCTTGAATTGTTTCTTTCTGGATGCTTGTAATATTTTCTCCTTGACCTGGGAGATAAGGAATTTGGTTATAACATTCCTGGGAATTTTGGGGTCTCTTTCAGAAGGTGATTAGTGGATTATTTCAATTTCTATTTTTCCTTCTGGTTCTAGATTATCAGAGCAGTTTTCCTTGATAATTTCTTGAAAGATAATTCCCAAGCTCTTTTTTTTTTTTTTTTGATCGTGACTTTATCTCTCTTGGGTCTGTTTTGCAGATCAGTTGTTTTTCCAATGAGATATTTCACTTTTCTATTTTTTAATTTTTTGGTCATTAGCTTCCATTTGCTCAATTCTAATTTTTAAAGAATTATTTTCCTTAGTGAGCTTTTTAATCTTCTTTCCCAATTGGCCAATTTTACTTTTTAAAAGCATTCTTCTCATTAGTTCTTTATATTTCCTTTTGCACCTCTCTTAATTCTTTCCCTAATTTTTCCTCTATCTTACTTGATTTTTAAAGTCCCTTTTGAGCTCTTCCATGGCCCAAGCCCAACTGTCATTTTTCTTGGAGGCTTTGGGTATAGGAGGTTTGACTTTGTTTTCATCTTCTGAGTATGTGCTTTGATCCTCCTTGTCATCATAATATCTTTCAATGGTAAGATTTTTTTTTTTTTGTTTTCTGCTCATTTTCCTAACCTATTACTGAGTAGAGCACCATTTCTAGAGTGGAGGGTGCACTATCCCAAGCTTCAGGGGTTTTGTGCAGTTGTTTTCAGAAATCTTTCTAGAAATCTGACCAGAAGTACTCTTTGCTGCCCTTGGAGTTGTTAGATGTGTCCTTGCCCACTGTAGCTGTAAAATCTAGTGTGGGGAGTGGCTGGGGCTTAGCTGATCCAGACGGTGCTGGGACTGCACACCGTACTCACATATTGTTGGCATAGACCTTCTCCACTGACCTTCCAAGACTTCCCTGTTGTTCCTGCTCTGAGGCTCAGAAGCCTCTGGCACTGCCATTGATTCAGAGGTCCTACCTTGCTGATTCTGGGGTCTGGGATGGAGCTTAGTCTGGGACTGAGCCTGCACTGGGATTGGAAAATGGGATCGGATTCTGGTTCCATTGGCCTTTTCTGCTGATCTTCTAGCTCCTTTTTGGTATCTCTGGGCTGAGAAGTCTGGTAGCCACCAGTACTGCTGCTGACTCAGCAATTGGGTCCAAGCTGGGCTGGATCTGGATCTGGGGGTGCACACTGGATTTCCCACCTTTTCTTCTGAGTGTCTAAGTTGCCTTTGGCAGGAAAATGTTTTGTTCCATTTTTTGAGTGTTCTCATACTCTAAAATTTGTTTAGAATCATTATTTAAAGGAATTTGGAGCAGTTTGGGTGAGAGCCCAAGCTTTTGGCTTTACTCCACCATCTTGGCACTGCCTCTCATTAGTCACTTTGATTACCACTGACATTTCAACTGGTTATAATGAAGCTTTAGAATTCAATTCTCCTGTTTATTTCTTAGTGACATAGTAGCTATAATGTAGTTAATCTGTTTCTCTTTATTTTATTTCTTCATGCCTTGTCTAATATTCTAGTGAATTCCTTAAAAGTAAATTTAGTTTTTGTCTAAAAAACTTAAGAACAATTTCTTAATTGTCTGAGCTTAGTAGTCACTGGATTCCATCCTACCTGTTGAAAGACAGTGAATCAAGATAAAGGAATGTACCTCCAAGTAGCAGTGCTGAAAGGGCCAAAGATAATTTTTCTAGGTGGATTTTTTCCCTCTGCTTCAGGAATGGAACCATAGCTCAGTCTTCAGGGAAGATAAGTATTCTGACAATTGGAACTAATACATCCTATTTATGGGATGGTAAGAAAATGGAGTATCAAGTACAGGGAATAGAAAGAAGTCGAGTTTGACTGAAATGTAGTATGTAAGTTTGAGCTAAGGTTGGAAATCTGGGGAGCCAAGATGGCGGAGAAGGCACACGAGACTTTCTAAGCTCCTCTCATTCCCCTCATAACCAACTATTTAATTCAGCCTCAAAAATAGCTCTTCACTGCTTAAATTCATGAAGATCAGAAGCACTACAACTTACCAGCCAAAGTCAATTGAGCCAACACAGAATTGGCAACAGTTAAGCAGAAAAGGAGTGGGCAGCTTTTAGAAATTTGATGTACAACACTGTCTTTGTTCATCTAGGTCAGAACACTCACAAAGATCAAGACTGATTTGACAAAAATGATGGGGAAATAAGAAGCTAGTAAACAAACAAACAAACAAATAAGAAAGAGAAGGGTACTGATTTTTACCAGGAAGACAGTTTGTCTAGCTCTAAGAAGGCAGTGTTTAACTTCATCAAAAGTAAAGTAGAAACAAAGCTTAGAGAGTTATAGGATTCTTGGCTCAGTAATAAGGCAAGTGAAATTCAATGAAATTCAGTTTTACGTTAATAGTAGCAATTCAAAGTGCTTTTACAGTGTCCTGAAGACTATGGGCCAAAGACAAATGATACATCTCTACTATTCAGTGCTGATGAAGCCACATTGATTAGTGTTAAGGACTGGATCCTGGAGAATCCTGGAGAAATAGGCTGTACACTTCCAAGGTGATCTCAATAGACCAACATCAATCAATGCTGATTGAAGTTAATTCATATCTAGACAAATTTCCATCTGAAAAGAGGTTTTGAATGCCACTAGGTTCCTTGTCTGTGGCAAAACACCTGGTTCTGAGTCTATTCCAGCTGAGATTTACAAGATGGGTGGTCCATTGCTCATAAAAAAGGTGACTGAAGTTTTCTGGCTTATATGCCAAAAAGAGATTAATCCTTAGGAGTTCAAGAATGCCTCCACTGAATATATATATGTATATATATATATGTATATATATATATATATATATATATATATATATATATATATATATATTTCCCAGTGACAATTATAGGGTGGAAGGTCTCACATTTAGTCATTCTCGTCAGAGTCTTCCTTAATAGGCTGGTCATTCGTTTGAAATATGGTCATCTACCTGAGAGCCAGTGTGCCTTCAGAAAGGAACAAGAAATGGCCGATATGATGTTTGCTGCCCAACAACTTCAGGAGAAATGCCAAGAGAAGAACAAAGGTCTGTATGTGTTTATAGACTTCACCAAGGTTTTTGATACTGTCAGTTGTGAGAGCTTATGGAAAATTTTTTCAAAATTTCCTCATTTAAGTCCATTAGTACTACATATCAATTTCATGATAGCATGTTTGTTCAGGTTCTGGATAAGGAATTATGTTCTTGTACTTTCCCATAACCAGAGCAGTAAAACAAGATTGTGTACTTGTTCCCATGCTTTTTAGTATGATCTTTACAGCCATGCTGTTAAATGTCTTCAATGAGAATAAACATGGCATACTTATGGTAAATTCTTCAACCTAAAAAGGCTACAAGCCAAGACCAAAGTGGAGGGAGTGTTGGTGTACGATTTTCCTTTGCATATGATTGTGTACTTATTGCAGCCTCTGAAACTGAGATCCAACAATTTATGGAGAGATTCTCTGATGCTTATACTAATTTTGGCCTATCAAAATCAAGAAAACACAGGTGTTCCATCAGCCAGCATTGCACATCTATATGTGAAAGAACCATCAGTTACAGCAAATGAAGTTTTGAATGCTATAGAGAAGTTCACTTACCTTGGCAGTATGCTTTCCAGAGATGTGAATATTGATGATGAGGTTGACACAAATATTGCCAGAGCTAGCTCAGTGTTTGGGAGGTTCCAAAGAAAAGTATGGGAGAGGAAAGCTGAAGATCTACTTAGCCTTCATATTGACCTCATTGTATGCCTGTGAAGTCTGGACAGTATATCAGTACCATACCAGGAAACTGAATTGCTTCCATTTTAATTGTCTTAGGAAGATTCTGAAGATCACCTGGAAGCTAGCCATGTTGTTTGAATGTCAAATACACTTGCCAAAAAGATTATTTTATAGAAATCCCACATGGAACAAATGCTTACATGATGGTTAGAAGAAGTCATACAAGAACCATCTCAAGATCTCTTATAAGAACTTTGGAATTGATTTCATGACATGGGAGATAACTGGCAGTGAAACACCCAGAATGATGTGCCCTCATCAGTGAAGGTTCTGTGCTCTATAAGCAAAGTGAAATTGAAATAATCAAAAGAAATGTGAGACCCAAATTTGGAGGCTCCACCTCAAATGTTTATATGGACTATTTGTGCCTGGCTTATGGTAGACTGCTCTGAGCTCATACTGATTTAATCTGTCACAGTTTGACATTCTGTAACTTGTCTCTCTAAGCCAGTACTGGCATTTTGGTTCTTTTTAGAAACAAAGAACATAACTAACCAATAGCTATTAGCCTAGTCCAAAAATTTGCCATTTTCTCTATGAAAATGCTGCCATTATTAAGGAATAGTAACCCATGGAAGATAATAGATGTTACAGAAGCTTTGATCCTATTAAAAAAAGACAATGGAAAGTTTTCTTTCTTCTCATAAGTCCTCTTCATGAAGCTTACTCATTGTACTTCTATGATTATTTTCTCCAAACATTCCTTGTCTAAGTTTTCCTTATCTGAACCCAATAATGAAGAGGCTAAGGTCCGGCTCTAAAGGCTTAATGACTGGAAAGGCTATTTTTGCTATAGTTTTACTCAATTTTGTTGGAAATTGAGTAGAGAAATTTTGGAGAAATAGTCAGATATATCAACTTCCCAAGTGATGTGGAACAAGAATTTTAATTCATTCATCCTATTTCCATTGTCATACAGAGTTAGGTGTCACACACACCTATCTTTTCCTATGTAAGTATCCATTCTCAGAACAGGTTTGAAAAGAGAGGGTGGGAGTGGGTTCATGGCATCTTCAGCATTCACTTGGTCAGAAATTGGATGAATATGACAATTCTGCCTAATAGTTTCTCCTAGCTTTTTTATTTCCCCCTGAAGCAATTGGGGTTAAGTGACTTGTGTCTGAGGCCAGATTTGAACTCAAGTTGTCCTGACTTTAGGGCTGGTACTCTATTCATTATACCACCTAGTAGCCTCTTCTCCTAGTAGATATTGCTGTATCTTGAATTATTTCAGGATTAATTTTTTAAGAATTAATTAATATTTTTAGGAAATTCGGTAAATTCTGGAAAGTAAGAGGATTTAAGGAATTTCCCCTATTCATATGAAGTTTCCAAATAGGACTAAAGCTGTTTTTATGTCTAAAATTGGAGATAGGTTATTTATCAATCCTTTCTCCTCTAAGAATTATCGCCACACTTTCTAGGGAAATAATAAGGGAGTTCTTTAATTTTTCAATTAGATAATGACCTTTTTTTCTAGTCACAAATAACTTGGACTATATGCATTTTTCCTCTTCTGATCTTATGGATTCTATAAATTTGATCACTAAGCTTTCTTTTTCTTTTAAGCAAATCACTGATAAAAATGCTGACCAGGATAGGATAATGCAAAAACATTTCAATTTTGTGTAAAAAAGAAGCATTTCATCTTCTTTGATCTTCTCTGTTCCTTGTTTGGTCAAGAATGTTTGTCCTATCCATAAATCTGATATTTAATCCCCCTTCCTGATATTTCTCTAATTTGTTCATGAGGTCCATGGATAGAGATCTTTCACACATCAATCTATGATACATAAATAATTATTATGTGCTTATTATATAACCAAGCTCTATGCTAAGTGCTATGGCTACAAATAAAATGAATGAAATTGCCTACCCATAAAGAACTTACTTTCTTATATTCTTACATTTTAACATAACACTAGAGACCCTAGTCCTTGAGAGCAATCCACTCCTCAGTACTCTTTAGGTATGGTCTTTTTGTTTTATAGATGACCTGTATAAATTCACCAAAATTATATATGAGTCCAGTCAATCTCTCTATTTTGTTTACTGAATTACTTACCAATTGCCTTACTGTGTGAGAGATGAGATTTACAACATTTCCCTTGTATATAGAACAGGGGTCCTCAAACTATGGCCCATGGGCCATATGCGGCCTGCTGAAGATGTTTATGTGGCCCACTGGGTTATGGCAAAATCAGACCAGAAGTGATGTTCAACCTAAACTCGCGTTAGCAACACACACTTATGGCACTGGGCTGAGGCAGCGGAGACAGAGTGTGAGGCAATACCGAGTTGAGGTGAGTTCCCAGGCCGAGGTGTGTGGTGTGGGGAAGGGAGAGAGATGCAGGAGACGGAGAACTGATGGCCTGCGGCCTTGTACACTAACAGCAGCCACCACAACAGACAGGCGTTGGGGATGTACAATGCATGCTGCACATGTCATGGCCTCTGCAGGGAGAATTCACTGCAGCAGTGAAGGTCAGAACAAGGAGCTCAAAGAGCAGGAGACAGAGTGTGGGAAATGGAGGCATCACAGCACAGAGGCAGCTTGGAGGAAGTTGGGCAATGCAGTCTGTATGTCTCTGTCTGGGCAAAGTTATTGCTGGTATATTGTTTTTGTAGCTCTGTGTATATATATATATATATATGTATATATATTGGTATTTTACTAATAGTAATTTGGAATCCCTAGGAAATAATGATGTCAAGAAAAAGAAAAATTAACTTGGAGTGTAGGATATTCAAAGAACAGTGGACTTATGATTACTTTTTCTTGCAGTACAAGGAAAGAGCTGTATGTATGGTATGCTAGAATATAGTGTCTATGTTTAAATATAATTTTTGTGAACACTCTGAAACTCAACATAAAGATAAATATTATTGTTTGGTTGGAGAAGTGAGAAGAGATAAAATATTAAAACTGAAAAATACATTGACAACTCAGCAAAATACTTTTGTGAAGCAGAAGCAGCTAAATATTTCATCACTGCGAGCAAGTTTTCAAGTTGCCAAGCTGATAGCATGCACTGGCAGACCATTCGTGGAGGGAGAATGTGTTAAAGAATGCCTTCTTTCTGTTGCCAAAGAGATGTGTTCAGAGAAGGCCAATTTATTTAGTACAGTGAGTACAGGACCTACAATTACACGGAAGATTGAAGAAATGGGAGACAATATGCATTAGCATTTGCAAAACTCCATAAAAAATTCATATTTTTCCTTGGCATTCAATGAAAGCAATGATATTCGTGATTCTGCACAACTTCTAATTTTTATTTGTGGGATGAATAATTATTTTGAAGTCATAGAAGAGCTTGCTGTACTGCAAAGCATCAAAGAAACAACTACAGGAGAGGATATCTATGAAAAGGTTTGCCAAACTATGAATGGTTTGGAGCTGGACTGGGCTAAACTAGCCAGCGTGACAATTGATGGTGCTCCTAGCATGGTGGGGTCTAAGAAAGGGCGTTATTGCTCACATTAACCAAGAGATGGAAAAACATAACCATTCTCATCCAATAGCCATACACTGCCTCATCCACCAACAAGCGCTGTGTAGTAAATCAGTGAAGTGGGATTCTATTATGAAAATTGTGATATGTTGTGTTAACTTCACTAGAGCTAATGCACTAAATCACAGACAATTTCAGGAATTTCTGTCTGAGCTAAATGTTGAGTATGAAGATGTTCTATATCACACACATACAATAGATGTCCATTGGCTGAATTGAGGGAGAGTTTTGAAACGTTTCTATGACTTACTTCCACAGATTACAACTTTTCTGCTTTCAAAAAGCAAAGAAGTACCAGAACTCAATGATACAGAATGGAAATTGCACCTTGCCTTTCTGACAGATGTAACAGAGCTACTCAACAATTTCAATACGCAACTTCAAGGAAAGGGGAAGCTCATCTGTGATATGCAATCACATGTCAAAGCATTTGAAGTAATATTAAGCCTCCTCATCAAACAAGTGAAGGAGGAAAACTTCTGCCATCTCCACACAACTCAAAATCTGTTAGCAGAAAAACCACTGACTGCATTCTCAAACAAAACATGTGTGGATTCACTGGAAAAATTGCAAAAGGAGTCCAATTTAGATTTAAAGAGCTTCATCTCCACGAACAGGACATACAGCTTTTCCGTAACCCATTTTCTATTGACCTTGAAAATGTGGATACAATTTACCAAATGGAACTGGCTGAACTGCAGAATTGTGACTCTCTGAAAGACACATTCAAGTCAAGCAGCTTTCATAATTTCTATGCATCTCTCCCCTCTGAGACATATCCTCATCCCAGGAACCATGCACTCAAAATGGCAACCATCTTTGGCAGCACTTATGTCTGTGAACAGACTTTTTCTAGAATGAAACATTTGAAATCTCCAATCAGATTAAGACTAACAGATGCACACTTGCATCACTTGTTATGACTAGCAGTGACAAATATGTAACCAGACACTGACCATCTCATTAGCCAAAAGCAGGCCCATAGTTCCCATTGAAATACTGGTAAGTTTGTTGATTTAACTTTACTTCATTTTAAATATTGTATTTGTTCCCATTTTGTTTCTTCACTTCAAAATAATATATATGCAGCATGCATAGGAATTTGTTCATAGTTTTTGTTTTTACTATAGTCCGACTCTCCAATAGTCTAAGGGACAGTGAACTGGCCCCCTATTTTAAAAGTTTGAGGACCCCCGGTATAGAAAAACAAAATGAAGTTTGACATCACTTTTGAGTCCTTATTGAACTCATACTTTGTATAAATGGTTCTAATTCAAAATCAATTCAGTTAAATATTTATTAAATATCAACCATTTGTCAGAGACATAAGTTGGGCATATAAACATTAAAAAGTCCTCGTAGAGGAGAGGTTAATATAGATAATATAGATAAGTAAACACAAAATATATTTACTGATATAATGGATATATGACCTTTTCAATTTAGAATTCCCTTCTCTTAAGTTAAATTATAATCCAGCCAGATCTGTCCATCTTGTGTGATTCCTTTCTCTATCTTGCATTTCTTTTGGTATTAGGAATCTATTCAATATGTTAGATACCTCCCTTGCTTTCTTATGACATGCAAGGAGAATACCCTTGAAGTACAATAATTGTCCACTTGCTCACTGTTGTCATATAAGTATTTTCTCTTAATTATGTTTCCTCTGTGACATCATTCATACACCATTCTTTGGTTTCTTTTTCATTTTTCCTATGTTTGATTTGCCTTACATCTACCATGCAGATCTTCACTGATCTCTGTATAATATACATTTTTAATTCTTTGAGACTGTTTTATTCATTTTTCAGTCCTTTGTATCACAAAATACATACAATAATTTTTTACACATTATAGGTTTAAAGGAGAACTAGCTAGTGAAGTTAGGAAAGTTCTCTTAGAAGAGTTGACACTCTTGAACTGGGCTTTGAAGGGAGATCCTTTCAATCAAATTCCAAAAGCAGAAAGGAGAGGCAAGGACATTCTAGGCACAGAACTAGTACAGAGGAAAAAAGTAGGAGATAACATGTTGGATGACAAGTGGGGCACTTGGGCTAGAAGCAAGAATGAATGACCTGGAGCATCATAAACATGGAATTAAAAGGGACCTTAGAGGCCATTGAACTCATCTCCCTCATTCTGATGATAAAGAAACAGGTAAAGAGGGGTTAAATGACTTGCATCTTGAGTTAGAGAGTATCTGCAGCAATATTTGGACTCAGGATTTCTTGATTTTAAACCTAGTACTTTATATATTGTACCATGGTGGAGCCAAATTGTAAAGGAGTTAAAATATCAAATAGAGGAATTTATATCTTTTCCTAGAGATCTCATGGAACTACTGGAAGTTCTGGAGCAGAGGGAGTGATGCAGTCAGAATTATTGTTTAAGAATATTAATTTGGAACCTACATGGATGATAGATTGGAGAGTAGAGAAGCTGCATGCAAGGAGACAAAAGAAGAGATTCTTGTTACAATCCAGGCAAGAGGTAGTTAGGGATTGAATTATTGGAGATGTGATATGAGTAGACAGAAGGAAATGGATATGAGGTGTAAGGTGGAGATATAACCAAGAACACATGGAAACATTAAAAATTGGTGTGGTAAAAAGTTGGTAAAGAATGGCTACTAGTTTGTCACCCTGGGTGACTATAAAATGGTAGTATCCTTCACATCACCCTTAATTTGAACAATATGTTTAATGAAGTATGTTTTGGATCTCTTGAGTGTCAGATACCAGGTGGTCATCCAGTTGAAGATCTTCAGCAGACAACTGAAGATAGAAATTCTATCTGAGACACTATCCTTGAACAGAAAGGAAAAAAATCCAATAAATTCTAGGCTCAGGTCTGGACTGGAGCATAGGAAAGAGATAATGGCAATTCATTGTTCATTTAATAATGTATTCTAGGAATTAGCTAGGCATCAACATCAAACACTTGTTTATGAGTCTACTCTACCTTTTTTTTGCCCATCCTTGTTTCCTTATTTTAGAATATCAGTCTCCCCAGCATCTTTCTAACAGTAGTTCAGTGACTACATTTTGGAATTTTTTTTTTAATTAGGGTTGCCGCCTGAGACCAATGTTGAATAATCTCATGGAGATGGGTGAGGTCATGCTTATTCTCAAAGAAGCTGAATAACTTGACATTATCCATTCAGTAGAGGCTATCATCATTAAGCCTTCGTGGTTCTCTACAGAATTTTCTCATCATTCTCTATTCTTAGGAATATAGGCATGTCTCTTCATCACCTGTCAAATGCAACCTGCTCTTTCCTCTGATATTGCCACCATTCCAGAGCACATCCTTATCACCTTGTGCTTAGAGTGTTACAAGAGCCTGCCTCTCATAATCTCTTCCTCTCACATCCATTCCCCATTCATCCACTAAGTAATTTTCCAAAATCTCAGATCTGAACTTTTCACTTTCTTACTTAACAAAATCCAGTGGCTCCCAATCACCTCTAGGATTAATACAAAAATTTCTGGTCTTCAGAGACTTTACATCCCAATTCTCTTCCTGCCCATCTTTCCATTCTTCTTGTACCTCACTCCTCTCCTCATACTCTTTGATCTAGTGACACTAATCACTTGTTTGTTGCACAAATAAGAAAGACACTGCCTTTCTCATTTCCAGGCATTGTCTTTCTGAACTGTTCTTAATTCTAGCACCTTTTCTCCTTAATCATTTCCAATTTATCCTAGACATAGCTTGCTTGCTATGTTACTTTTCCCAGTAAATTGTGAATTCCTAGAAGGAAGGGGCTATCTTTTGCCTTTACTTGTATAGCTCATACTTAACACAGAACTTGACATTTAGTAAGCACTTAATACTTTTTGACTGACTTATTGTGAGAATAGAGTTCTGTTTAGAGTTCTTGGGTCTATAGGAGCTATCAGAAGTTGGAAGTACTTGAGAAAGTAATTTTGTATTAATTGTTTGAGTTTATGCTGAAATTTGCTCCTAGACTTCTCTATTATTCATATCTCCTCAGTATCTTATTGCCCCTTGGGTACCTCCCTCCCTTTGATTGGTGAAAGAAGAGAGTGGACATTAGAGAATTCCTCTCACATCCTATATTTAAGTAAGTAGTCCATGGCAGGCACTACACCATTTTTCACCTGGTTACATGACTTTATCAGGTCTCATGATAGTATTTCTCCCTCCCCATCCTGTACCTCTTTTCAGCTTGTTTCAGTGTGTTGTTTTGTCCTTTGTGGTTGTTAACTCCTTGAAGGCAGGGACTGTCTTGTTTTTCTTTGTATTCCTAGTGCACAGTGTTTGAAAGTAATAGGTGCCTAATAAACATTTATTGCCTGACTTCTTTAGGCAGAATGATGAGGCCTCAACATTATGCCACAAAATATAGGAAACCAGCGGCCTACCACTCTCAGTTTTCTTATATGTGTATAAACTCTTGGATTTTGGAGACCTGAAGTCATTGTTTTCTTACTACCTAAGATTTGGTTATTCCTTACATTTGTTCTCTCCTAATCATTTTGGAAAGTACACATGTTGATAGAAAAAGATGGAAACACATAATTGAATAGCTTTTGTCTGTTAACATTATTATCTCTCATTTCCCAACTAAAGGGAATATGCCTGATTTCCTAATCTTCCTCATCTGATTTTACCTCCTTTTGTATTTAGCTTTCTTTTGAGATGCAGCTTATTCTGAACTCATCAAGGATTTCTTTCTTTACTATTTTCCTTCTTATTTTCTCTTTAAATATGTTCTTGTGTATATTGATCAGAGAAATGCAAATTAAGACAACTCTGAGATACCACTACACACCTGTCAGATTGGCCAGAACGACAGGGAAAGATAATGCAGAATGTTGGAGGGGATGTGGGAAAACAGGGACACTGATACATTGTTGGTGGAATTGTGAACAGATCCAACCATTCTGGAGAGCAATTTGGAACTATGCCCAAAAAGTTATCAAACTGTGCATACCCTTTGATCCAGCAGTGCTTCTACTGAGCTTATATCCCAAAGAGATACTAAAGAAGGGAAAGGGACTTGGATGTGCCAAAATGTTTGTGGCAGCCCTGTTTATAGTGGCCAGAAGCTGGAAAATGAATGGATGCCCATCAATTGGAGAATGGTTGAGTAAATTGTGGTATATGGATGTTATGGAATATTATTGTTCTGTAAGAAATGACCAGCAGGACGTATACAGAGAGGATTGGTGAGACTTACATGAACTGATGCTGAGTGAAATGAGCAGAACCAGGAGATCATTATATACCTCAACAATGATACTATATGAGGATGTATTCTGATGGAAGTGGATTTCTTCAACAAAGAGAAGATCTAACTTAGTTTCAATTGATCAAGGATGGACAGAAGCAGCTACACCCAAAGAAAGAACACTAGGAAATGAATGTAAACTGCTTGCATTTTTGTCCTTCTTCCCGGGTTATTTATACCTTCTAAATCCTATTCTCCCTGAGCAACAAGAGAACTGTTCGGTTCTGCACATATATATTGTATCCAAGATCTACTGTAACCTATTTAACATGTATAGGAGGTCTGCTTGCCATCTGGGGGAGAGGGTGGAGGGAGGGAGGGGAAAAATTGGAACAGAAGTGAGTGCAAGGGATAATGTTGTAAAAAATTACCCTGGCATGGGTTCTGTCAATAAAAAGTTATTAAAAAAAGAAAGAAAACAAAACAAAAAAATATGTTCTTGTGTAAATAAAATCTTACTTTTAAGAAAGTTCCATTTTTAAATCATTTTTTTTTCTTTTAGCATCTCTGAGCAAACTTTTTTTCTATCCTCCACTTCATCCAAGGCAGCTGGAATAATAATAATGACAACATCAATATCTGCCATTTAGATAGGGCTTCACATTTTTCAAAGTCCTTTAAGTATATTTTATTATTTAGGACATAGGGAGATAGAATGTGAATTTTAAAAGTAGTTCATTTAATTATCTTGACTATTGGGATGATGACCATTAGGAAGTGTAGGTGAGGTGTGGATGACATACAATATTTCTACCATGAAAATATCTCCCTCTTAGGCAAAGAGATCACATGAAGTAAACCATTAGTCTTTTTTATGAGATTTACTATTCTCTTCTGAAATATGCTGTCATTGATCGATCCTATGTTGAACACTGTTGCAAATTTCTCTGGGTATCATATGCTCTCAGTTCAGAAAGTTAATTTGTCTGTTATTTGATGAATTCAATTAAATTCCACAAAGCTTTTTACATGCTTATCATATATAAAACATGGCAATAGGTTCTGGGGAAAAAAGACAAGCCAACAGTATGTCACCAATGAACATAATTCTACTAGGCCATAACTTGGATTCTCTTCTTTTTCCTCCAGTACTATCAATTGGACCTTAATACCTCAGAAACCTTAGACCTATCTTTTCCTGATGATCCTGGAATTTGACACTGGCTAATTTTTGGAGTGGCTCTTTGGCTACAATTTGTAGGTCCATTTTAGGTTCATTTGGTAAATGGAAAAGTGACAGCATATTGCAGAAATCTTTTTAAGAGAAAAAAATCAACATAGCCCTAAGATTTTATTTCACACCCAGAAATTGACAAAGATAGCATAAAATGGGAATAGTCAATATTGGATGGATTGAGGAAGATAGGTACTCTGATGCATAATTGGTCCAGCCATAAATCAATACAATCCGAAAGTAATTTTGAATTATATAACTAAAGTGACTAAATGCAATAATTTATATTCAAAAGGCTAGTTTATAATGGGGAATTACTGCAATTAAAGGCTAGACCACATGGTCCAGAAATCTTGCCCCGTGGTGCCAAAATATATAATAAACATCAAATTTGGAGGGTTCTTTGGTTCTTTGAGAATTGAGAGACAAAAGACTCAAAATTTAACCAAAGAGAAAGCATTGAAATAAGTATAAACAATGAACCTTACTGCCAAATTTTTTAGATTCGATTTTAAGTTGATGGATAAAATGGAAGAAATCAATAATTATTTCAGTTATATATCAAAGAACAAGTTGTTCAGAATAAGTTGATTTGGCTGAAGATGAAATTAAAGCAGGAACAACCATCATAAATATCATTTAAAATGATACAGTTCATCAAGCAGCCACAATTTAAAAATTAGAAGCTAATGAAGGAGATATAAAAATTGATTCTCAGTATAAACTTTTGATTGGCAGAGTTCAATGCAGTTTGCAACCATGCAAAGGCTACTGCCAATCTTCATTTTTAGATAACAGCTATGATGATTGAGCAAACTAATACTAATAAAATCAAGTGGAGAGTAATAAACATAACCAATGTATGCAATTATGTTGATCCCATTGTTTTTCATATTTCTTTTATAAAACAACTGAATGAAATAAGGTTTACAGAAGATATATTTGTCTACTCTCTTTTTTTATTTAATGATTTGATGGAATTTAATTCTCTTTAAATACCTAGAATAATAGTTACTCATATGATACTTAACTGTAGAGTTCATTTATGAATAATGTGGAATTCATTTAATATGACTGACAATAAAAGGTTCCTATAATGCTCCTTAATTTGTATCATGCATTTTTTGAACCTTTTATTATCCTTAGGAACTATCTGTAGCAGAAACTCATTAAGCTACTTTTTGTGGAATTTAAGCCAAATGCCAGATATAAATGTTCTCTGGAATGAAGAATAGTTTGTTAACAACTATATACATTTTTGCATAGTGAAGTTAATAAGCAAAGATGCAAGATTCACAGAATGAGTACCATTTTCTTTCTGCCTATGGGATGCTGAATGATATTGGATAAATCTGTGTTTGATTATATGATGGAGATGATGGAAATAGGAAATTGGAATCTCAGCATCTCAATTTAAAGGATATAATTAAATAAAGTAGCTCAGGATTAGAAATTTAAAAAAGAAATTGGACTTATATTAGCTTGTATGTGCATGGAGGAATTATTTAAAACACAGAAACAAAACCTGTTCTGCAAAACCAGGAATTATAGTGCATGGTGTTCATTGCAAGTGAAGCTATACATACATACGTACATATACATACACATATGGACATATGTGTGTATGTATACACACAAATATAATATAGATACATCTCAATGTATAAGTATATATTTACCTATGCAATTAGCATATTTATATATTATCTACCTACTAGACTGTAAACCTCCTCAAGTTACAGACCACATCTTCAGGGTTCCTAGAATATTTGAAAAGTAGATATAGAAATACTTTCTCATACATGGTTTATCTCTTTTTCACAAAATTCTAAAAATACAGGATTTTAGACTTGCAGAGGATCTCAGGAATTATTTTCCAATGCATATATGAAAAAGAATTTCCTCTACCACTTAACAAATAAATAATATAATATTAGTAATCGTTGGAACACCACTGAAAAAACACAGAAATTTGTTTAATTTATATATGTATGTATAGAATGATAATAATACTTGAGTTTTTGAAAGCATACACACACATATATATTAGCACACATACACGTATGTAAAAATTACTTTTTCAAAATCAATTTTTATTATTATAAAACTCTCCATATATTTATATATTCCTATACATACATATGTACACATATGTATATATATGAATATAATAGCCATTTATCAACAGATAAGTAGTCAAAGAATATAGTTATATCATATTCATGATACACTTTAAAAGAAAAATCCCAAAGCACTGACAACCACATGAAAACATGTTCCAAATCACTGATAATAGACAGATGCAAATCAACATAGCCTTAAGGTTCTATTTCACATCCTATAAATTGACAAAGATAGCATAAAATGGGAATAGTCTATGTTGGACGGATTGGGGAAGATAACACTCTGATGCATTATTGGTCCAGTTGTAAATCAATAAAAACCATTGAAGAAATTAATTTGGAATTTTATAAATAAAGTGACTAAAACATCTATACCTTTGCTCTAGAGATTCCTTTATTGAACTTATACCTTAAAGAAACAATTAATAGAAAGAAAACATATGTGTGTGTGTATCTGTGTCTGTCTCTCTCTGTGTGTATAATGTAAAACTTTCTGTCAATTTTATATACATATACATACATACATGAAAATAGATATTTCTGTGATAATAAACAACTGGAAGCAAAATTGATATCTATTTATTTGGGAATAGCTAAGCAAATTGTGGTATATGAATATGTTACTTTTGTATAATAAATAATGAATGTGCTGAATACAACATGAGTTGATGCTGAGTGAGAAAAGCAGGATCAAGAAAACAATATTTGTAATGATTATATACAAATATTAAAGGTCAATGTTGAATTTTTTTTAAAGCATGGCTCCAAAGAAGAGTTTTAAGAAGACATTCCCTACATACCAACTTGTAGAGGTGAGAAATTTAGATGTTCTGTATATTTTCTGACATTTTAAATATATTGATCAATAATACTGAATTTTACCCTTTCTGACTTTAGAAATACTAGGTGTATATGGGATGGCTCTCATAGAGCAGGAGACAGAGGGTTTGTGGGGGAAGCTTTGGTAATATAAAAAAAGAAGTAAGATTATATATGTATAACCTATATCATATTATAACCTGCTGTCTTGGGAATGGGAGAGATAAGGAAGGGAGGGAGAGAGAAGAAAATTTGGAGCTCAAAATCTTACCAAAATGATTGTTGTAAGTTATCTTTACATGTAATTAGAAAAATAAAATGCAATTAAAAAGATATAAAATTTATTTTAAAAAATACATTCTAGAATTTGCCAAAAATCAATAGTTTGTAGTTCAAGGATTCTCGTCTTTCTGTTTTTTGAAAATAATGACAAAATTTGTTCTCTTCTAATTCTGCTTTGTTTCTCATATTTTGCATGATATTTTAAAAATTACGGACAATGACTCAGAATCACATTTTCCCATTCATTTGATACATGAAGATATAGTCCCTCTGATGACTTGAATACATTAAGAGAAATGAAATGCTTTTTTACTGTCTTATCTGGTATATACTAAATATCAGTTCTGTAATTTAATTATTTGTCCTACATTTTACAATTTATTTCTAAAACATTTATGATTTGTATGGCTGAGATGGTTGTGGATTGGACTGAAGCATCCTGATTTATGGTAGATTCTCTCTAAAAAAGAGTCAGAACACCTCATTTGGAACAGCTGACAATCCAACTCAGTAGCTAATATTACCTGGAACAGGTTTCTGTTTACAGATCCTTTCTCCAGGCAATTGAGGAGGCTATATGAGGCTGTCATTTGGCACCTTGCAGTACACTAAATAACTGAAGGAGAAATGTTACACAGTGAGACTTCACAACAAATCAGAATTTAGGGAAGAGGTTTGGAGAGACATCCCTTAATAACAAAGATGGAAGAAATCATCAAGTGCTTTGGCATTGATGTTGAGGTCCTAATTCCTTAGTAAGAAAAAGCCTCAGGCAACAACTGATTCAGGATTTAGGTCTTCAGAAATTGGTTTTAGGGTTTTGTAGTACAGCAAATTCAATGAAATAAACCTAGTTATAAGGAATATGTACTATACCAAATTCTATAGTGGTTCTATTGGTTTTGTAATATAAAATGTCATTGCCTTTATTATTTTATTGTGAAGAATTACTTTGATGGTTGCTTCTGTTAATATAAGGTATTAATTTATAATTCTATTTCAATTTTTGTTAGCTCAAACAATGCTTTCTCTTATTCATCCAATATTAAATGAGCCAACTTGAGGTAAACAAAACAAACACAACTTCAGACATGATCAGCAAGAAGGCCATCTGGGCTGGTGAGCCCCCTCAGCACTTTCACTGATGGAATAGTAAAGTTCATCAGTCCATCCCAGTGGGAGAGGGGCAATCTTTAGAGAAATCATTGGATTTGTTGACCTAGTTTCAGTAGACATCACTTTAAGAATATGAAGAGGTTCTGTTTATGGACAGGTAAAATTTTCAAGGTTCAAGAGTAGGCAAAAATAATTCAGTTATGTAGTAAACAAGAAAATGCATAACCTATATATTCATTAATGTATTTTGCATTTTTTGTTCTAGTCCTTCTAATCACACTCATGAGAAGCTGTTAGAGTGGATACACATTCTCGGCATTTTTAAGTTTCCAAATGCAGAGGATAGAAGTAAGTGAAAAATCTTATACAATCTGTATAATGTGCCCCATGAGTCTGTGACAAATTTCAATTTACTGCATTATACTTAATCCTTTTAACTCCCTCTATTGAAACTTAAAGGTAACGATGTTAGAATAATGCACAAGGTCATTAAAGTTATGTTCAGGATGCCTCAGATTTTGTTATTAATTCTTCAAACTTGGCACTATGCTTTAAAAACCTGTTAAAGGAGCATTTAAGGTGAAATGCTAATATAAAAGCATTAAAGGGAGATAACTCAGCTAGCAAATCACTTGAAATCAGTGCCAGAAATTAAAAGGGTTAGACAACATGTGGGCCACATATGTGATTAAGAGAACTAAAGGGATTTTTCAGACAAAGGTTAGTTGGAAACAAATAAAATATGATGCATTTGAATCCTTATTAACTTCAATAAGGACAACAGCTTTGTTAAGAAGAAGATATAGTCAACTGATTACCAAGGCACCCACAAGCAAATAAGAAACGGAGAAAGTTGGAGGCATTCCCATCTAGTTTTTCTTTCTCATTGCTGCAGGTGGAGGGAAAGAATGGATTATTTTCCCTGTAGATTTTGATGGGCAGTTAAACATCATGAATGGCACTTTGAAGCTGTGATAGAATTAGGAAAAAATTCCCTTTTTTTCTCTCTCATTTGCAAAAACAAAGTCTCCTTGTATGACTCAGACAGCCTTAATCATCCATCAATGTTGCTGTCCTTCTTGTGTTCAATAGGAGTGCATCAGAAGAATTGACTTATTCTTCAAACTGGCATTTAAAACTGTTAAGAATACCACAAGGATTTCACTTAGCAATTCATCTGCTGCTTCTTTTGGGGGTCAGTAAAGTCATCTTGCAGGACAGTGACATAAAATCCATTCATTTAAAACAGCTCCCTTAGGAGCTACTTTTTTCCTTAAGCATATTATACACAACATTTTTCAAGTATTTAATAATGAAATAACGAAGATATCATCTACTGATTAAGAATTTGTTTGACACCTAATTGGTACCACAACCATGTTGAGTGCTCAAGGGTGAATTCTAAAGGAGTAAAATATACTACTTCTCTTCCTAAGGCATGCAATGATATGAATAATATTACTTGTTCTGCCATTTCAGTCATGTCAGACTTTGTGAACACATTTGTTTTTGTTTGGCAAGGATACTAGAATAGTAAATTTTTCCTTATCTAAATCTTTTTTATAGATAAAGAAACTGAAACAAGCAGAATTAAGTGACTTGTTGAAGTTCACATAGCCAGGAAGTATCTGAGGCCAGATTTGAACTCAGGAAGATGGATCTTCTTTACTCTAAATCTTGTATTCTAATCACTTAACTTCCTAGCTGTCCTAATAATAACAATAGCTTGCATTTATGCAGTGCTTTAAGATGTGCAAAATACTCTATTAATATTATTTCCTTTTATCCTCATAACAACCTATGATTGTAGGTACTACTATCATTCCCATTTTAGAGATGAAGAAACTGAAGCAAACAGAGGTTAAATCACTTGCCCAAGTTCCCACAGTATGTGCCTAAGACTGGATTTGAACTCAGTCTTCCTAACTCTGGTCCAGTTTACTGTCTACTAGACCCAGTGCAGAAAACATTAGAATATAAAGCTCTCTAACAAAATGTTGAATATATATATATATTTGTTCATTTTTGAAGAGGACCAAAATGATATCTCTACATTAGAATTGAGTTACAGTGTATCCTACTATGACTGATCAGACAAGCAGAGAATACTCTGACACAGGTCAGACACAAATAGTCCATATGAACATTTGGGGTAGCTTCTCTAATTTTGGTCTTTTGTGTTTCCTTGGACTAATTCAATTCTACTTTGCTTATAGAACACAGCATCTTCTCTGATGAGGGTATGCTATGCTGGGTGGTTCTGTGCTAGTATTTCCCATGTCATACAATTGAGTCTAATGTTCTTAATACACATATACATCACATATACATACATATATACAAATGATATGTAAATTCCTCTCTCACACACACATACACACATCACAAAGTTCAGGTCCTAGAGTGCTCAATATGGGTTTGAGTAATCAGAACAAGGTCAAAGTATAGTAGCAGAAAAGCAGGTCTAGGATTTGAACCTTCATTCTCTGATTCCTTATCCAATGTTCTTTTCATTTCATTATTCTATTCTTTCATATTCAAGAATAGCTCCTTGATTTATTCAATATTTAATTATAATCAAATGACTTCTGGATATTTGTTAACAAATTGCATCCATGAAATGTAAACTCTTTGAAGGCAAGCAGTGTTTTGTTTCTTTGTCTTCTTAGTGTCTGAAAACAGTTCCTGGCAAAATAGCAAACTGTTAAAGTAATTGATATGGTATATAAGTTTTAAAATGTAATTCTTATATAATAATCATATTTAAGAAAAAGTTTTTGCACTGAGGGCAAATGGTACCAAATATGACTTTGATTCATTTGTTGTTGGTTCACAACAGCAGATTCTATTCAATAATTACTTAGGATGTGGAAAGAGCATGAGATCAAAAGTTAGAATATTTGGCTTTTATTCTAGGTTGTGCCATTTACTGCCTACATGATTGGAAAGTTTCTTACCCTGGCTAAAATGGAATTCTTATATGTATTTAAACTTAGATGAAAATATCTACACTGTGTACTATAAGATGCTATACACATATAAAGTATTTTTGTTGTTGTTGAAAAACAAAGCTCTGATTATTTAAATCAACATTATGGAACATTTAAATGTTTTTATTTGCACTTTCTCACTGCAAACCTGTTCCATAAGCAAGTGTCAGTATTTGTTTTGCTCAAAGAGGAAAAAAGCTTATATTTTTAAACTTTTCCATAGTTAATTTTCTGCTTTCGCTATTCTTCATGGTATAATGTCTACATTCTTTTTCTTTATGTAAAGCAGAAGGAACAAAAGCCACCTCTTTTACATCTTAAATAAATAAAATTTCATCATATTGATAGAATATATTGATGATTTTTCCTTTCACCAAAGATTTTGACTTTCTACCAGAGGAAACATTTCTCCTTTCTAAATGTCCAAGATGAATGTTTATAACAATACTATCCACTCTATTTCTTACTGAAATTGCTACTAGTTCAACTAAGACCATTTCTTGGGTCTCAAATTCTTATAGATCAAGTTCTGAAGAATCACAGCAACATTCTAATGTTTAAAAAATAGTTAAAAATGAGAAAAAACCAGCAAACCATTTAAAAATGTCTTTCTTACAATGAAGTAAGCATTATTAAGCATAAAATAGAAGTAAGACTTTGATCTTTAAAAACTTCTAATATGCTAAAGAATAAAGAATGGTATAATAAGTTAAAGATATGGGTCCCAAATAGATCTAGGAACATTTTACATTTAATAAATCTATGTTGAATTGATTCAATAGTCCTTAAGTAGAATTTATTAATTTGACTACAATTAGGGGGAAAAAAACCATCATTTCATTTCCATAATTTGTGAATTAACAAACTAAATAAGAATTAACTTAAAATCCAAAATACAAATTCTGAGAGATACACAAAATACTAGTATTTTACCAAATAATTAAACATTTTTCTAAAACTTCTGAATCAGATAGTAGGCAGTGATAGTCATTCTTCAGACTTAACAGTGATAGTCATTTTTCAGACTTAACAGTGATAGTCATTCTTCAGACTTAATTTGTAAAATTCTGCATAGGCCCCAGATAACAAGAACTTTCTCTTTGGAACATCTGATCAGAAAATCAATATACTATATCCTTGTATTCCCCCCTTCCCAACCACTAACTACCTCATCTGTTGTCCTGAAAACATTCAATAATTTCAAAGTTATTTGCAGATACAGAAAATTTACTTTTAAAAACCCAGTTAATTTTGATGTAACAGAAAACAATTAATAATATACTACTTAAATCTTGAAAGTTCTTCCTTTTCCTTTATTTACAATTGTATCATCTCAAAGATATGAGCCTGATTTGTCTTAAATAAAAAACTGTTCATATTCCTAACATCTAATTCCATACCAAAACTTATGATTCTAGCTCTATATTGCTCACATCTATCTACTTTGCTCCACTCCTATATTCACCAAACTATGAGATACTTTTGCGTTTTTGTGTGTAGGAACTACAGCATGACTTTCTAATTAATCCTTCTACCTCAAATGTCTCATGTCTCCCCTCTCCCATTCATTTCAATCCAGCTGAAAAAAATGGGTCTAATCATATCACTGCTTGATTTACCTCTAGTTTACCCTATTAGAATGTGATTTCCCTGTAGGCAGTCTGTTTTTCTCTTTAAAAAAATCCCCAGCATATAGCAAGAGTTTTGGGCATGGAGTAAGGACTTAAAAAAATCTTATTAACAATATATTTTAGTTATTTTCTACTACTTCTGCAGTCATGTATAAATTCTTCCATTGGTCAGTTAATGTCTATTACAACCTAACCCCAATCTACCTTTCTAGTTTTTTACTTTATATTATTCCCTTCATTTGCTCTTTGATCTAGCCAAACTGGTCATTTTCTGTGCTGTGAAATCTCTTTTTTCTATGCTTTTGCACAGGTTATCTTCTATGACCATAATGCGACTGGCTCCTTACTTCTGCCCTGTAGAATCTCTATTTTATTTCAAAATGCAGCTCAAACATAATCTCTCATATTATAAGGCCTTCCCAGACCTTTCCATGGAAATTGTATTGATTTTTTAGACATATACAGAATATGTATATGTATATACATATATATGTTGCACATAATGTTTTCCTCAGAGAACATGTACTTATTGATTGTTCTTTCCTTCCTTTCTTCCTCCTTCCTTGCTTCCTTCTCTTCTTTTTTTTCCTTTTTTCGTCTTTCCCTCTTTCTTTTCTTCTTTCCCTCTCTCTCTCTCTCTCTCTTTTTCTTTATATTAATAGTAAAGATTCAATTAAATGTTTAATGATTCATTGATAGGGCATACAAAGATCTAGAAGTATGAAATGTACATCTAACTAACATTCAGTACAGGTCTAATGGTGGTGAGGATATTGGTGGTGACTGATAACTTCAAAATAAGATTCACAGTCAGTTCTTTTATATTTTCTTAATACTTAAAAAAGTACATTAAAATTAATTTTGCTATACATTATGCTGGGGAAAAAAGATACATAAAGCATAATTAAAAGTTTGAAAATCCATATTTTTCTATTATTGCCCATTATCCAACTTCTGTGCCTCCCTGTAGTATGGTGAAATAAATTGTATTGTTTTCTGCTAGAGGTAAAAGTCCAACCCAAAGTAGACTTATTCTCTTTATTATTAAACTCTTTGACTTCATATATTTTTTGGGAGGAGGAGAGAAAATGTTTTGGCTTAATAGAACTTCTCTTCCAGTAGTCACAAGACTAGGTTAACCATTTTCATTTCTTACAAAAAAGTAATTAAGGAAGGTAGCCGATAAAAATCAAAAATTGATTGTTATAATCTTTTGTTTTCATAATGTATCCATGGATAATTGAAAGTTTAACTGTAGAATAAAGCAAGATTGTAAATAAAAATCACATAGAATATTTCAAAGAAAGCTGAGATAAATATAAATTTCCCAATATACAAGAGGCCCACAAGTTCATTCCCATTTTTCAAAGAATTTCTGAGCTCTAAATAACCATTACTCAAGTTATATAAAGAAAGTGAAGAAATGTTGAGATTCTTTCTGGCAACCATTTTCAGAGTTTATTAAATAGATACCCCTAAGAAACTCAGTATATCAGTATAAGACCACTAATGTATAATCATCTACTAATTTTCTAAAGCAAATTCAGGTACATAATTACTCCCCTGACAGATAGTTAAACAAAGTCTACAGAAATTGTGTTGTGTTTAATTTGCCGTTTAAATGATTAGCCTTTTTTCAATGTGACTTTTTATGGATTATACCAATTTATATACTTATTTTTTATGGTTTTGCAACATAAAATTGGGCATTTGTGAATTTTCCCAAATTAATTGTATTTTTTGTTTCTCTCTCAATTGCCACATTTGGGCAATGGACCCTGAAAGGGATTTAATATTTTTTTACAGTTTGTTTTCTACTTGAGATTAGTTTGCTTCTTTTCATGTGGGGGCATGATATTATTATGAATTATGAAATACATAAAATGTTTCCCTCATGTTTCTGGGAAAAGAATTCCAAGAGAGTTTTAAGCTTTCAACTATGCCAGAAAGAAGAATATTGATAAAAAGAACTTTCTGGCATTTCTGATGAGCAGCTGTTCTGGTTTGTTGAATCATTCCTTGGATAACCATTATTTTATTCTTTATACTTCTACACTGGCATTATGTTTCCTGTGAAAGGAATTCAGAATTATGCAAATGAATGGAAAGAGCCATATTTGTGTGCAATTGGATAACTCCCAGTGTAACAGCTGTGTGATACTTGGAGTGAAAGTGATGATCTGGGGGAGAGCAGATTATGTAACAATGTTTACTAGTTGTGGATTTTATCTTTCATGAAAGTTTGGGAACCAGAAGCATTAGAATTATAAAAACATTTTGTGTCAGATGGGCAAAAATATAATTTTTCACACTCTATGATAACAGTAAGTTGTATTTTTCCTTTGGAGTATCATGCGCCATCATGTATTTACAGAAGAAAAAAAATAAATTCAAAAAAATTTTCCAAGTTATTTTTCCTTGAATATAGAAAAGTACACACACACACACACACACACACACACACACACACACACACTTCATCTCTTTCTCTTAGTGATTAACACAGAATCTAAAGTTTTGGATTGAGTAGCTATGAGTAATAGTGGATAAAGTATTGAACCTGGAGTAAGAAAAATTCATCTTCCTGAGTTTAAATCTGACCTCAGAAATTTATTAGCTGTGTGACCCTGGAAAATTAAAGCCCATTTGTCTCAGTTTCCTTATGTATAAATTGAGCTGGAGCTTTTGGGATAAGCTCACTCTTTGACAAAAATTGTTGAAAAATTGGAAACTAATAAGGCAGAAACTAGGCATTGACCCACACTTAACACTGTACACCAAGATAAGGTCAAAGGGAGTTCTTGACCTAGGCATAAAGAATGAGATTATAAATAAATTAGAGGAACATAGGATAGTTTACCTCTCAGACCTGTGGAGGAGGAAGGAATTTATGACCAAAGAAGAACTAGAGATCATTATTGATCACAAAATAGAAAATGTTGATTATATCACATTGAAAAGTTTTTGTACAAACAAAACTAATACAGACAAGATTAGAAGGGTTATCAATAAGCTAGGAAAACATTTTTACGGTCAAAGGTTCTGAAGAAGGCCTCATTTCCAAAATATATAGAGAAATAACTCTAATTTATAAGAAATCAAGCCATTCTCCAATTGATACATGGTCAAAGGATATGAACAGACAATTCTCAGACGAAGAAATTGAAACTATTTCTAGCCCTATGAAAAGATGCTCCAAGTCATTATTAATCAGAGAAATGCAAATTAAGACAACTTTGAGATACCACTATACATCTGTCAGATTGGCTAGAATGACAGGGAAAGATAATGCAGAATGTTGGAGGGGATGTAGGAAAACAAGGACACTGATACATTGTTGGTGGAATTGTAAATATATCCAGCCATTCTGGAGAGCAATTTGGAACTATGCTCAAAAAGTTATCAAACTGTGTATAACCTTTGATCCAGCAGTGTTACTACTGGACTTATATCCCAAAGAGATCTTCAAGAAGGGAAAGGGACCTGTATGTGCCAAAATGTTTGTGGCAGCCCTCTTTGTAGTGGCCAGAAACTGGAAACTGAGTAGATGCCCATCAATTGGAGAATGGCTGAGTAAATTGTGGTATATAATGTTATGGAATATTATTGTTCTGTAAGAAATGACCAGCAGAATGATTTCAGAAAGGCCTGGAGAGACTTACATGAACTGATACTGAATGAAATGAGCAGGACCAGGAGATCACTATATACTTCAATAACAATACTATATGATGATCAATTCTGATGGACATGGCCATCTTCAGCATTGTGATTTACCAAATCAGTTCCAATAGAGCACTAATGAATTGAATCAGACACCCAGCGAAAGAACTCTGGGAGATGACTATGAACCACTATATAATTCAGAATCCCTATATTTTTGTCCACCTGCATTTTGGATTTCCTTCACAGGCTAACTGTACACTACTTTAAAGTCCGATTCTTTTTGTACAGCAAAATAACTGTTTGGACATGTATACTTATATTGTATTTAATTTATATATTATTAATGTATACTTATTTAACATGTATTGGTCAAGCTGCCATCTGGGGGAGAGAGTGGGGGAAAAGAGGGGAAAAATTGGAACAAAAGGTTTGGCAAATTTCAAATAAAATTACCCATGTATATAACTTGTAAATAAAAAAATAAAGTGAGATGGAGAAGAAAATCGCAACTATTTTAGCATTTTTGCAAAGAAAACTCGACATACGGTCACAAGAATTTAACATGACTGAACAACTCAACAACAACAAATCTGTAGATGAAAGAATATATTTGTGATTTTTTCTTGAGTTGTTTAGTTGTTGGTAGTTTTATCTTCATGCAACTATCATAGATGCGTGACACTGAAAATTTGTTAACCATCCCTTTGTTTTTTCTAGTGCCCAGTATTTTTCATAGATATTGACAATCAGATAGACTGTATGGTTAGAACAATGAGGCAGTTACCTGATTGTTTTAATCTGAATAGTATACAAAGGCCTTCTTGCCAGGCTGCTTGAAAACATATCTATTTATACTGTGACATATTTAACATGTATAGGACTGCTTGCCATCTGGAGGAGGGGTTGGAGGGAGGGAGGGAGGGGAAAAATCAGAACAGAAGTAAGTGCAAAGGATAATGTTGTAAAAAATTACCCCTGGCATGGGTTCTGTCAATAAAATTTATAATTAATAAAAAAAGAAAACATTTATTTCTAGAAGTCTCTATTAAAATGTAAGTAGATAAATATAATTAATTTATCCCATGCTAACATTTTAAGATAAATTAGTGTATCAAATTAGGTAGCTATTATACAGCAAATCTCTGAATTATAAGACAGATAAATTTCAATAGGAAAGAGGTGAGAGAACACTAGAGCATGGGATATTACTGGTAAAAGGCACACCTAAGTTAGATACCTAAGTGGGAGGCCCTGAACAATGATAACCGCAGTTAGGAAGAATTATAGATGTGCCAAAAAAAAATGGTGATATATTTTACTCTCTTCACAGTCAATTTTCTTTATCTTTTATTAAAGCTTTTTATTTTAAAAACATATGCATGAATAATTTTCAACATTTACCTTTGCAAGACCTTGTGTTCCAAAATTTTCCCATCCTTTCCCCCACTCCCTCTCCTAGGTGGCAAGTAATCCAATATATATGTTAAACCTGTGCAATTCTTCTATGCATATTTCCACAAATATCATGCTGCACTAGAAAAATCAGATCAAAAAGAAAAAAAATGAAAAAGAAATGAAAGCAAACAACAATAAAGAATGAAAATACTATGTTGTGATCCACTCAGTTTCCATAGTTCTTTCTCTGGGTGTAGATGTCTCTCTTCATCACAAGACCATTCGAACTGACCTGAATTATCTCACTTTTGAAAAGAGCCATGTTCATCACAGTTGATCATTGTATAATTTTGCTTTTGCTGTGTACAATGGTCTCCTGGTTCTGCTCACTTCACTTAGTATCAGTTCATGTGAATCTCTTCAGACCTTTCTGAAATCACCCTCCTGATCATTTATTATAGAACAATAATTTTCCATAACATTCATATGCCATGACTTATTCAACCATTCTCCAAGTGATAAGCATCCACTCACTTTCCAGTTTCTAGACACTACAAAAAGGACTGCGACAAACATCTTTGCATATGTAGGCCCCTTTCCCTCCTCTAAGATCTCTTTGGGATACAAGTCCTGTAGATACACTGCTGGATCAAAGGGTATGGACAGTTAAGTAGTCCTTTGGGCATAGTTCCAGGTTGCTCTCTAGAAAGGTTGAATCAGTTCACAACTCCATCAACAATGTATCAGTGTCCCAGTTTTTCCACATCCCCTCCAACATTCATCATTATCTTTTCTTGTCATCTTAGCCAATCTGAAAGGTGTGTAGTGATACCTCAGAGTTGTCTTAATTTGCATTTCCCTGATCAATAGTAATTTAGAGCATTTTTTCATATGTCTCTGGGTATCTAGGATAAATACATACATACACACATGTGTATGTTTACTTATACAGATATATGTACAAATGTGTATGTATAGAAATGTATTATACATACATATAAACTAAGAATGGTCATATATGAGAACATAAAATTTAAAGTAGTTTCAACATTTCTAATAGTACATAAAGTTATTAGGATACAAAAAAGGTTGGTTTATTAATGGAATTCTACTTTATTATTCTAGAAATATAGATAAACTTTTAATTTTATTTGATTGTGTAGATTTGGGCAAAGCAGTACTGGGTTTGGGGGTGGCAGAATTCCTTTTCTTATAGAGAGAAATGAAAGTCTTGGGTCTAGTTTTAAATATAAAAAAAAATTTTCCCTGTGAATATTTTGAAATGACACTTTACTCTGTTACTTTCTTGTCACTGGTTAAAATTGTCAGGACTTCTCTTTCCTTCCTTCCTCCCTACTTTTCTTCCCTTCTCTACATTAGCAAGCACTATTAAAATGTTCTAGTGCCAAGTGTAGAGGAAAGAAAAAAGTTTAGATAAGGTAAAAACAAAAGCCCTACTATCATGGAACTTTTAAGACAAAATAAAGATAAGACAAAAATAAAATATCTATATATTCATATATAACATGGTAGGGTTAAAAACAAATGTTACAGGAGTTAGCTTTTCTAGAATTAGTTTGAATCTTGGATTTCACTTTTTCCTAAAAACCTTTTGCAAAAATTCATAGTCAGCCATGGTCTACTCATGAATATGTTTTTATCTATCTGTCAATCATTTTGTCATTTATTGCATCATAGAGATAATATATTACATTATCTTGCTGTTACTGTTTTTAAAAATGAGGAAAAATAAACCCCCCAAAACAAAGCATGGACTTTGAATTTCAGACCACTGTTTTTTCCATTATACTAATTTTATATTTTTCCTTCTGTATCTTTTAAAACTCCTAGTCTGCTTTACATCCTGCATTTTTGATGTCCCCAAAATCTGTATATACTTGAATGTATACACATAATTTATACATATACAGAATATACATGCGTGTATCTGTGTGTATGTTATCTACATTTCCTATTTGAAACAGAATTGCCATGACCTCCCAGACTACTCATTCTGAAAAAATGTCCTATCTATTTAAATCTTCAATTCAAGTTTTGTGAAAATTTTAAATTGTAAGTTTAATTTTATGTTCTGACTTCAGTAAATACAGTTAGTAGAGTTCCCTTCAATTAAAAAAATTGTAAATGAAAAAAATGAATAATTTTCAAATGAATAATTGCTATTTCCTTTTGTAGTGTCTCCTTCCAGAATTTGGGTTGAATGGGTAATATTTACCAAAGGCTTATAAGGAAAAAAAAAAAACTTTAATTTGCCTTGAAATATCTACAGGAAGAGGATCTATGGCATTTTTTTGTGCCTGAAGTATAGCAGCAACATGGAAAATTGAAAAGAAAATTTAAGAAACCAGGGAATTCTTATTCTGGCTATGGTCCTACATGTAACAAGATTGTTGCTGTGTAACTTATCTGGTCTTAGTTTCCTTATATAGAAAGTGTAAGAATGAGACTACATGATTTCTATGGATGGAAATTCTCTAAACAAAATCTAAGGTACATCAGCACAAGAATTATTTCGTCTCTGTACTCTTAGCCTCTATCATAAATAGAAGTTTAGATAACATGCTTATTGAGAACTGGATTTGAGCTTATCTTGATCTTTGAATTTCCAATTTCTAGAACAGTACCTTGTTCATTAATAAATATTCATGAACTGTCCGTGGCATTAATTTGTTATTCACTCTAAATCTTTGAAAAACAAATGAACATTTGCATTTTTACTATAAGTAGAGTAAGAAGAATCACTGCAGTGTTTAAAAGTTGTTCATTGTTTTTTGACAATGTCCAACTCTTCATGAACTAATATGAGGTTTTCCTCATATAGATAGAATGGTTTGCCATTTCCATTTCCAGTTTATTTTACAGATGAGGAATCTGAGGCAAATGGGGTTAAGTGACATGCCTAGGATCACACAGCTATTAAGTATCTAAGGTCAGTTTTGAATTCATTCAGTAAGATGGATCTTTCTGATTCCAGGCATATTACTCTACCTACTTTGTCATCTACTTAGCTGCCCATGCTCAAGTGCCATTTACATTTATATTGCATTAGATTTACATTTAAATTTACATTACAATACAAACATTTAATAAGCAAACCTTTCTTTTTTGTCCTTCAGGAAATTCAACATTAGCCATATGATTTTGGTTAATGCTAAAATCAGTCAAATAAAGACAAATTTGACTGGAGTCTGAAAGATACTTGTAATATATAAACAAATATAATGAGATACTGATTGAAGTAAATTGTTTATGTATAAGTCAGTAGTTTTATATTTCTTACCTTTGAAGATGCCTTTGCTGCAACTCTACAGTAGTCTTCTCATCCAGGAGAGACCCATTCCACTAGTAGCTTCTGCCTCAGGGCCCCTCCATGGGTTGGTGAATTTCTGCCATAACCTTCATTTTAAAGAGGAGCCTAGACTAGTCAGGTTTACTCCTCCATTCCTCTTAGGGCCCCATCCCTACTTCTTGATATTTCTTTTCCCATCATACTCCTTCTTTTTCTTATTACCTTCTGTCTTAAACTTATTTTTATATATTGTCTTTCACTATTGGAATGTATATTCCTTGAGGAAAAGGACAGTCTTTCTTTTGGAGATAGCCTTTTGTGGCACAAGGGATAGAGTGTCAGGCTTCAAGATCTAACTTCAAATTAGACCTCAGACATTCATTAATTGTGAGGGTTTGGCTAAGTCATTTAATCACTGTTTTAATTTCTGATTGATTCAATTTTCTTTTCTCTAAAATGGAGAACATAATAGCAACTACTGCCTAGGATTGTTGAAAGGATCTAACAAAATAAGAATTGTAAAGTCCTTAAGCACAATTCGCACCAAATAAGCACTATCTAAATCCCAAGAGTGATCTCAAGAATTCTGCAGTCCAGAACTTTAACAGTTCTGGACTGTTTTATAGTTTATACTTCAAACAAGAGGAATTCTCATAAGAAATATTTTAAATATCCATTTAAAAATACTACTAAAACCAACAGCTAATATAAGGCTATTTAAAAATAAATTTTCAGAACATTTTTATTTCTAATATAATAATATATTTAATTTAGAAAGAGGAGAGTATTTACTCAATAATTATTTTATGTTTGGAAATACAGCTTACCTTGTAATAGGATTTAAAATAATTTCTCATTTTGCGATTTGTTTATATAAATCAACATTGGAGTTCATCATAATTCATGATATTTCTATTTGAAAATTTTAAGTTTTATTTTTAAAATTTGTTGCATTTTGTTTGTATATTCTTTCAGGATTTTGTTGGAACATGGAAACATTTGTAAAGTAAAAAGTAAACATAACACACCTGGGTATATATTGGAATCACTAACAATAAATCCCAAATGGAAATAGGCAGACCGATGTAAATGTGGTGATTATATAGTCAGAATAGGTAGATTTTATACCTTCATTAGGTCTAACAGCTAAAATTGATGGCTTCTAGGCATCACCAATTTAGTTGCCCTTCTTACTTGATTCTAGACATATATTATTAAAATAGATTTCCAAATTCTGGCAGTGAAATGCTTTACTCTTGTTTATAAGCATTGGAAATCCTGTCTAAAATCAATCAGTAATTTATTAACACATATTATGTGTCAGGCACTGTGATAATTCAGTTATGATACTGCTCTGGTTATTGTAATAGTGAATAGATAGAAAAATCTTTGGTTTTATTGTCTATGTTTAGCCACCATTATATATCCCCTCATCTACATCCCAGGGTCCTGTAGAAATAGGTTGAAAAATGCAGATGAGAGAAAGGTATTAAATTATTCTTTTTATTTGATATATATATATATATATATATATATATATATATATATATATAGTAATATGATGATAAAGAACTTCTGTTTGGGCATATACCATTTGTTATTGTCAGATATATTATAAATCATATGAATTTTAACAAGTATTGTTGTATGTATTATTTTATTAGTTTTAGTTGTAGCAGTCCTCAGATTCTATGCTGCTTTGTTTAAACTTTTCTAAACTTTACATTATCTCTCATTATTTAACCCTAGATACATTTGTTTTTCTTCCTGTTTCATCTCATAAGCACTTATTCTGAAAGCTTTAAACCATTTTCCTATTTAAGAGGTATTGCCTCTGGAAAGCTTTTCTCATTTAAAATTTTAAAACATTTAACTTCAAATACACCTATATATTCTTTGATTTTGACACCTTTAATCCTCTAATTATCTGTCTTCAACAAAGCTTAAAAATGAAACAGGTTTGCATGATCTCTCCAAGGTTATCATTGAAAAGAAAACTTCAATTTTAAGCAAAAGTGGTTTAGCCTGGTGCATTGAACTGTCAGATAATCTACATGGTCACACATCTTGGTAAATGAAAAGCATGCTACCCATGGTTGGTAACATTAGATAAAAATGTCTGCTATGAAGAGTAAGATTAATTAAACTTTATAAATATATCAGTGCCCTATATTTTCCATCCGTATATTTTTCCAGTTAGATGTTTTCCTATCCCCAGCTCTGCAGGAAGTACAAGATAACAACAATAATAACAACAGCAGCAGAAGCAGCAGCAACAAACAAAAATAATGTTAACATTCCAACGTCTTCTATGATTATTTCTACTGTCCTGTGAATCAAAGTGAATGAATTTCTCCAAGATTTAAATAATGTATTAGTAACACTGAATGGTGATAGAATTCCAAATAGAAAAGATATATGCCAAGTATTGGCACTCACATTTATGTAACACTTTAAGATGTGCAAATACTTTATATATATATGATCTTATTTAATGCTTACAATAAACAGGTGAGGCAGGGTCTATTATCCTCATTTTATATATGAGCAAACAGACTGAGAAACATCTAAAAATAAGACTAGACAACTATATATGGATTGTTGGCTCAAGTTGTAATGATCTTCCTTTATCAGGTCTATTAAAATAGAACTGATATTTAATCCCATTTCTCTGTCTTGTATCAGTTGGTCATTCTGTCTGTCTGTTTGTCAGTCTTTCTCTCCCTCTCTTTCCTTCTAGCTCTTGTACTCTCTCCTTTTCCCTCACTCTGTCAATGCTTTGTATTTTCTTTTCTTGTCAATAAATCAATGAACAGGTATTTAATGAACACTATTTGCTAGGCACTTGCCTAAAAACTGAAAACATAAAACTAAGAATGAAACAGTTCCTATCCTTAATAAGCATACTTATTATAGGGGACACTATGTATACAAAGACATATTTACAAAAAATACAAAACAATGTAGAGTAGATATTAGTTTTGGGATAAATCAGGAAAGATGTCACAAAGGAGGTGGTTTGAGAAATGTTAAAGATTCTAAGAGGTAGACAAGCATGGGAAGTAAGAGGGGGAATGTCATTATTTTTAATAATTTCATATACCTGTTTCCACACCTCCTGAAAAATAGATCCATAATACTAAAGAATATTATCATTTTTCAAAAACATTAACTTTTTTCCTCAAGGAAATGACAGAAACATCATAGACAATTTCCTTTCTGGAAACCAGACACTATGAGTTCCTTCTCCAAGAATACTGATGTCCCCATGATGCTTCCAGTTCTAGTTCTAGTTTAAAAACTTCACTTCTTGGTGAAACTCTCAGCAAATTATTTTTTCTGAAACTTCTCTGACTCTCAGCTTAATGGCAAAATTAAGATAACAGAGACATTCTAAGGCCAATGAGCATATCAAGACTTGGTCTACTTAAGAGCTAGTGGTGCCATTTATCTCCTTGTTCTTGTTTTGAGTGATTGACCATGTCTCCAGCTGTATGGAATGGTTTGCTAGGATAATATCTTACAATTATTTAGTACTTAAGCACTCTTTTTATAGTTAGTTTGTGGTATAGAAAGTGCAAGTATTAAAATATTAATATTAAATGACAGAGGCATTAAGTAACTCAGTCAGAAAGACATGACTATTAAATGGCAGACTTGAACATGAATTCAGATCTTTCAACTCCAGCGTTGTTTCTGTGGAATCATATTGCTTCATGAATATGTCTACAAAAGAGCAGAATCCTTCTGTAATCATTGAAAAATTCTTTGAACATATTAAATGCCCTCTATTGCTTAGAGTCAAAGGCAGGATTCCATAGTTAAGAAATGAGAAAATTAGCCTAATTATATTAAGTTGGTTTTTGGACAATTGAAGATCATTTATAACACTATAATTTTAGTAATTCAATTCAATAAACATTTATAAATTGACTTCTATCTGTGCTATGCTATGTACTGTAGAAAATGCCAAGGTGAAAAAAATATGATAGTCCTTGCCTGTAAGGAAATTTAAAAAGTAGAGTGTTAGTGACAAGTATGTGGATGATGATAAAGTGTAGTATATATTTTGAAGCATCTTTTCCAAACTCTCATTTGCATTAATAAATTGGGTTCCCAGACATGGCTATCATGTCCTCTCAGGGTTCCAGGGGTAGCCCCAAGAGATTTAAGTAAATGATATTTAGCTCGTGAATTTTCACTGATAAACTTCCTGTCATGATTATGGGTAGTTTTTCAATTAACCAGACTCAAGTGACTTTTAGAAAAGGTTGTTTTTGTTTTGTTATTACAAAATATTTGTGACAAACTCTCTCACTGTCACATATAGAATCCAAGATAAATTTATTCAAACTTAGAGAGCACAAGGGGTAAATTAGTAATCAAATAGCTGTGAAGAGACCCTTTGCTGGACTCATTAAACAGTTCTCTCTGGGTATGGGACTGTTTCCTACTGGGCTCTTCCAGAGGTTTGAATCTGCATATAGTCCTTATTTGGCTCACAATTAATATACTGCAGCTAGCTATTCCACAATTGCTATAAGGATATCAATGGAAAGATGAAAAGTACTCTAGGATTTCTGAAATTCACAAAGTCCTTCTCTAGCTAATGGAGAGTAAAGAAGGCCAAATTTAAGTTCCAAGGCACACTCTTCCTCTTTTTCTATGCTTTACCCCATATAATTCCCAATACCTAGCAAACCAAATCTCTCTTCCTCAGAAATAACTCTCTTATTCAAAATTAGAATTCCAATCTGAATTCCTCATGGGATCAAACTGTTTTGATATTTCAGAGATGGTTTTATAGATGAGTATAGATTTTATAGATCATCAGAGAAATCTAAATTTGCCATGGTATTTTCATATGTAATTGGAATGTCTTTGAGTGCTCCTACTCGATTGAAACAGATTTCTCCCTTGGTTAAGATAGCAAGGCAATGTATTTTATCACTTATTTTAAGTGGGGTGGATAATTTGATTGATTGGTTCATGTGATACCCACTTTTACAACTGTTAGATAATATATGTTGCGTGCAAAAAAAAAAGTAAGTACAGCAAAGAGTTGCTAAAAGTCTCACAATGGGAAGATCACATCTAGGTGAGAGAATCATTCCTGAAGGAGGTAACAAATGAACTAGGAATTTTACACAGTAATATATAGACTTTTGATAAATGGTTTTAGGGAAGGGGATATTTTAGGCAGAGAAAATTGCATAAGCAAAAGTGCAGTGTGAAAAAATAATGTATTTGATGAGCAGAAAAGTAAAACATATTGCAGACATTATACATCCCATAATCAGAATAAAATATAATTGGGAATTATTTGACAAAATAAATAAAATACAATAAACATAATATTTACATGTCATTTTCTAATTCAATATGTGGCTTGCAGGGATCCTTATTTATGGTATAATGATCTCCATTTCTATTTGAATTTGTTATAACTGGCTTAAGATATTTGTTTTGACTTATACATAGAGTGACTGTATAAAGATTTAAAGAGGAACAGATATCTAATGATATCTAAAGAGGAACAGATATCTAAAGATATCTAAAGAGAAACAGATATCTAAAAGATATCTAAACTTGGGTCTCTGAAGTGAGCTGGGCATAGTAAAAAAGAAAATTGGATTTGGAGTTAGACAATCTCTTGAATCTAATCCTTTTGCTTTACTCTCATAGGCTTAAAAATAGTTTAAGTTTTTATCACCAGCCACTCAGATTATTGCAATTACTCCCTAATTAGTTTCTCTGAATCATGTGTTTCCCTGCTTCAATTCATTTTCCACATAGCTGCGAAGAAGATTTTCTTTAGTTCCAGATCTGGTCATGTCATTCTCCATGATAAATTCCATTTACTATATCATCTATGATGTAATATAAATACTTCTATTTACAGTTTAAATCCATTCCCAACCTAGTATCTACTCATAGGTTCATTAATTAATTCTCACTGGATCGTTTCCTTATTCATTAATTCTATCTTCATTCTTTCCAAACTCCAGTGACCAAATCATTCTTTGTACTATTTATCATTTTTCTCCTCTTACACAAGCACTGAATCACTCTTCCATTCCTTCATTTGCAAATGATTTTCCAACTAATTGACATAAAGGCTAGGTTTTTGTTTACATTTATTTTTTCACCAGTTTTCTTTCTCTCAAATGACCAATAGCACTCTAAAATCTATCATCTGATGTCCTTCAATAGGACGAAGTTAATAGCAGAATGTTACTAGAGTGCACCAAGATTTAGTGTGCTTGCACTTTTGTACTCCTTCAGCAGATAGAAGTAACTGAGATTAGTATCTAACAATTGAGACTAAATAGCTGAAATAGGAAGCTACATGTTGGCATATTTCCTCCTTCAAGTTGAGTTCCATTTTAGATTAGCTCCAGCCCATTTTCATTTTTCAGAATTTGTTTTCCTGTCCAGCATCTCTGTCCATAGGAACTAGTATTCTGGTGTCCCTATTTTTCTGAGAGAACCCTATATTTTAAGATCTGATATCTCTCCATGTCCCTACCTCCTTAGTGGAAAATATTTTAAAGATAATTTGTGGACATCTGATGTTCTTTTTCCAGATATCATTTTGGTGCTTTGTTTTGCTTTGTTTTTATCAGAGTGATGGTTTTATTTGTTGTAAGTCTACTAGTAGCTATGTGTATTTATAGACTTACACACACACACACACACACACACACACACACACACACAAATATATACAGAGAGACCAAGATTCCTTTTTCACTTCATCACCAATATTTAACACAGTATAATAGGAAGATAACCACATTTATAGTTACTATAAACAAAACAATGCTTGAAAACATAAAAAGAGGTTAAATTGATTTGTGGTGTACAAAGGAAAAAGATCACTACTATCTGGATATATCAGGAAAAACTTAATGGAGTACATGTCATTTAAAGTAGACTTCAACAGCTGAGTTGGAAGAGAGTACTTTAGAAAAGAGATAAATATAAGGAAAATTAAAGAGGTAAAATATCTTGTAATATGTAGGGGAGTGGTAAGTAATCTGTCAAACACAGACCAGTAAAGTTAGTGAATTTGACTTCACTTCCTATCAAAATTCTGGCTTATATTAAGATTGATTAATCAATGGAGAGAAATCAAAATCTTGAAGGAACTGAGTTTACCACTGATAGATTATTTGAAAGAACTGGGTATGTTTATATTAAAGACTGAACATCTAGGGGAAATGTAATAGCTGTCTTCTAGGATTTAAAGAGCTATTACATAGAAAGTGATATAAAATTGTAGTGGAATAAAAGTAGAATGATTTTCCTGGGAGATGGTGTATTCTTTCATCAGGGATATCTTCAGGTAGTAAATGCATTGCATCTTATTTGATAGATTTTAGAACAGGAGTGGGGAATGTTTGGCCCATGGATCTTGTAAGATCCACACAATCATTTCGTAAGACAAACACAGGTAATGATGCGCTAAAAGCTAAGTATAATAACCTCCCATTGCTTGAGTTCTATAAGTTGATAATGTTGTATGCCTTGCAAATGATGTTATAAATATTCGAATGCTCCTTGGTAAAAAAGAAAAATTTCCTACTCCTGCTTTAGAGGAAATTGTTGTTCAAAAACAGACTAGATCTGATGGTCAGTCCTTAAGGTTTCTTCTACTTCTAAACTTCTGTATTTATTTCATCTTTTGAGTTCATCTAGCCTCAGCCACTTAATAGCTGTGTGAACCTGGGCAAATCACTTAACATCTGTTTGTCTTAATTCACTGGAGAAGGAAATAATGAGTCTCTTCCATGGTGAGCTATAATCTATAGAGTCATTAAGAGTAAGATACAGCTGCACAATAACAACAAATACTTATTTATAAGTTTTTCTACTATTAGATTATGAACTCCTTGAGAGTAGGGGCTATCTTTTAATTTTCTTTTATCTCCAATACTTAGTACAGTGCCTGACACATAGTATGAACTAATAAATAACTTACTGATTGACAAATATAAATTCCTTCTCCACTCACACAGACACAATCCTAATTGAGACCATTACTATATGTTGACTAGACTATTTCAATAATCTTCTCATTGGTCTTTCTGCCTCAGTTGTTTCTCCCTGAACCAGTAAGAGTTACACATAGCTGACAATGTAATTTTCCTAAAGCACACATCTGATGATACTTCCTCCCTACTCAACATACTCCATAGGCTTCCTATTACCTTTAAAATAAAATTTAATTACTAGATATCAAGTTTTTTCTCAACCTGACCCTCTTCTCCCTTTCTAATGTTTTCACACTTTACTTACCTCCATATACTCTACTATCCAGCCATGCTACTTGTTTCCTTAGCACATAGACCTGGATGTTCTCTATGTATTAAATGTTCTTCCTCTTCACCTCTACCTCTCAACATCATTCACTTCCTTTCTGACTCATCTCAGAGTCTATGTTCTGCAAGAAACCTTTCCTGATTTTCCTACAGCTAAAACCTTGCCCTCTAAAGTTATCTTCCATTTAATATATATGTGTATGTGTATGTGTGTATGCGTGTGTGTGTGAATATATATATGTATATGTATATATATATATATATATATATATCCACACATATTATTTTCTTTAGAATAAGAAGTTAGTGTTGAAATCAGGTCCTATGATTTCAATCAGTGTTCTTTTCTCTAAAGCATGCTTTCTTCTTTGAGATCTTATTTTAGATTAATGCAAAAGAAAAAACATTGGTTAAGAATTTTTAGGTATATACAAGAAAAACATATTTATTAATAATATTACATGAAGAAAATCACAACTACCTATGCCCTAAGATCTAGAAATCCTACTTCCCTATTTGTAGAGAGAAATGTCTATAGCTCCTACTAATTCCCATTGGTACATCATTATTGCAGCTCTGTATTAGACCCTAAAATGAAAATTCCAGACACAGAGTTAACCCTAGAACATCACTGATTTTAAAGAATTGTTTAATAAAATTAATAACAACAATTAAATACTACATAATGAAAATAATTTCAAAGTTGGAAATTTACCGGTCCATACTTTCACAAAATAGAAATAACCTCTAAGCCCAGTTTCTTAAGTGGATTGTGATTCCATAACAAAGTCTCATAACTTCATTGGGAGGAGACACAAAATTATGATTAATTATCAGTAATTTTATATACCTGTGTGTCTGGGGTCACATAAAAATTTCTCAGGCAAAAAAGGTTCACAAGTGGAAAAAATTCAAGAAGCATTGCTCTATCCAAAGGGCTATAAAACTGTGCATGTTCTTGATCTATCAGTGTTTCTACCAAAGAGATCACAAAAGAGGGAAAAGGACTATGTGTGCAAAAATGTTTGTAGCACCTCTTTTTTGTAGAGTCAAGGAATTGGAAATTGAATGGCTATCAGTTAGAGAATGGCCAAATAAGTTATGATATATGACTATAATGGAATATTATTATTCTATAAGTAATGATAAGCATCCTTATTTCAGAAAAGCCTAGAAAGATTTGTAATGAATGGATGCTCAGCAAAAGGAGCAGAACCAAGAGAACATTGTACACAATAATAACAAGATAATGTGATGATCAACTATGATACATGTGGCTTTTTTCAATAATGAGATGATTCAAGGCAATTCTAATAGACTTGTAAAGGAAAATGTCATCCACATCTAGAGAGAGGACTATGGGGACTGAATATGGATCAAAGCATAACATTTTCACCTTTTTTTGTCTTTTTATCCCTTTCTTGTGTATTTTTCCCCTTTGATCTGATTTTTCTTGTGCAGCATAACAAATAAGTAAATATGTTTAGAAGAATTGCACACATTTAATCTATATTGAATTGTTGTCTTGGAGAGGAGGAGTAAAGGAAGGAGGAAAAACATTAGAATACAAAGTTTTGCAAAGGTGAGTGTTGAAAATTATCTTTGTAAGTATTTGAAAAATAAAATACTATTGAAAAAAAAAGAAGCCCCACTTGAAAGCATAACTGAGAAGTGACCATTCAACCTTAGTCTGAAGATTTTGACTTATGAGAAACCCACCAAACTTTAAGATTACTCATTTTGCTCTAGATGGTTTTAATTATGAGGAAATATTTTCATATGTTCATTTTAAATCTCCTAAATTGTAGCTTACATAAAGAGCTTCTAGTCCTGCTTTCTGAAACTGTAATGGGCTGAAGCTGAGCAGATGCACTGAGGTCCGAGCACTTAAGGCTAATTACCAATTGGACAATACTCAATTAATATATGCTTGGAGAAAGAATGGCCCTGCCTGCTCTCTGTGCAAGTTTGATGTGTTGTATAGGAGACTGCATAGAAGATTTGGTGGATGAAGTGTGAGAGCCAGAAGCACTACTGGCCAGATTTGTGTCATGATTGCTCTCACTTCGTATCACCATTCCCCTTCACCTCCACAAAGAATAGAGAACAATGTCTTTTGCTTATCTTAACTCAGGCTGATTTTAAAATACCGTGGGTACTAAATGTGGTCATCACATTTGGCGCCCATTGTGGAACCAAGGACCCTACTTTCATTGAAGAAAACTCTGGTGACCAGGAAATTAGATGAGTATTTTAATAGACAAACAGGGAACTTACTTTGTTAAGGGCTAAACGAGTAAACTTTTCTGGCTGAAATGGGGCAGATGTTAGAAAAAAGATTCTCCTCCATTCACCTCCCCCCCTCCCCTGCCCAAGGGGCACTATAGAAAGCATGCTTAAGTTGATCAAGAGATAAGGCTTAATTATAACTTGGGAAAAAATCCTTAGACTCTTGGGTACATTAGAATGAATGTCCCTTTGGTTCTTAGAGGAAGAAGAAATTTTGCCAGGCAATTGGAAATTAATAGGACAACAACTCTGTGAATACTACAATGAAAAAGGTCTTCATTCAATTTCCATCAAAGCATTCTATGTATACAAGATAATACAGTTAGTCTTAAAGAATCCTGCAAGTTATAGAAAAAAGAAAAGTTCTAGGAATAGCCAGATGAGAAAGCCTGAGGAAAAAGAGGAACACAATGCATAGATTAATGACCATATCCCCAGAGGGCATGGAGATTTAAATGAGGTTCAAGGGTATGGTGACTTTCCATCCCATCAGGAAGCTTCAACCCAGCCTACGGAGCAGATAATTGACTCTCCTCCGTCAACTCTACCTTCCAGGATGGAGGGAGGAGGAGGAATGGGAGGGGCAGTGACACCACCAGCACCTCCCCTCTAGCAACCAATCCCTTCTATGAGTAGATTGCAAAAGGCACTACTGAAAGCCACTGAGAAAGTGAAAGATGTAACTGAGTTAAGACTACAAATTTTCCGGTGATTCAACAGTTTAACTCTTCAGGTCAAAAAGGTAGAAAATACACTCCTTTTGATATAGAAATCATCAAAGACCTGAAAAAGGCTTGCACTCTTTATGGGGCTACATTAGCTTAAGTTAAGATGTTATTATAGAATTTGGCTTATGAAGTCTTAACCCCTACTGACTGGAAATCTATAGCAAGGATATGCTTAGAACCTGGACAAAACTTGTTGTGGCTTTCTGAATATAGTGAGCTCTGTAGGATACAAGCCCAACAAAATAGTCAAAGTGGAGTTCACACTCCAATCACCTGTGACCTCCTAATAGGTGTAGGTTCTCATGCAGACATCTCAGTACAGATTAATTACTCCATAGAAGCATATGAGCAAATTGCTCCTGTTGCTATCAAAGCATGGGCTTCTCTCCACAATAAAAACGACAAGAGTGAGGTCTTCACAAAAATAACACAAGGGCCAAATAAACCTTTTGTTGATTTTGTGGGATGTTTGCAGACAGCTATCATACGAACTAATGGTGAAAATGCAGTAAAAGACATTTTGATAAGGCAGCTTGCTAAAGAAAATGCTAATGAGGTTTGTAGAAGAATTATACTAGGACTGCCCAAGGATGCTCCTTTAGAGGAGATAAGACACTGTGCCCCAGTGGGCACAAATGCCTTTTATAGCCAGGTTATGATGCAGACTTCTCAAGATCCCAACATGGGAAGACAGAGTTCCTTTTGGCAAAGAACTTCCAGGGATACTTGTCAATGCTTTCAATGTGGTAAAGTAAGACATCTGAAAGCTCAATGTTAGTATAGAGACAAAATGAGAAAACAGGGTGGGAGAAAAAACCCAATACCCCATGTCCAAAATGCAAGAGAGGCTTCCATCAGAATGTAGACTGATTCAGGGAAACGGGATGAGGGGCCCACCTCCAGGACCCCAGGCAAAAACCACTTGGGGCATGACAACAGCCAATGGTACACCCAGAGAGTGCCTAGAAGTCCAGTACCCAGACATGACCAGTCAGCCAGGAAGCCATATGATAGGAGAGAGGGTTCACACAATCAACCAACCAGGAAGCAACCTGAAGAGAGAAAGGGATTACAATTGTGAAGAATAGAGTTATATGCAGCTGGGACAATTGAGATACCCCCTAGAAAAGTGAAATCTGTTCCTCTCCAGCCTTGCCTCCAGGCACAGTAGGCTTGACCATTTCACCTCCTAAGAGTACTTACCAAATGGTGTCCATCCACACACTGATGTGGGAAAACAGGGAATATGTAGATAATATCCCAGTCACTAACACAGGTAGACAATATGTGACTTATCACCCAGGAGAAGTAGTAGCATTAGGTTTACTGATACAGACTCTTAATAAGCAATCTGGTGATAGTCGCCCAGATTCTGACTCCAAGCAACAAAATCCAGGAATATACTGGATAGCATCTGTGATAGCTGACCAACCTATGCTCATGATCTATATAAATGGCATATCATTAGAAGGATTGGTAGTCATAGGTACAGATTGTACAGACATTAGAGGTGCCAACTGGCCCCATCATTAGAGGTGCCAACTGGCCCAGTCACTGGCGAAAGATTAAGGTAGACACCCACATATCTGAAGTAGGAGCTGAAGTTAGTGCTGCCCTATGAGATGGACTTTTGAAGGCAAAACAGGAGTTTTTACTCCTTTTATAGTTGAAAAAATTCCCATCAATCTGTGGGGAAGAGACATTTTACAATTAGGGTTAAAAAGGAGTACTTCAGTTTTTTAGGCAGGGCTGCTGTTGAAGGCCTGCCAACACTTTCAACTGTTCCTATCCAATGGAAAACTGATACACCGGTGTGGATAGAACAATGGCTCTTAGGTAGCAATAAAATTCAGGCCTTATTAGATATAATACAGGGGCAACTTGACCAAGGACACTTACAACCTTCTCTAAGTCCTTGTATTCCCCAGTATTTGTTGTAAAAAAGAAATCTGGAAAATGGAGGATGTTGACTGATTTAAGAAAGGTAAATGAACAAATTGAAATTATGGGAACTTCAGCCTGGACTTCCATCTCCTACTCAATTGCCTAGAGAATGGCCTCTTTGGATTATAGACAATTGAGGATTGTTCCTATTCTATCCCTCTGGATAAGGAGGATACAAAAAGGTATGCCTTTTCAGTGCACAGCATTAACTTAGCTGAGCCTTATAAAAGATATGAATAGACAATTTTGCCACAGGGAATGAAAAATGGCCCTATTATGTGTCAAATGTATGTTGCAGCTGCTCTTACTCCAGTAAGAAAAGCATTTCCAAAAGTAATTGTTATTACATTATATGGATGATATATTGGGATATGCACCTGAGGAACAAATGTTAGAAGCATGTCTACAAAAGACTATAGAAACAGTAAGGAATTACAAATTATACATAGCACCAGAAAAAAATTCAGAGACATGCTCCTTTTCAATATTTAGGATATGAAGTATACCCTAAGGTACTTACAGTACAAAAACTTTCCTTAAAAACAGAGAAGCTAAACACCTTAAATGCTTGTCAGAAATTGATAGGAGATATCCAATGGATGCGACCAGTGTTAGGCTTGACTACCTATCAATTGCAATAGTTAGATGACATTTTAAGGGGAGACAATGCTTTGAACTCACCACGTCAGCTTACAAAAGAAGCTCAAAAGGCTTTGAGAGAAGTTGAACTGGCTTTATCCAATGTAGTTGAAAGGGTCACTCAAAAACCCTTGGAAATATCAGTTTTTGCTATACAAGAGGCCCCCACAGAAGTCCTTCATCAAGGAGACAGTGTGATAGAGTGGGTGAACCTCCTGGCACAGCCAGAACAAAGCCTTACTCCCTACCCAGTGCTTGTGGCTAGAATTTTATTAAAGGACATTTAGCGAGTAGTACAATTATCTGGGATAAAACCTGACAAAATATACACCTTTTATACTAATACACAAAATAATATGTGCTGTGAAACCATTCCAGACTGGCAAATTTTATTAGCCATGGCTCCAAATTTTACACACAGATCTCCATTAAAGATAACCAGACTATTACATAATTGGTGATGGATTCTTAAAGAAAAGGTTTCTAAAGTTCCTCTTAGAGGACCAACTATCTTTACAGAGGCATCCAAACATAATATTTGCGCTGTATACTCTTGTGACTTAACTATAAAGAGAGTAGTCAGAACTTTTCAGTCCACTCAGCAGAATGAATTGTATGCAATCATTCTAGCTCTTACTTATTATCCAGGAAATATAAATATAATATCTGATTTGGCCTATTCAGTAGGTGTGGTACAAAGAATTGCCACAGTCCAAATAAAATTTGTAGCCTTTAATATATATCATCTCTTTAAGAAACTTCAAGAGCAAGTTAGAAAGCATCCACATAAGATTTATATTTTGCATGTCTATCTCATACTGGACTTCCAGGTCCTATTTTTGATTGTAATTCAAAGGCAGATAGCCTTCTAACTAAACTGGCCAATACTCCTTTATTTCAAGAAGCCCAGGAATCTCATTCTAAATATCATCAGGCTGCTCGAGCTTTACATTTACAATTTGGAATAACAAGAGAGGAAGCTAGGAGCATAGTAAAAGCCTGTACGGCTTGCCTTCCTTTCCACACTCCTACACTGTCTCCAGGGAAGATCCCTCGTGGTTTGAGACCCAATAAAATTTGGCAAATGGATGTGAGATAAATCTTTTGGTCACCTGTCTTTTATCCATGCTGTGGTAGATACCTTTTCAGGATTCACTTTTGCAATACCAGCAGCAAAAGAGACAGCCCGAGTGATCACTGAATTCCACAATTATGGGTGTGTCACAAGAAATAAAAACAGATAATGGACCTGCATATACTTCTAAACTTTGGCACACTTTTGTGAACAATATAAGATTTTACACACCACTGGCATATCTTTTAATTCTCAAGGACAGGCAATAGTAGAGAGGAGAAACAGAGACATTAAGATGCTCCTTCAAAAACAAAAGAAAGGGGGAGCCACAGGTAACCCTAAAGAATGTCTAAATCTAGCCCTTTATACTATTAACTTCTTGATTTTTGACAAAGATGCACTAGCTCCGGCAGACAGGTTTTATAACCCACCATAAGGTAAGTGTCCGGTGTGAGCAGCTCCACTATCTTTAGGTAATCGCCAGGTGATGTGGAGAGACCCAGAAAGTGGTGAATGGAAGGGACCAGATAGGTTAACTGCTTTGCTTCTATCTCTACAGGTGAAGAAGGAATCAATATCATCAGGCTGCTCGAGCTTTACGTTTACAATTTGGAATAACAAGAGAGGAAGCTAGGAGCTTGTGTCAACAAGCCGTATTTGCCTTGTCCATTGGAGAGTGACAGAGCAGATCCTTGAAACGAAGGAGAAGAAATATCGGGTGGTTCCGTTGCTGACTGTGCCCACCACTGAAAGAGCATGGGAGTTATGGCATTTGACTCTTGGACATCAAAAATTGTTGGACTTCAAAACCCTGAGGAATCATTGGATTCTCTGAGACATCATAAGACTATTGTAGTACTTGAAAGCCCTCAGGAATCATTGGATTTTCTGAGAAATAATAAGACTGTTGCAGGACTTCAAAACCTGTTGGAATCATTGGATTCTCTAACACAAAGACTGTTGTAGGACTTTACAATCTTCAGGGATCATTGGATTCCCTAACACGTGAAGCAATGGACAATAGATTGGTTTTGGACTATTTCTTGGCTGTTGAAGAAGGCATATGTGTGACTGTTGTTTACATACCCTCCTTCTAGGACTTCTGGAAATCTTTTACAATACCATATTGATTTATATTGTTTGTTATATCACTATTTGCATGTACAATTCATGTTTCTTATACCACATCGAGCCTGCACTGACTGTGGGGAGAGTCATCACTAATAACTTCTGCGTTATTGTTATGTGCTTGTGTAATACCTGTGTTTGTGCATGCCTGTTTCTAATAAGACCCTTCAGCTCAGAAACCTGCTAGCAATCCCCACTTCCCTTTCGTGCTTTTTATCTCCCTTCCTGAAGATGTCAGGGAAGGCGTGATCATCTCCTTTTTAGGGCTTTCACCTCCCTTCCAGGGAAGTCAGGGGGGACATGAACACCTCCTTTTTGGTGTTTTTGCCTCCTTTCTTAAGAAGTCAGGGAAAGTCTGATCACCTCCCCTTGGAGGATCTCACCTCCCTGAGAGGTCAGGGATGGCGTGACCACCTGTGTTCTAAAACAAAAGAAAGTGGGAGATATAATGGGCTGAAGCTGAGCAGATGCACTGAGGTCTGAGCACTTAAGGCTAATTACCAATTGGACAATACTCCATTAATATATGCTTGGAGAAAGAATGTCCCTGTCCACTCTCTGTGCAAGTTTGATGTGTTGTATAGGAGATTGTATAGAGGATTTGGTGGGTGGAGTGTGAGAGCCAGAGGCACTGCTGGCCGGATTCATGTCATGATTGCTCTCACTTTGTATCACCATTCTCCTTCATCTCCACAAAGAATAAAGATCAAGGACTTTAGCTTATCCTGACTCCGGCTGATTTTAAAATACCCTGGGTGCTAAATTCGGTCATCACATGAAACCATCAAGAAAAATTGTATAAGTATCTATGTATCTTTTTACGTATAAGTATCTATTGTATAAGTATATCTATGAAAATATATTGTTTACTTTAAATATGTTATAGGCATGTTCAACTTCAAACACCAATAGTGAACTGGAGATGACCTTTATTAATTATGATTGTGTGTGACAGATACGAAGAAGTAAGTCATCAACTAGAAATCGATTTGTGTAAGAAAAGAACCATTGATACAAAGGTAGAGTAGGATTATGTCAATGTAAACAATAAGAAAAAGACAGAATACATCCATAATTATCACAATGAAATCTGATACTAAAGCTCTTGCCCTAGATGGTGAAGCAGAAAAAAGAAGTACCATTTTAGCAACATGTCTAAAAAATAGTTATAAATGAGAAAAACCACTAAAAATACAGAGAAAGAGAAAGTTTATCAGAAAATTGAAATAGTTTCTGCTTTGTTCAAAATGGAAGCAGTAATATCCCCTTAATACTTAACACTAATACTTAATTAATAATAATACTACTGCTTAGTACTACAGCAATACTAAGAAGCTGGTGATATTTTGAAGAAGTGACAATGAGAATTAATATTGTTTAGGGGGGAAAAAGTCAACTGTGCTTGTCTAAGGTTACTGAAAGATTTTAAATGTGCCCAATCCACAGAATCATAGAATCTTAGATCTCAGGAACCATGTAGTGTAATCAGTACCTTAATAAGAATATCCTCTTTGTCTGAATATAACAGAACAGAAATAAGTGATCATGTAACCTTCATTTAAGAGTACAAGTGAGACTAGGGGAGGATTCTGGGTAGACAGTAGAGCAGAACAGTAACTTTCAAGCTCTCCAGATTTCCCCCACAAATAGAACAAATTTGTGCCTCAAGGCAAATACATATTGGTGAAAAATCAAAAAGACCTGGGGCAAAATGAAAATCTTCCAAGGACAACCCAAGCAGATCTGAAGAAAGATCCCAGGTTGGGCATTAACCAGTGCACCTCCAGGCTAGCTCCACAGAAACACCAAATAGGAACCTCGAGGGTAAGTAGAGTTTGACTGGAGAATCAAGCAGAACCACAGGAACTTTTACCATTGGAACTGTGTTTGGTTTTGGGGGGTCTAAATCCAGGAAGACTGAGGGAAACATAAGAAGTGTTTAATCTGACACTAGAGTATAAATGATTTGAACATTAGTTTTTGAAAGGAATACAGTATTGCCATATTCCAATGGATTAGCATAGTATTGATAAAGTACTAGAATTGAAGCAATGATATATTTGGAACCTAAATTATAATAATTTTTATATTACTGTGATTAAAATCAGAAGATAAAGGAAAAATGAAACTAAATAAAAGGATCACTCAGAGATTCTCCTTGGAGAAGCAAATAATGGAGTTAAAGTAGCTAACTTTATTCTGAATCAAATGGTAATCAGTACCATGATATCAGGGAATATTTGGTCACATTGCAATGCTCACAATATTTGCAAAAATGTCCATGATGATAATAGCTGCAGCTTATACATCAACAACTACTACAGGGTACAATGAAATAAAGAAATTCTATGAAAAATTTGAAAAGATGTTCCATGTTAAATAAAAATATACTTTCATGCAAATGTGGGCATAAGTGAGAAGAATAGAAACTTATACAAGGAATTAGTGTCTGAAGATTTATAGACTACATGGAAGACTCATAGTTTTATATATGGGGTACTTCCATAAAAAAAAAAAAAAAAAGAATTAGGAATAGTTTGACATGATTGACTATAACAAAAATGAATATGATTATGTTTTAGTAGAGAAAAAATGATTGGTTACCAGAATCATTATGATGCTGCCATGATAATTTCTTTTAAAATTCTATTTAATATTTAAGGACTTGAAAATATATCTAAATGAATGTTCTATTTTTATTTAAGTCAAATAAATACTATTATCTTGAAAGTATTCAGAGATGTGAAAGAAAAAAAAACATTTTTAAGAACATCTGCAGATAAGGGTATGATATCTTATGTGGAAAGAGGGAAGGAGGGAAGAAGGATTGGAAAGAGGAACGAAGGAAAGAAGAAAGGAAAAGGAAGGAAAGAAGGAAGGAAGAAAGGAAGGAAGAGAGGGAGGGAGGGAGGAAGAAAAGAAGAAAAGGAGGGAGGGAGGGAAGAAAAAAGGAAGAAAGGGAGGAAAAAAGGAAGAAAGAAAAGAAGAGAAGAAGAGAGTGAGGGAGTCTCCCAACAGACTGATTTCAGGACAGCATTACTCACGATGGTTGTTTGTCCTTCCTTCTGGAAGAGGACCATGATATCAGGGAGGTGATGCTATGACATGCAAGTGAATTGAATTTAAGTTCAAAGTCACCCATCTCACTTTCCCCTCCACAGCCATCTGGGTCCAGTGATAAGATATAGCTTAACATGACTGGAGATGGCCCTGGATGAAGTGGAACACTTTGGCCTTTTTAAAGTAAACCAAAACCTATCTGATTGTAATCAGCCACAAATAGGTCCTAAACCAAGGCCCATTTGGTCTTTGGGTTCTGATTGACTCAGATTGAATATAAATAGCAGTCAATTCTCTTTGGCCAGAAAACCAGGTCTTCCCCTCCCTGATTCATTCATTCATTTACTTAAATTTTTTTGGACTAGGAGAAAGAGGAGATTCTTTGCCTCACTTTACTGATGTATGGTTCTCTTCCAAAACAAAGGACAAACAACAACATGTATAAATATATATTTTATTATAAAGTCTAAGATATACATTTAACTATGCTCAACTCTCAATAAAAACTCTTAGATGATATGATCACTTTTCCCCAGTTTTACTATTGCTTTAACTACTTCCATTACTTTTTCTTAGTTGGTCATAATTAACTTTAGAAAAGCATTTTCTCTTAGTCAGTCAACTAGCACTTATCAGGTACCTGCTATGTTCCAGATTTTTAAAAAAGCATTAAGAATTCAAAGGACAAAGACAGTCCTTGCTCTCAAGAAGCTTACAGTATAATGGGGGAAATAATAAACAAATATCTATGTACAAACAATATATATACACACAGAAGAAATTGAACAAAGGGAGGGAAATAGCATTAGGGATCAGAAAATGTTTCTTGTAAAAAGATGGTACTTCAAGGAAGTTAGGAAGTCAGGAGAATTTGAAAGCAAGAAATGAGGAGGTAGAGTTCCAGCCATGGTAAGGTACAACCAATGAAAATGTCCAGTCAGAAGATGGAGTGTTTTGTATGAGACACAGGAAAAAAATCAATGTCACCGCATCAAACAACGTGTGTGTGTGTGTGTGTGTGTGTGTGTGTGTGTGTGGTAGGGGATAAGTAGTCGAGTGTAAAGTATAAGAAAACTGGATTTGAAAGGTAGGGATGAGACTTGGAGATTATGGAGGACTTTATGAAGTAAATAGAGAATTCCTTTTTTTTTTTAATTCTCAGAATCAACAGGGAGTTAATTTTATGTTGGGGGGAAACCTGAAACTGTCCTCTGACTTTGGGGAGAAACCCTCCTTGAACTCTTGAGAAACTCTCCTCTGGGAGAGGCCTGCCTCAGGGAATCAAGATAAAGTGGTTTCATTCTGTTATCTTGGTGGGATTAGCTGCACCCTCTATTGAGTTGAGTCTAGGATCACTACTGTGGTGTTTTTGTTTTTTTTCTTTAAAATATAAGAGTTCTTTCTGGGAGAGAGGTTTTTCGGAGAGGTTTTCTGGAGGCAACCTTAGTTTCAGTTACAAGTAAATAATCATCCAAATGCAGCCAGGTGCTAAAAGTTCAGATCTTTTATTATCTCCAATATAACCCTGTTAGTTTTCTTAGAGGCCTCTCTCTCTCCTTGGTTCTAAGAGCTCTTACAACTTTGTCCTTTGCTTCTGCCTCTGTTCCTTCAGCCTCCAGCCAGCACCAAGGTGGAAGATGCAATGAATCTCTCTTGCCTTGAAGAGAGGGCTTGTGGGCTTCCTCCCAGAATGCTCTTCTCCGACCCCAGTCAATGTTTGAAGTCATTCTGAAGCTAAGAGCCTCTCTATATATGATCTCCCAAAGGTCGACTCTGCCCCTCCGAGGGAGGCATTAAGGGAGGTGTGAATTTAAGCCTTACTTAAAAGCTAAACACATTGAATGATTTTCAGAAATTGATAGGAGATATCCAATGGATGCGACCAGTGTTAGGCTTGACTACCTATCAGTTACAACCGTTATATGACATTTTAAGGGGAGACAGTGCTTTAAATTCACCACGCCAGCTTACAAAAGAAGCTCAAGAGGCTTTGAGAGAAGTTGAACTGGCTTTATCCAATGTGGTTGAAAGAGTCACTCAAAAACCCTTGGAGATATCAGTTTTTGCCACACAAGAGGCACCCACAGCAGTCCTTCATCAAGGACACAGTGTGATAGAGTGGGTGAACCTCCCAGCACAACCAGATCAAAGCCTTACACCCTACCCAGTGCTTGTGGCTAGAATTTTATTAAAGGCCACTAAGCAAGCAGTACAATTATCTGGGACAAGACCTGATAAGATATACACCTTTTATACCAATACACAAATTAATGTGTGTTGTGAGACCATCCCAGAGTGGCAAATTTTATTAGCCATGGCTCCAAATTTTTACATGGGTCTCCATTAAAGATAACTAGATTATTACATAATTGGCGATGGACTCTTGAAGAAAAAGTTTCTAAAGTTCCTCTTCAAGGACCAACAATCTTCACGGATGCATCCAAACATAATATTTGTGCTGTGTACTCTCATGATCTAACTATAAAGAGAGTAGTCAGAACTCCTTTTCAGTCCACTCAGCAGAATGAATTGTACGCGATCATTCTAGCTCTTACTTATTATCCAGGAGACATAAATATAATATCTGATTCGGCCTATTCAGTAGGTGTGGTACAAAGAATTGCCACAGCCCAAATAAAATTTGCAGCCTCTAATATATATCAGCTCTTTAAGAAACTTCAAGAGCAAGTGAGAAAGCATCCAGGTAAGATCTATATATTACATGTCCATTCTCATAGTGGACTTCCAGGTCCCATATTTGATGGCAATTCAAAGGCAGATAGCCTTCTAACTATGTTGGTCAATACCCCTTTGTTCCAAGAAGCTCAGGCATCTCATTCTAAATATCATCAGGCTGCTCGAGCTTTACGTTTACAATTTGGAATAACAAAGAGGAAGCTAGGAGCATAGTAAAAGCCTGTACGGCTTGCCTTCCTTTCCACGCTCCTACACTGCCTCCAGGGAAGAACCCTCGTGGTTTGAGACCCAATGAAATCTGGCAAATGGATGTGACCCATTATAAATCTTTTGGTCGTCTGTCTTTCATCCATGTTGTGGTAGACACCTTTTCAGGATTCACTTTTGCAATGCCAGCAGCAAAAGAGACAGCCCGAGTGGTCACTGAATTCCTCATACAAGCATTTGCCATTATGGGTGTGCCACAAGCAATAAAAACAGACAATGGTCCTGCTTATACTTCGAAACATTTTGCACACTTTTGTGCACAGTATAAGATTTTACACACCACGGGCATACCTTTTAATCCTCAAGGACAGGCAATAGTGGAGAGGAGAAACAGAGATATTAAGACACTACTCCAAAAACAAAAGAAAGGGGGAGCCACAGGTAACCCTAGAGAACTTCTAAATCTAGCTCTTTATACTATTAACTTCTTGATTTTTGACAAAGATGCACTGGCTCCAGCTGACAGGTTTTATAACCCACCGGAAGGTCAGTGTCCAGTGCGAGCAGCTCCACTATCTTTAGATAATCGCCAGGTGATGTGGAGAGACCCAGAAAGTGGTGAATGGAAAGGACCAGATAGGTTAACTGCTTTGGGGAGAGGGTTTGCTTGTATCTCTACAGGTGGAGAAGGAATCAGATGGGTGCCAACGAGCCATATTCGCCTTGTCCATCGCAGAGAGACGGAGCAGACCTTTGAAACAAAGGAGAAGACCCAAGAAATATCGGGTGGTGCTGTTGCTGATTGTGCTCACCATTGAAAGAGCGTGGCAGTTATGGCGTTTGACTCATGGACATCAAAGATTGTCGGACTTCAAAACCCTCAGGAATCATTGGATTCTCTGAGCCATAGGACTTGAAAACTCTCAGGAATCATTGGATTCTCTGAGACATAGGACTTGAAAACCCTCAGGAATCATTGGATTCTCTGAGCCATAGGACTTGAAAACTCTCAGGAATCATTGGATTCTCTGAGACATAGGACTTGAAAACCCTCAGGAATCATTGGATTCTCTGAGACATGGGACTTGAAAACTCTCAGGAATCATTGGATTCTCTGAGAAATGTTAAGACTGTTACAACACTTCAAAATCTGCTGGAATCATTGGATTCCCTAACACATAAAAAGACTTTTTCAGGACTTCAAAAACTCAGGGGATCATTGGATTCCTGACATGTGAAACAATGGACAATAGATTGGTTTTGACTATCTCTTGGCTGCTGAAGAAGGTGTATGTGTGACTGTTGTTTACATACCCACCTTCTAGGACTTCTGGTGATCTTTTCCAACACCATGTTGATTTATATTGTTTGTATTCCTTACTTGGTGTACAATTCATGTTTGTTACACCACATCGAGCCTGCACTGACTGAGGGGAGGGTCATCCCTAATAGCCTCTGCGTTATTGCTATGTGCTTGTGTAATACCTCCCATGCTGATGGGTTTGTGCATAATAAGACCCTTCAGCCCAGAAACCCGCTAGCAACCTCCATTCCCTTTGGTGCTTTTCATCTCCCTTCCTGAGATGTCAGGGAGGGCGTGATCATCTCCTTTTTAGTGCTTTCACCGCCTTTTCTGAGAAGTCAGGGAGGCTGTGATCACCTCCTTTTCGGTGCTTTCACCTCCTTCCCTGAGAAGTTAGGGGCTGTGATCACCTCCCTTGGGGCTCTGACCTCCTGAGGAGTCAGGGATGGCATGACCACTCGGTGTTCTAAAATAAAGAAAGGGAAATGTAATGGGCTGAGGTTTGAGCTGATGCACTGAGGTCCCAAGTACATGAGGCTAGATAGTAATTGGGCTATACTCTATTAATATACATGATTGGATTAAGAATGGTCCCTGCCCACTCTCCTTGCAAGTCCTGATGTGTTGTATAGGAAATGACGATTTTGGTGGGTGGAGGCAGAGAGAGAGGGAGCAAGACAAGTGGGGAGAGATTGGGCTGAGTTCGAGACTCCGAGCTGCTGGTTGTGTGGCTGCTGGTCGAGCTAGCTTTGACTCAGCTGCACACATTGCTATCGCCGATTCTCTTCCACCTCCGATCCTTCTTCACTGAGAATAAAGACTGACGATTTTCCCCTAACCTGAATTCCTGTCTCGTGCTGATCTTAAAATACACGATCTTAACATTTGGCCCAAACATGTGAACTCCAATGAGTACTTAAATACTTCTTGCTTTTATGAGCTCTCTAAAGGTGTGAACACAAGCATTGTTGTCTATCAGTATTAGCAACTTATCACCTTGTAAGTTTTCACCTTATTTCAAGTTGAGTTGACACTAGGATTCCAACACACTCCTACTTAACTCAAACTTAAGTGGTCTCATTCAATTGGAAATCTAGGCCTGGGGGTAGTGACAACATTGAAGGAATTTCATTCAGTTGATCTCTTATAAAAAAGGGCAATTTTAAACTCATAATTTGCAGAGGTTCAAAGTAGCACAGCTGCTTATCAGAACCCCTGCCCACTGTGAAGAGACACCCTCTTGTTAGTGTTAACACCTCTGTTTATTTCTCTGCTACAATTTCTCTGTTAGGACCTGTATCTCTCTGCCAGGACTGTGTTCTCAGTGCCAATAAACTTCCCTTTTTGCCACTAATATTTTGGGTTCATGAATGCTTTCATGTTGATGCCAATCAGAATGGGATTCTCACACCTCAACTCTCTGCACTGCCACTAACTGCATCATTTTAGTTGCTAGCTAGTATAATTGCTAGCAGAGGAATTCAAGAATTTATTAGAAAATCTGCTTTTAGCAGAAAGAGATTTTTGAACAGATTTGATAAATCTACTAGAATTATAATAACTTATCTCTAAGTTATTTTATTATATGTATTAGTGATTTTATTAAGGAGTCATTTCATGTCCTTATCTGGTTAGATATACTATAGTATATTCTCACAATAATTATCATTATCCATTTTATTACTTCTGTTTCTTTCTCCTATATCATTTCACTATACATCAAGCTCATGGTTTTCCATGAGATATGTATCTTATTGACATGTAATGCTTTCTCTCTACTCCTTTCAGATTTGTTTGTTCTAAACAATTTATTCTATATCTAATCATGGGGTCATGAATGAATCAGACATTTGATAGCTGTGAAACTTGTGATATCATGTGTTTGTGTTTAGTTCATTATGATGTAATATAGCAATGATTTTGAGGCCCCTTGATTTTAGGAGGGGGAGCTGCTTCTGTTCTAACAATAAGTCAAAATTCCTAAATTTTCTGATTTGGGAGTCTGTTTCAGGAACTTCCCATACTCCAAGTCTAAGAACAACAATCTATGTGATTCTGAATAGACCATTCCTCAATTCATTGCTGACTGATAATCTGGTCAGTGAAAATCAAATTCTAGAGACCATTCCCTGGGCCTGGCCCTACTTCTGGGCCATTGAATTAGCATATCAACAATAATTGGATAAAGGTATCCTCTCTCTTTTAGCACTTTGCTAATCTCTTCAGGAATTTAGCCTGCACCAATTGGTGTTATAATTATAATAAAACTTTGCTCCTTGACCAGGAAATGGGTTCAAGCCTGGAAATTCTTTGAGACATTTTGAAACATCTGTCTATGACCCCAACTTTTGGGGTTCCCTTTCCAATTTCAACAATTATATTACATTTAAAGTTTATTTTGTATATCTAAATTAAATGCCCTGTAAATGTTAGGTTGACATAATGTCTATATTTAAACTCTCATAGCATTTTATCTGTATCTTTGCTATGAAATTGTGATTATTATAGGTAAATAAAGTGCTTTGTAATGTACTTATATGTGCACATGTTTTATCTGTTCTACATTGTAAGTTACTAAAGAGCATGGGTTATGTTTTATGAATCGTTTGATTCCCTATGACTCCTTGAACATGGTGACTTCTATCTAGATTGTATTTAATAAGTTATTTATATATAAAGTACCTTACTTAAACATTTTTTCCAGTGTTCTTACTATTTTTTTTTCTTAATTACTGGTCTCCATTTTTTCCTTTTTTGTTATATATATTGTCTATTACAGGATCAGATTTTAGAATATGGAGTTATATAGTGTCATGAGTGCTGGATCTAGAATTACACATACTGGGTTCAAATTCTTATTCAGTCATTTACTACCAATGTGACTTTGAGTGAATTATTTAACTTAATTGACATGCATGTTCTCATCTATAAAATGAAAACATCAAACTAGTTGACTTCTTAGTATATATTTTTCTTTCTCCCCCTGAATTTTAGTTAAAAATATTAATAATTGTATTGGCATATGTTTTCAGGAAAGTGTATATATAAGTGTGTGCATATGTATGTGTTGGGCAAATATGCAATTATTCCAAATCCTTTCCACACAAATGAAATGTAACATCAATATTTAGCTTCAAACTCAACAAATTTCCAAAGATTAAAAAAAATCAATTTACAGATTAATATATCATTTTCTATTCCTCAAACTTACCATCTGAAGCTAATGTATATCATGTAGGTGTGGTACCTTTAAGAATTGACTTATTTCTTTCTTTCTGATTCCCAACCCCTCCTAGTTGATGTAATTATCAATCAAGGACCTTTTGATTCACAAATCCTGATCCTTTTGAATTCCAATAGAAGATCCGGACCTGTCCCAGCCCCCACCGGGATCTGAGCCAACTTGGGCCTACACCCATAGGCCCCTCTAGCTAAATCTCCCATTATAAAAAGGGACAAGCTGGGACCCCCTCTTTGCAGAGGTTCCAAACATGCCAGCCTTACACCTGGCATCTCAGGACCCTCTGTCCACTGGACCCTCTGTTTGGTGCCCTTCTTATCTCTACCTTCACCTATAACCTTACTTCCAAACCCCATAATAAACCTCTTTTATCAATCTAGCTTTTTGGACCAATAAATGCTTTTCCTGGGGACTCACACTGCCACTAGACTTCATTTAACTCAATATACTTGTGCACCCAAGGGAGTTACAGGGGAGCTCTATTTGACTCCCTGTACATCAAGCCTGCCACTAGACCTTCACCCTAATTTCATTTAGGTACCCCATATCTATCCCTCATCATATATACTGACTCACATTTACCTTGAAAAGTAAATATAATTTCTAAATTATCTAATGAGCTAAAAGGAACTAACAGGAGTCATAAAAAATTCTTTAAAAATAAACAAGACACCAGAGCAAGATTAGTTTCCCACAGAATTTTATAAAGAGGAAATTACAAAGAATGCTTAATAATCATTTAGTGGAATTACTCAATTGTAATTTAGCAGATGTGAACATTTCTAACTCACTGATGGAAGTACAAATCACAATCATGCTCAGACTTGAGGAAGACACAACAAAAGCTACATTATCTGACCCATAGAACTTATATTAGTTAAGAAACTGTTTATCTCCATATTTCCAAAGACACTAGTTGACATAATTAGAGAACAGGTCATCATAAGTAAATAATTTTTTTAAATAAATAAGCATTTGGAGAATATTATAATAACTTTAGATTTAAAGCATGAGAAATCATCTTTTGATTGACTAGAAATAGAATTCCTTCAGAAATTATTAGGGAGAAATATAATTTGTAGAAAGTTTTTTTTTCTCCTAAGTAACTGACAACTATGAAAAACCAAAAACATTCTCACAAGCAAGGAACAACATTAAACTCTAGCAAAAGTGATATCTACTTGCTCATAAATTGGGGAATGGCTGAATAAGTTGTGCTATATGAAGGTAATGGAATATTATTGTATAAAAAATGAGAAGCAAGCTGATTTTAGAAAGACTTGGAAAAAATTACATGAATTGATGCTGAATGAAACAAGCAGAACCAGGAACATATTGTACACAGTAACAACAAGATTGTGCAGTGATCAATTATAGTTCGACTTGTTTCTTTTCAGTGATTCAGTGATCCACTAAATCCCAATAAACCTTGGACAGAAAAAGCCATTTGCAGTCAGGGGAAAAAAATTATGGAAAGTGAATGGAAATCAACACATGTTATGTTTGCCTCTTTTTTTCCTGTTTTTTATTATCTCTTGTGATTTTCCCCTTTTGTTCTGATTTTTCTCTCCCAACATGTTTTATAAAGAAATGTGTGTTAAAAATGTTAATATGTATGTAACTAGAAAAATAAAATAATTAATAAAAATTTATATCTACTTATCAAGACGAATGGTATTCAAATTAAAAACATAAATTTAGAATAGAAAGGGAAGATATAGGTAAAAGAATACTGACCTTTCCCAGTACCTCTTAAATCTAGTGCTTCCCTCTATTAATTGTTTCCTATTGATCCTTTATACAACTTGTTTGTACATATTTAATTGCATGCTATCTTCCCCATGAAAATGTAAGCTCCTTGAGGGGAGAACCAACTTTGCCTCTTTTTGTATTCTTAGCAGTTAGCACAATGTGTGACACATAATAAACATTTAATAAATGTTTATTGATTGACTAGTCTGTGAGTATGGAGACCTATTTGATCTCTGGAAAATTATTTCACTTGCCAGACTTTAATTTTCTAATCTCTAAAATGAGTTGATTGGACTTGATGATCTTTAGATTTTTCCCTAAATAAAATTTTCTGTCTGCTGCTTTTTATGACTCAGGTTGAAGCAATTCTTCTACTTCATGACAAATAGTCTAAGTAATCATTACTCATTTTACATTAAATATGGTCATACAGTCATAGGATCAGTAATTTAAATAAATGTGTCAAGCAATGGCACAATCACATTTAAAGGGCAGAAATTTCTTTACCCTTAACTACAAAATATGGAATAGCTAAACCATATCATCAGAAGAATCTTCCCTACAGTCAAATCCTGATGTCAAGAAAAGTGGGAGGTTAGAATAGTTATTCAAATTAAAGTATTATTTCATCCAAAGTACATAATTATTTCTTAGAGAGTTGAGTGCCCTTTAAAATTTTTATTTCCAAGGAAAAAAATTACACAAGATTAGAACACTTAAAGAAAATCTGTAGTCTAAAATACCTAAGTGTATAGCATAAGTGAAGTTAAATGATCTAAAATAAAATGAGATATAAGAATACCTATTATATATTTCATATAATTTGCAGTATTTATATAAATCAGCATATGTTACAATTTTGGGTTTTGATACTATTCATATTGTTAGTATGGAAAAATTAAAATGAAAAATTTTAAGAAAATATATCTCAAAACCTAAGTCCTTCAGGAGTCCTCCTGAAGGAGGACCTCCTATCTTGACATTCTTTCTTATTCTGATGATGCTTGTGTTTGATATCCTTTTTATTTATATATATATACATATATATAAACATATATAAATACATATTATATATATATCTTATACATAACTGACTTTTAGTTCCAACAAAATCCTTCCTTTTATAGAAAGCTTTACCTAATGCCTCTTAATCCACATTGCCTTCCCTCTATCATTAGCTCCTTTATATCCTGTATGGAACTTGCTTTATATATATTTGCTTGCATATTTCCCTCATTAGATTTTAAGATGCTAAAGAGCAAGACCTGTCTTTTGAATCTTTTTGTGCTTAGGACTGTCCCTGGCACATAGTCAGCCCTTAGGAAGTGTTGACTGATTGACTGAATTCTAAAGGTATATGTACCTCTTCTGAGATCTTTTCAGTGTCACATTGTTTTCACTTTCTTTGTATCCCTAGTGCATGGTATATAATAAGCACCTAATAAAAACTTGCTGATTGGCTAAGATCAACCTTTGTGAAAGAAATATTGTATAACATTTTAAAAAAGATTATAAGTATCTGTTTCATAGATTTATTTAGTCTATTTGGTTAGTATGTCAGTATATATATATATATATATATATATATATATATATATAAACTGAGCCAACATTAAATATGAGGAAGAAAGCTTACCATGATCTTGGAAAAATCAAAATTACTGGCGATCTAATAATCAAAACCGTAAACTAGAGTAAAATAGAGAAATATGGCAATATAAATATATAAATTGGCAAATAAATACATTGGCTGAAAATGGATGTATTACATAAAATAGAGTTTTATGTTAGTTATGTACCACAAGGAGTACCAAGTTGGAAAGAAAGGTCCACATATACTAAATAGATACTAAAGCTGAATAAATAATACTAAAGCAGCAATTTTTATGGAAGCAAAGAATAAAGCAGATGCCCATTAGTTAAGGAATGGCTAATCAAATGAGTATCATTAGCTGTTCCTGCATAGCAAAAAAAAGAATAATAATAATGTGAAAGATAACAGGGAAGCAAAAGAAAATTTACATGAATGGATACAATCTGAATGACAAAAGCAGAACCAGGCAAAGAACTCACAAAGTAATGAGAAGAATGAATATTTTAAAACTATAGCAACAAAATAAAATTAAAATCAAAAGTGATAAATAATTATGACCAAACTTGACCCTGAAGAAAAAATACACTTCACTTTCCTTTTTTTTTTCAGGGTAAGGAATACTGAATATACAGTTAGATTTAATTGATATCTATCTTTTTATCTATCTAATATTGGTTGAACTAATTTTTTTCCATAATTTTTTAAAATAATGGATGTCTAAGAAATGGCAATGTTAAGTAATATCCTGGGAAAATAAAAGTGATATAAAAACAAAAATCAATAAACAATTAAAAAAAATCAAAGATAGGTAAGTTTTGTTGATGTGCAATAGAAGGCACTAACATTGATGACTATAGATCTACTGAAGTATTGAAAAAGAATAAACATGTTTTCAGTTTCATCTACTGCCCAGAATATAACAATATTCAATTTCTCATTTACTTTTGAGGGCTGCTTTTCTAATAGTATGTATTACTGAAGTCCTAAGTTCATTTATCAGAAATTTATGAATGATTTTAAAGTCTGCTATATCAAAACTGTTTTTCTTCATGCTGTCCCTTGTACTATGTCCCTGATATTATCTGTCATGCCTATTCTTTTGTGATATTTTCTCCAGGTGTCTCTTTGTTCATTATTTCTTCTGCTGACTCTCTTACTGAGTCTCAAATAACTTCAATCTTGTGGTTATTATAACTTCATTTCTACTTCATCTCCAGCCTTTCACTATTTCACAGCTTCCCCAATCCATTCCACACATCTCAACAACAACCATCTTTCTCAAGCATTCATTTGATTATGGGTGACAGATATGTGATAGAAAACAAACACAACTGCTTTACATTTTCCAGAGGTATTTTGGACTATTGAAAAAAAATCAAAAAGACCTACTTGAAAAAGCAGTGCTTAAGAGCAACAATGAAGAATGTTATTGCCACTGATGACTTTACAACCTTTTTTCAGAATTTCCTGTGATTCATACTTTGATTTTGTGAGATCAATAAATTAGATGTGTGGTCATAAAAATTATTTGGGTTTTGGTGAACCTTCTTTAAGATGGGTAAGTGGTAAAAACAATGTCTTTGTTTTTCTATGTCATGCACATGTATGTAATAAATGTTAAATAATTTTTTATTGCCTTGCTTTGCCATTTAAGGATGACCAATATTTTTTTTCAATCCTATTCTTGTTCTTAATGTATAGTTATGGTTTGGATCATAGGCACAGAAATTGTAAGTGATATTTTTGTAAACAGAACTCAAGACTATTAGAATATTTAGACATTTTCTTCTGTTCTTGTTTTCTTCCTTCCCTCCAACAATACTAACAAATTCCAATAAATACTCAATTCCAAAATCATGACAGATATGTGACCTGATAAGAAAAAAAAAACCTTAAATTTATTTATTTGAGCTGATCTGTGGACTGCATTTGTTTTAATTTTTTTAAGCATTTCAGTTTTAAAATTTTGAAACAATGTTTTGATGTTAAACAATTGCAAATAGGCATTTAGATTTTTACTGTTATAAGAATCATCCTTTACTCATCAAAATCATCAAAAACAAAAACAAAAAACAATGAGAATTTAATTTTCAAAACAATTTTCTTGGCTAAATTTAATTTCCCCAAATCAATGTCAATTTCCATACATACCCAGATATTTCTTAATGAAAAAAACATTTGTTTTTCATCAATAAAAATACATTTGGAAGATAATTGGCACACATGAATATTTTAGTTTCAGCATTAATTTGGCATTACCACCAGGAGTTGGCAGTTTCTTCTGTGCTTGCCTTTGTCATCCTCCATATGTACTCAAGTAATGAAGCCAACACCTGTGGTCATAAAAAAGCCTATACACGGAAGCTGCAGGACTCAGATTCCTATGCTGAAATAAATTTCAAAAGAAGAAGCATTTGGATATGTGACTGGTTTTCTTGTTAGTTTCTTTCAAGGACAGCTAAGACTGCTGTAGTGCTGGGTATTGTGTGAATTCATTCTCATCCTGGAGGGAGTTCTATTTTCCAAACCACAGGCACTTTGACCATTTCTACTTCAAATTAAGGTGTGAGGTCCATACAGAAACATCTACTTGAGATTCACTTATAACATCAAGCAGGTTGTCATAAGCAACATTTTGCTCTTATCCATGATAACGGGGCTGTCCTGATTGTTCACAAGCACTAATACTCTTTTTTTTGACCCTATTCTGTTATGTGTTTGTGTATCACAATAAAAGAAAACAAGACCAAGATCTAGGGTCACTCATGTCTGAATCTGGAGTAAAGAAAATATGGTTGGGAAGTTTTTGATTTTCAATAAGTCTTTAAAAATAACAAATCCTATTTCTATTACTTTTTTTTATAATCTAGTCTAATTATGACTACATAACATATAACATATAACTATGACTACATTTCTTTTTATTTTAAAGAAATAAATTCTCTGGGGCCAAAAGTTGTTTCATTTCATCTTTGTATCCTGGGTAGATAGTACAGTGCCTAAGTTCCCCCTGGGCATTTAATAAGTATATTTTTATTAGTTATTTCAAGTAGAAAACACTGGAATCTCTAGTTTTCTTCAAAGAATAGCTCTCTTTCTGCCTTCTTTCTAAGACTTTTCTGAACCTCCTGGTTTTAGTTCTTCCTCCCTCTGGAAATCATTTTGCATGTACTTTGTCTGTGCTTAGAAAGTAGGAAAAATGTCTAAATATTCTAATAGTCTTTTGTTCTGTTTATAAAAATATCATTTACAGTTTCTATGCCACAAACCATGGCTATACAACTATTAAGAATAAGAATAGGATATAGTTCCTCCTTAAATGGCAAAGCAAGGCAATAAGCAATTATTAAACATTTATTACATATATGTGTGTGACATCAAAAAACAAAGACTTTTTATTTTTTTACCACTTACCCATCTTAAAGAAGGCTCACCAAAATCTAAATAATTTTTATGACGACACGTCTAATTTATCGATTCCACAAAGTCAGAGTATGAATCACAGGAAATTCTGAAGAAAGGTTGTAAAGTCATCAGCAGCAATAACATTGCTGTTCCACCAATAAAGCTCTTCATCTTTATCTCACTTGAATTTTCTCTGGCTGTCCCCTCATGCTTGAAATACTCTTCCTTTACATGTTTATCTACTGGCTTTCCTTTCTTCCTTTAAATATCAATTAAAATCTCATTTTTACATGAACCTTTTCTCAAGCTTTTTAAGAATTCTAATGGTTTTTCTCTCTTAATTATTTCTTAATCATCCTGCATATAGATTGTACATATTCCTTTGCTATTGTCACCCACATTAGACTGTGAATTTCTTTTGGTCAAGAACTGTAGTTTGTTTATTTTTTTTTAAATTGTCTCTAGAATTTTGTACATCTGGAAAAAATAGGCAATTAAAAAATATTTATTGACTGATTGAGTAGTATCACCAGTACCTAGCACAGATTTTTATAAGAACTCCATAAATGTTGAAATTAATTTTTAAATAAATTTTTGTGGCAATTTTATTCATGCAGAGCTTCCTGATAACTCCATAGCTCCAATGCTACATGCATGCCACATACTTCTCTGCAGTTACTAGAAATGCAGAGTGTAATGGATTTATCAGCTGCCCTCACTCCTTTCTATATTGTTGCAGTTGAGTGAATCTATATCATGTCCTATCTTATAATGATTTTATTTGGTTACTATTGCTTGAGTTCATTATTACTGATATCTATTTTCTGTATTTACTCATCTCCCTTTGTTACCCATTCCCCATTTTATTTTTTTAGTCAAGTTCTCTGTTTGAAGGATACATTTCCTTAGATTTCCATTAACTCATTAAAATAATTGTGTGTTTATCACCATACTCTCTTCTCTTCAATCAAAACAATGCAGTAATCTCTGTGGCAAGTTACAAATTTATGCTAATAAATATCTTATGTTTTACATGTTCTTTATAATTCTGGGTGCAATCCCAGGGCATAATAATCATAAAATGTATGCCCCAATGAATACCAAAGAATAATCACCACCAGAACAATAAAGAGGACCTCAGATTATCAGTGTTTTAATGTATTGTAAAAAAGAGAAGAGAATCCAAATTTAATAACCCACTTATTCAATTGCTTGTTTATGTGTCAGCAACAGGGATGTAGCAGCAGTTGTCTATTTTACCTAAAAGGGTGAAGCATACCTAATTTATACTAATTTTATCTAGTTTCTTATATGAGTGAGAGAGCTAAAGCATTTATTGAAACACTATGCTAAGCACTGGGGATAAGTACAAGTAAAAAAACCCAACCTCCAGAAGGAAGGGGGGGGGCACTCTATTTTTTTAATTGTATTTTATCATCCCCCACAATTTAATGGGAAAAAACAACACTTAAAAGGAAACTCGAAAAGGGAGGGGCAAAGAGAGTACCTACATGGAATCAAGTTTGCTAGAGAAGTAAGTGAAAAATCCTAGACAGTCAGGAATGATACTAAGAGTGAAATAAGTAGGTATGTCCTGGGAACCCAACAAAATAGGTTCAGTTCAGGAACTCACCAGTCAGATAAGAGGGCTGCAAAGTGGAGGCGTCTCAGAGTGTGTGATGAAGCAAATATAAAAATGTAACCAAACTAAGTTTGATGGAAAATTGTTTGATTAGCAATCTCATGTCATAGGCAGGTAGAACATTAGGAACTGGCCAGTCAAGTCCCCATTTTCCATTTTGAACATTTTCACACTAGCAGATTCAGTCAAGGTTTAGGTTAGAAGATGTAGATATTAGAAGGGGGCATATCTAAAATAAAGGCAACCTACTCTGAGAAAAGTTAGATCCACAAACCAAAAGTTATTTTCTCCCTAGACTACCATCTTCAGATAATAAAATCACATTATCTTCCTATAGAAATTAAGAAATTAGTCTCAAAACTTCATAACTGTGCTTATTGTTATTAACACAATGGCAATTAAGCAATAGCCATCTGATATAACGTCCAGTTTAAAATTAAAAAAAAAAAAAAACTTTGAAAGGAAACCTGGTGTAATGGATAGGAAACTGAAATTGAAAAGTTAGTAGAGATTGAGTTCAAATTCTATCTTAGACACAAATTTTATAACCTGGGCAAATCATGCCCTCTATATATTTTGATTTTCACATATGAAAAGGGACCTGAGCTCAGTGATTTCTTTCTTTCTTTTTTGCATATATATTTTTTATTATTATAGCTTTTTATTGACAGAATATATGCATGCATAATTTTTCAACATTGACCCTTACAAACACTGCTGTTCCAACTTTTCCCTTCCCTTTTCCCTTCTTTCTCTAGATAGCAGGCAGTCTCATACATATTAAGCATGTTAAAGTATATCTTGAATACAATATATGTATTATACAGTACTCTTGTTGCACAAGAAAAATCAGACATAGAAAGGTAAAAATAACCAGGGAAGAAAAACAAAAATGCAAGCAAACAACAACAGAAAGAGTGTAGATGCTATGTTGTGGTTCACATTCATTTCCCAGTGTTCTTTTGCTGGGTGTAGCTGATTCTGTTCATCACTTATCAATTGGAATTGAATTGGATCCTCTTGTTGCTGAAGATGGACTCAGTGTTTTCTAAGATTCCTTTGGCTCTAAATTCATAATCTGATCATACAGAGGGCATCCTATAAGGTTTTTTTTTTTTTTAGCAGTTCTGAAAAGTAAGGGTACATTAGCCTTAAAAGCAGTATTCGTCACAGAAATGTTCTCTCTGGATATATAATTGTTTTAAGCAGTATTGCAGCATTATGAGTAGAGGTGTGAAATTATCACGATTTGGGGTTTCTTTGAGAACCAGTAATGTGATATTAGATAAATGGCTTTTGTTTTAGACTTTCTTTGCTTTATTGTCTGCCACTTGACTTTTCTGTAATCTTCTGTTCCTAGAAATTTCCATGCCTTCTGATGGACTGGTAAGGGGAAAGGGGGCATCTCTGCCCTTCTCATTTTCTTCTTGACTAATTAGATGTGGCTCTGAGAAACTTTGTCCCTTCTTAGAAAACAGTAAATCCCTAAATATTTTCATGGTGTTCTTGTATGTGAAATTGCTTTAGGATATTGAATTTGCCCTAACATGTGAAGGACAAAACACAAGCATCTATATCTAAAATTAGTATTCATCAGAACTTGAGTAATTTGAATGTGGTATTTCTAAAGGGTGGCTTTTACAGTATCATCAATTCCATTATTCCTGTAGATCCTGTCACAGTGCTCATATGATTATTCATACAGTATGTACTTTTTTCCAGATCCCCTTTCTTTTCCCCCCTATTTCCTCATGTTCTTGGATATCTCATATTATACCTTGTGTCTTCTCTTACATGAGTTAAATTGGGCTGTATAACAGTATTATTACTGTTAGTATTTTAGTATCTCTTGTTGAACTATGGCTTGTAAAAATCTCTGAATCCTAAAACAGCTAATATGGAATAGGATAGCTCAATAATAAGCACAGGTAATGTCCACAGAGAATTAATGTTATTGAGGCATATATTGTTTTTGTGACTTGTATATGTGCATAAATTTGTTAGGTGCTTATAGTTTTTATAGATGCCTATTCTCTTCACTCCCCATCGCATTTCTAAGTAAGTTTGTTTATTTTTGTTTTGCCATTAGTGAAAACAAATATATAACAACCATACAAATTATAATCGCCCTTTACAAATAGAAGCCCTTTACAAATAGACTTTTCCTATACATAGGAAAAGTCCAGTGGGATGGAAGAAACTTAAGCTACAAAATTGAGCTTGGTGGAAAGTAGGTCCTAGTGATTGTTTACCTATTTATTTTTCTTTAAGTTTTAAAATATTTAGGAAGATTAAGGAAGATTATAATCACTAACAATAGTGGCAAGTTTTCCAAGAATTAATGAGTACAAATGTGGGATTTATAATTATATATTTTTTTGATTTGTTTTTGTGGAGAAGTCTTATGGGAGAGAGAATGAATAAATTGCTAAATACATCTAACACACAACTATGCCAACAGATTATTCTCTTCTGTGAAATGAGAATTAATAATCTACCTATTCTTTTATTTAAAAAAATTAATGACAAATGTTTCCAAATTTTGTATGGAAATTATTAAACTGATTTAAAAGGAATTTTGGGAAAAGGTTAAGAAACTTTTCTTCAATCCATAACTGTAATGCATGTAATTGTGTCTTTTTAATATGTATATTGAACTTTTTAGATGACACTTAGATTCATTCATTTAGATTTCCTTTTAGAGTCCTTTAAGTTTTAGCTCTTTTTAGAGTTCCCTTAGCAAAATGAATTTATTTGTAGTATATTTTTGTTTGATTGTACCCACGAAAATCCTTTTAAGTAGAAAAATATTTGACTATAGACTTATTTAAAAAGACCATGCTTAAGGATAATAAATGTGTTCAATAATTTCACAAAACAGAGATATCTTACCTTTGTTAATAAGATAAAGAAGACTCTACTGACAAAGGGAGATAACATCAAAATGAATGATGAGATATTTTTCTGAATGTGACAGTGTAGGAATTTCTTTCTTTTATAGTGTATGCATTATATTCACACATTTTTTTTTTTTTTAGAGTCTCCCTTTCTCACCCAAGCTGGAAGTATAGGAGATGAAGGGACACTCTGGCCTCATTGTGATCCCAAGGGAACTTCTACCTGTTCAGTTTCTGAGGGAAATTGAGTTTCTGAACTGGGCTTTCCCCATTCTTAGTAACCTGGAATCAGCCTCCTCCCATTCTCCCTTTGGAGAAAAAGACAACAGAGGAACAGAAGAGATCAGAAGAAAAACCAGAGAGAACCACAAGGAGAACAGCTTTGAAATTTATATATTGGAGTAAATATATCAGAAGATAAACAAATTCTCCATAATAATATATATACATTTATATAGGACTTGGAACCAGGATGAACTGAATTTAAATCCTGCCTCAAACACTTACTAGCTGTGTAATCCTGGGCAAACTATTTAACCTCTCTCAGCCTTAGTTTCCTCATCTTTAAAATGAAAATAATACTATCATCTGCCTCCTTGTGTTGTTGTGAGAATAAAATGAGATAACATGTATAAAGTTCTTTTTACACTATAAAGTGTTAGATAATGCTAGCTATTATCATTAAGATTATTATCATCATTATTTTATCTTCTCCTGTCCTACAATGTATATGGAATGCTCATCTTAGCTAGTGTTTGTTAAGTTCAAAATTTAAAAATGAAAACCAAAACCAAAACCAAATAGACATAAAAATGATAGTGGAAAGAATAAAGCATTATCAGTCAGTTACTAGGATTGGTACTTGCACTCTTCCATTAATAACTCTGTGATGTTAGAATGTGACTTTAGTGACTTGGGCCTCAGTTTTCTGGTCTGAGAAAAAAAAGTGGCTTAGACCAAATGATTCTAATAAATCCAAGGACTTTGCAGAGCAAACATTTTCTGTTATTTTCTGTTTTTATTTCAAAATTGAATACATAATTGACAGAACAATAATTTCTGATTCTGTGATTCTTACATATTTCATTAAGCCTTAGTACTCTCATAATTATGTGATGTTTTGAATATTTTGGTGGTGTTATATGAGTGATAAAATTGAAAGATTTGATGTAAAGCTATAGGAGTTTATTTTCTCATTTTTAGAGTATTTATTTTATCAATGTGTTTGCAAAGATTTGAGGTATTAATAATGAAAAAAAAATTATATCTAAATCAGTGTTCAAATCTGTCTCAAATCAGAACTGGCATAAGTGTATTCTTCTCTAATACCTGCTCAGGATTAATACAGAAAGAGAAGAATAGTTTCCCCTTAGCTTTGAGAGAGCAACATGCCTACATATAAAGCATTCTGTGATACTGAATCCCTGGGGACATGCTATGGGTAGAAAAAGATTAAAAAGGTCTGGGGAATAATCTATCTCAGGGAGGCTTTTAGTGGTTTCTAATTAAAAAAAAAAAGACAAAAAGGTTCTGAGAACTTGATCCATATGATCTTTATCCAGTAGAGGTTTGCAGATTGCTATGCTTTTAACCTGGCATCTTTACAAATAAAAACAATACCTCAAAACAAAAATTTTAAAAGTAGCAACTCTATAAGAAATCTTTTATAAACACTATTTTCTCTGGCAATATAGTGTTACTCTATTTTCATTAGTTCAGTGGGTCATTTCCTTGCTACCATGAAAATCAATGGTTCCAATAATATTCCAGATTATCTCACAGGGATTTTAAAAACTGATTAAAGCAAATCAAAATTTCTATAGTATCAATAATTGTTTTGATGAAGGCTTAGTAAAACATCATCATTTGTTTATTATGATACATACATTATTTTCTTAAATATCCTCTTTTCCCCTATGGACCAGAGCAAGGCAAACATAGTGAGAAACATCCAAAAAGATCTGTAATTTTGCTCCTGCCTTCCAGCATAATCTTAATTATTTCTCTTAGGACTCATGTCCATTCTAGTTTCCCTAATATGAGTCTTTGACATTATACTAACACTATACATTTTTGCTTTATGTAATAACCCATGTAATGTATACTTGGTTATCAATATGAAAATTTTCATAAAAGAACTAAAAAGAATACCGAGATTTAGAGCTATAAGAAATCATAGAAATAATCTAATCTAATACTCCCATTTAACAGTAATGGATTTGGGGGTCCAGAGAAATTAAGTGATAAGTGCAGGATCACACAAATAACTAATTTAATATCTCTAGGCTTTGCATGTAAGGAGTGAATGTGGATCACAACAAAGTATTTTCACCTTTTATCTTGTTGTTTGTTTGCTTTTTTTCTTCCTCATTTTTCCCCTTTTTGATCTGATTTTTCTTGTGTTACATGATAAATGTAGAAATATGTTTGGAAATTGTCCATGTTTAATCTATATTGGGGCTAATCTTAGATTTTATTTCAAATTTTCAAATTAATTCAAACATTTCAAAACTAATGCTTTTTCCAAATAATAGCTTTTACTTAAATACCTTGAAAGATACAAAATTCAACAGGTATGAATATTTCTTCTACTAAAGCAGGTCACAACCCATGTAATCCTTCTAGTCCCATGTAACTCTTATTCAAGTTTTCCCATGTATCTTATTGAGAGGCTTGACCTAACATTCTAAATGGGTTATCGAGATTTCAGATGGGTTATCCATTTATTAACTTTCATTGTACAATATGGCCATCCATCTTCCTTTCCTTATATAGAACCTTAATAATGTATTTTAAGACTCTTCAATCTAAGTTTCCATTAGAAACTGGCTATAACTTTCCTCTATTTAACATATTTCATTCCATTAATCTTGAGAGATATTGAGGTTTTGAGTGCTTTTAAAAATTCTATTTATGTGCTATTTGAATGATCTCTGAGGATTTAAAGTAGAAGAGATATACAATTATTCTTTGGAACTCTAAGATGATCTCTATCTTAACCCACAAAATATACATGAAGCTTTTAAGTGTGAAAAGCTTGAATGGGAAGATTGGAAAATAAAAATTTTAAGGCATAATAGCTGTGGAAACCTAACTAAGGATGAAAATTTAAAGACAGAATCAACCCAGGAAAATGGTATAAACATACCTGGAGGTATAGTCATCAAAATCAACTTAACTGAAGCAGAGGTGAAAATAAAATATTCCACAAACTTAGTTGTAGGGCCCTGGCAAAGTCAGAAAGAATATGTAAATGTATTAAGGAACAACAGTTTAGGTTTTATGAATTTCCATAATAACTTGATATTCTGACCAAGTCAAATTTCTGATTGTTAGAGATACTTATATATATTGTAGAAAGACCACTAATGATAGCTGTGATTTTGATATTTGTTGATGCATATGCTTAGCTCAGAGTCCAGCATTTAATAATGGTTTTCGAATGATTGGATAATCTCCTCGCTGCATATAGTCTGTTATAACTACAATTAAGTCAAAATATTAGAGGATCATTAACAAAAAGTATTAAAATGGTCAAATATTCAAAATTTTAAAATATAGTCAGTCAGCTTGATGACTTGCCTCAGAAAAATCCACTCATTCCACAAAATTTCTTCATTTTACAAGCATTTTTCTAGCTCTTGCTCTGTGTAGAACATGTATTAGAAAGTAAGGGAAATGTGATGAGACAATATAAATTCTCCACATGTTCTAGAATGGATTAAATGAATTGAAAATGCATACTTAGAAAGGAAAGTAAAGATCACTGAGTTATAATAAAAAGTAACTAAGAACAAGACAGACCAGACTTTTCTTTTTTCATCAAATTTCCTTTTCTTTTATAGACTGGTAAATCAGGAGAATGCTATCTATCTATAGTTATTCTGATTTTAATAGTTAACAAAATCACTTTTGGTATTTTTATTGAAAAGATGGATAAATCTTTGTGTGATGAATGGACTTTAATGGGCCTATGACTATGTGAGGAGGTCAGAGGGATGAAACTAATAATGAATTAAATTATTTTTGATTTAGTTTTGTTACAAAATTCTTATTAATAGTTTGGATTAAATTGAAGAAAATATAATTTCTTCAAATTTTTGGATGATATAAAGTTTGGTGTCATAGTGAATAAAGAAATGAAAAGAATCAGAATTTAGACAGATCTAGATATGTTGAGATAATAAACTGAATTTAACATGGTGAGACTTAATAGTCACAACTGTAGTGCTTTATAATTAATTTTTTAAAAAATCAAATGTAGGAGTATAGGATATCAGATATCTGGCTTAATTTCAATCCATATGAAGAAGTCCTGGAGGTTTTCATTGATATCCTGTTCAGAAGGTTTTAAATGCGATGTGGATGACAAAAATGATAATGTAGACTGTTTAAAGTAATTGTTGAACACAGAACTAGATAGGAAATTGCCTCATTCTTTTACATCTGGAGGTTTGAGGATTAATTTTGGGACCTCCTATATAAAACTTCTATTGACAAACTAAAACTCTTTCAAAAAAGTATGAAAAAGATCCTGAGGAGATGGAAAATTTTGTAATATGAGGACTCCCTGAAGAAATTGGAGATTTTTTGTAATGGGCCAGAACTCTGAAACCAGAATTCTTACAAGATGTTAACTAAGTGAAATTGATAAGACAATGGTTATCTAGTTTAGCGTGGTGATTAATAGTTCTCTAGTTCAGTATGATTGATTTAATCTTACAACAAATAATGATTCCCTAGTGATATAATGTTTGGGTTATGCTCAGTATACTGCATATAAACTGGGACAAACTCAGCCAGAGGGAGACTCAGAAGGGCCAGGGTTAGACTCAGAGGGCTAGGAGGCAGACTGGGAGAAGACAGAGGGCTGGAGGCTGGAACATAAACCCTCAGACTGAGACAGACTTCAAGACAGAGACCGTTGTGGTGGTCCTCCTCCCTTCCTCACAGAAACCAAGATACATTCTGAAGGCTCTCCAGAAAGCTAGCCAGGCTCCAAGTAAAGGAGACAGAAGAAGGAGATAATAAAGAATTTGGACTTTATCCTTACTTATTCTCATGGTGATTACTCTGCTGAAATGAAAGCTGGTTCAGAGATATCCAGAAAACCAATCAGAACACTACAATTTTTAAGAGCAGAAAGGGGAAAGACATGATCCCTGTTTTCAAATATTTGAAATATTTCAAATATTGCAAAAGATAGTTAAAAAAATTTTTTTCGGAATCTTCAGAAGTAAGAAACATAATTATGAGGCTATGGGAGTCCTTTACATAAAGGTAAATTTAGACTAAATAAAATAAACACTTTTTTATTAACTGAAAAGATACATAAGTGGAATGAAATGTCTAATGAGGTAATCAGATAACCTACTACTTGTGTAATTAAGCAACATCTGGAGGAGCATTATGAAAGATTGTGGAGAACACCTGTCAGACTGGCTAGAATGACAGGGAAAGATAATGCAGAATGTTGGAGGGGATGTGGGAAAACAGGGACACTAATACATTGTTGGTGGAATTGTGAATACATCCAACCATTCTGGAGAACAATTTGGAACTTGCTCAAAAAGTTATCAAACTGTGCATACCCTTTAATCCAGCAGTGTCACTACTGGGCTTATACCCCAAAGAGATCATAAAGAAGGGAAAGGGACCTGTATGTGCACGAATGTTTGTGGCAGCCCTCTTTGTAGTGGTCAGAAACTGGAAACTGAGTGGATGCCCATCAATTGGAGAATGACTGAATAAATTGTGTTATATGAATATTATGCAATATTATTGTTCGGTAAGAAATGACCAACAGGATGATTTCAGAAAGGCCTGGAGAGACTTACACGAACTGATGCTGAGTGAAACGAGCAGGGCCAGGAGATCATTATATACTTCAACAACAATACTATATGATGATCAATTCTGTTGGACCAGGCCATCTTCAGCAATGAGATGAACCGAATCAGTTCCAATGGAGCAGTAATGAACTGAACCAGCTATGCCCAGCAAAAGAACTCTGGCAGATGACTAAGAACCATTACATTGAATTCCCAATCCCTATATTTTTGCCTGCCTGCATTTTGGATTTCCTTCACAGGCTAATTGTACAATATTTTAGAGTCCGATTCTTTTTGTATAGCAAAATAACTGTTTGGTCATGTATACTTTTGTGTATTTAATTTATAATCTAATATATTTAACATCTACTGGTCATCCTGCCATCTTGGGGAGGGGCTGGGAGGAAGGAGGGGAAAAATTGGAACAAAAGGTTTGGCAATTGTTAATGTTGTAAAATTACCCATATATATAACTTGTAAATAAAAAGTTATGAAATTAAAAAAAGATTGTGTAGAAAGGATTCATACACAGGACAGAGAAGAATGCTGTACCCTAATGTTCAAAATATCATTACTGAGGTTGTAGAAAAGAAATGTTTTTTTGCTATGCCTCTGTTAATTATGCCTAATTATCAACACTAATTATATCTTATTCACACTGTTGACTGAGAACAAAAATGTGAAATAAAGGCTTACCCTCAATTATTCTAGGGGAAAGGAAAGATGATCAATTGAATGATAAATAAAATAAATTGAAGAATAAGGGGAAAAGAAAGATGATAAAAGAATAGAATATAAGGGCACAAAGAAAGGAAAGTAAACATTCCAAATTATTTGCTTGGACTCAGATAATGTCAATGAAGGCAAATTCACTAAAAAACCAAAGTTACCCCCCTTCTCTATCCAGCTTCAAATACTGGTTATATGTATAATAAATTTTTGAGTTGGTAGTATATATTTACAATGCCATGTCAGAATATAATCACTTAAGATAAAGAAACTATTCTAAAATGCTCCATTTTTTGTTATTCAGGAATTTTTGTGCTATTAACAAAAACAGGTCGTGCTTTAAGACAAAGGAAAAATCTTGTATCTCTACAATTGCATACATACACACACACACATACACACACACACATATATATGTGCATATACATATATTCTTTGACATTAATATATAATTTTATAATATTTGTTAAAATGCTATAATAAAAAGTAAAAACAATTGGATATAATTTTTTTAATATTATCATTAGTTTATCAAACATTAAGGGACATTAAAAGTTGAAGTGCCAGGAAAATTACAATATGAAATATTAAACATACAAAACTGTGCTTATCTTGGACATGAGATCAGCATTTTAGAACTTATATCACACATTTGAAAAATCCCAACAGCTCTACAGAATATTAAAATCAACAGATTCTTCAGTTTATAACTTCACTCTTTGTACTGGTAACTATGAAAATAATTAGAATACATGTAAATCATAAATATACAACTGCATGGAAAAAAGAAACCGGGTGTATAACTTATTCTGAATAGATTTTAAAGTCTAACCTGACAACGCAGATAGTATATGGTTAAATTCAATGTCTCATTATTAAGGTAGTAAGGGTGGAGAGAAGAATGGAGCAATCGTGACATTTTAAAAGAAATCATTATTTGATGTTATCAGAAAGCTAAATTAAACTGTTTCTTTAAAACAAACTTAATTATTAACAAAAAACTTCACCTTTGAAATATTTTAATATTAAAACAAATAATACCTGGCACATGATATATGTTTATTAATGTTTATTGATTGGTTGATTGATTCAGACCAGAACCACTGTAATTGAATTTGGAAATTTAAGTGTTAAATCAATCTTTATAAACCATAATTGAATATTTCCATTTTTTTGTTTTGTTTTATGTTATTGTTGTTTTGTACTAACCAATGCTTTCTACTGGCACAGGAAATGCATGCCCCTGAGAAGTAAATTTACTTGCCCATAGTTACATAGCTTATGTAGAAAAGAATTCAAATCCAGATCTTCTTGGTTCTGAGGTCAGATCTCTATTCATTATGTAACACAATCCCTAATAATTATATATATTAAATATATTTTATGAAACATATGTACAATACATAATTATATATTTTCACATATGAATGAATAACATGTAATTGTTGAGTTAAACAATAGCTCCCAAAGAGCTATTATTCTTTCCAAGATTACATAGGAAAGTAATTTTAGAAAGTAGTTTTCCTCACTTGTCAGCATATGACAGAAGAGAGGATTGGAAATTTCACTTTAAGTTGAAATGTAACTGAGGCAGACATGAAAATTTAAATATTTATCTTTCTGCATTGAGTAGAATTTGGGAAAAACCTGCTTTATATATAATGGTAGTGTTGTATGGCTACAAGTTATGAATGATTTTAGTAGTCAGAGTTAAAACTGAAGCTCACCCAGGATAATTGAGAAACAGACTATAATATATACCATATAAGGTACTACTAATAAAGAAGAATCAGATTTTTAAAAGTCATTGAAGAAATGTGTGTTCAAAAAAACAGTAGTTTCATGCATCAAACACAGAGTTTATAAGTGCACAGCCCATTTTCCCCATTAGTATTATTGAGATATTAAGAAAGGTTGAGGAAGACCTCTGTATCCCCTCTAATGAATTTATGGGATGATATAAACAAAAACTATTCAAGATGGGTAGACAAGAATGGAGTGGAATCTGGTAAATCAAAGAAAATATTTACCATAATAAAGTCAAAAATTCATTTAAGTATTAGAATATTCTAAGGTTTTCTAAGTATTATGTTTGAATATTATTTTTAAATGGCTTGTTTTGAGGAAAGCTATTGATCTTAGAAAGTAATTTATGGCACAGACTGAAATTTTTTTAATGCTGAGTTCTACACAAGAGATAAGGGGAGTTATCTATTTAAAGATAATAATTTGAACTATGGGAATTGGTGAAGTCATGAATTGAGAGATCTCATCAACTGGAATCATTATTATTTATAATGATATTAATAAATAAATATTTGTTCAAAGAATGAACTAGATAAAAAAATAAGAAAAAGGTAACCTAGACAATTTTATGAGGCCAGACATACACAGAATTAATATACCCTTTTTGTGAAAAGTGGGAGAACTGAATTTAAATAGGAGAAAATGGTTGGTTTTCTTTAGTGCACCATTTTTTTTTAAACACAATACACTAATCAATGTGAAATACAGTTTATCAAACTAGACAGAAATGAACAAAATTATTAAATTTTGTAGCATGAAATGTATAATAATAAAATTTTAGATTTTTAAGAAGTGAAGAAGTCTCCTATACAATGTCCCCATATTTCCAGATGAGTCTTGTTTCAGATTACAACATTGAAAAGTTTCTAAATTATGTGCAACACCCAGCCTTAGAATGGTATTGCCTACTGGGTCATGTTGTCTCTATCTAACCAAGCACATGCATTTTAATTAAGGATGAAAGAGTATATATATATTTTTTAACCTGAGCAATGTCTTGAACATAGAGAAAAGAGAATTCATTTTTAAAAAGAAGTACTTATCTTTAAACTTATTTATTTGGGAATGTATTATGCTTGTCTGATAATTGAAGTGATGGTTATCCAAGGAATATTCTCAAGATGTTTTCTGCTTCAAATTTAATTTTGAATTCCCACTTTCTGATTCCAGCTGCATGTTTAGATGAATATACTTTAAAGGAAAATCAACCTTAAGTGAATGAGTATTGTTTATCCTGGATTATCCTGACAACTACACCATGATCCTATTATTTCAGCACTATTTATTTCTAGTCACAAGGTAAAAACAGAATAAAATTAAATATGAAGATTTGTGGACTAATTAAATTGGGGAAAGCAAATATATCAAATGCAGAATATTATGTTTTCTATCATGGTAACACTAGTTTGACTTTTGGCTGAATTTTCCAGTATATAGGGCAGGTGGAATCATTAATCTCTGCTACCTGCAAAGCAAAGATAAAATATAAGATGACCAAAAATATAGAAGATTCACCATCCAATCTCCTCTGTCATTGGCATGACCTTTCAATTACTCAAGTGTAGTTTTTATATTTCAAACTTACTGCTAGACAGTGCTCTATGTTTTTTCAATATGTTTCAGAAGAAAATCACTGTTCTGTTTGGGGGAAAACCATATTTATTTGGTGACTATACAAAAAAAATGTCATTTTAGAAGTAAATAAAAATATTTTCAGAGTTATCTTAGGTTTGTTAAAATTCTAAGCCCTTAGTCTGTTTAGAAAACATAGACTGAATTTGAAGCATGTTCACCTAAAAATTTCTCCCTGGGGTAAAAAGAAATTGTTCAAAATATAATTTAAAACAAACAAAAAATGAAAACAAATTGAAAACATTTTATGAAGGTCTGCTCTCAGTCCTTCAAAGATTCCAAGGCCTTTTGTTTAGCCATAATACAAGAGCTGAGAGAAACAGAAATGCCATTTCAATCTGACATTTAGAATACTGCTGATAAAGAAACTGGATTAAAACTTACCCCTATCTGTGTCATACAGGAAAACAAAACAGTTCCATTCATAGTGATCCAACAAACTCAAGAGTGCTCCTCGGAGAGAAGGTCTCAGTTGCAGCACAAACTGACTCTCCCCCTCGGTAGGGAAACTTGGTGTGATGAGGGAGATATGTAAGGCGCTGCAGAATGAGGTCAAAGTATGTACTGATCTCTTATCATAGAGTCCAAAAATGGCAAAAACTCCTCGAGAATACTGGGAACAAACTAAAACAAAGGGGAAAAATACAATTAGCATATATCCTAAAACTGTAATTATAGTGCTAATGAATTGTGTAAATCTCAGTCATATTACAGTAAAATAAAATTTAAAAGTAACTAAATAAATCTCAATCTTTGTAATAGTTCTGCTTGGGATAAGCAAAGGAACAGCCTGAAAAACTATAATTTTTATTTTTACTTTCCCTTCTTCTGGTTTTCATTGCCTTTTCATTTCTTTTATCTTTGGTCTATTATGGTGTTCCTAGTACCATGTGAAATGCTGAAAGGTAAAACAACAGAAGATATGTTCACTCTCCCTAAGGAGCTTACAATTTAATTGAAGACAAGACGAATATAATGAAGTTATTAGAGCATTAAAAATGCTTTTGACTTTGACTCATAACAACCTATAGAAATCTTTATAGAACTACTGAAATTTATGTTTTTTTTTCATTCTTAATTTTCTAAGAGGATCAATGACACCATGATGGGTGACGTCTTGACTTATGCGTGAACTGGATTTAAGTGGGGCAAATGTAAGTTGCACAAAATTGCCAGTTTCACTCTTTCTTTAAGAATCATCAAAGTCCAGTGGCAAGATCATTAGCACTGACCCAGAATACAGTGGATGACCCAATTGGTATTCTTGGTGTTTGATGAAGTTCTAAGCACTCCACAATGCTTTTTCTAGTTGCCTTCATGGATGTTGGAGCAAATTCTTCTTATCTCCCCATTTTGCCAGAGGAAATTTTCAAATACTTTATCTAGACATTCCCCTAACTCATGGATGGGTTTGAGACCTATTATTCAGGTTGAGTCCATCTGCTGAAACAGTTTTAACTGGGTGCTATGTGTGCTACAGTTTCTTGGAGTTACAAGGGAGTTGGGTGACTGGTGGATACCAAAGAAGGATGAATAGCTCAGCTCTGAAAAAGGCTTGGCAAATCCTTACACCAGAAGTACTAATGCTCCATGAATATCCCCTACTTGTAGTGGAAAATTTGCTATATCAAAAAAGATGCCTGTATATGAGTTTTTGCTTTGCCATTCATTTTCTGTATAACTATGAAGTCACTTATTTTTGAGCCTTCGCTTCCTTTTCTGTAAAATGATGGGAATGGTTTGGATAAACTCCGTGAACCTTTTCAACTCTAAAATTTTATGATTCTATGACTTTAATATGATTCTAATTTGAATCTTCTATTTAAATGAATTACTCTTCCTTCTAGGCAGCATATACAATTTTTCTCTGATTGGGAAATGTGATTTACTATTGAGCATAAATTCCTAATGGTCTTAAAGTAGCACTACTATTTTTAAAAAAGTTTTCCTTTTGTAAGTAGAGACTGGCAGTAGTATCTGGAAATCATTGTGGGGACATCTATATTCCTTAATCAAACTATTGGGAAGCTGAGTGGTTTCTGGGAAACACATGCATTCTAAACTTATTAAGTCTTTGAACCTTGAAATAGTTACTAAGGTACCAATAGGAAAATCAGTGTATTGCCAGATCTTGCTCTTTCTCTGTTTGCTATCTGTCCCTATGTGGTTGGTTTATATGAGCAAAAAAGAAACATCTCAAACCCTCAATATACACTGATATATCCCTAATTGCATGAAAAGATATAAAGATTAAAAGAAATTTAAAAACCAACAACTTCTATTAATTGCCTACTGTGCATAGTGCACTGCTACATACTGATATAAACACAAGGAACTTTAAGTTCAATAAGAAGATAAGATTTACATAGTTAGATTGCACAGTATTCCATGATGTTAGAGTTACTACATAATGTGTTTTGTGAGTTCTGAGGGTAGCATTATCAATAAACTGGTGTAAGTAGCATGAACTGGCTCTGAGCGGTAGGCAGCATTTCAAAAGTCAAAGACTGAGGATACAATTCCAAGCAAGCAAAATAAAATGAGCAAAGTGATGGGGTTAAGAGTGAGGGAAGATTGATAGAAATGTACAGTGTATATTCAGGAGGCTGGGAATTATCTAGTTTAGTTGGACTATGAGAGTAATGAGAAAAAGCAATCAGGGTAGGGTGGAACTAGGTGATTTTAAGTCTTGAATGCCAGGTAAAAATGTTCTGAATTTATTTGGATTTATTTATCACATCATTTCTTTTGCTCAATAAATATATTTTGGAGATGATAGGGACCAATGATGATTTTTGAGCAGAAGAATTATATTTCCAGGCCTAGTATAAAAAAAAATAGCTGTAATGAGAAGTATTGAAAAAATGAGTATATAGAAAATAAAATCTGTAAGAAAATAAGTATAACAATTCAGGCAGACTGGTTATAAGAACTTGATGATAATGGGAAAAAAGAATGGAGCATACAACAGACATTGTGGAAATGGATTTGAAAATGTGAGTATACCCCAAGCTCTATTTGTATCCTTTTCTCTTGTATTTGCTTTTAATGCTGATGATTTTCAAATCTACTTATCCAGTTCTAATGTCTCTGCTAATCTTCACTTTTATCTCCAGTTGTCTATCAAACATTTTAAACTAGATGTCTTCTAGATATCTTAAACTCAGCATTTCTAAAATTGAACTCATTGTAAAAGATTTCTCTTAAAATTTCCCCTTCCCTTTTTACAAATTTCCTTATTACTGTCAAGAATTTCACCATCCTTCTAGTTACTCAGGCTCACAACCTAAGTGTCATACTCAACAACTCACTTTCTTTCACTCCCCATATCCCATCTGTTGCCAAATCTTGTCAGTTTTACCTTGATAACATCTATCATATATGTCCCTCTTCTCTTCTAAAATAGTCATCCCATCCTGGTACAAATCTTTATCATCTCACATGTAGATAATTGCAATACTCTCTTGACTAGTCACTTCATCACAAGTTTCTCTCTCATCTGCCAGTAGTTTTATTCATCTTTTAATTGACTAAATGTCTTCTCACAAGATTATCAAATAGAATCATATTGAAGATGCCAAACAAATCAAATTACTATATGATTTATAATACAAAATTCAAGATAATTAATTTCAATATATATTTACTAATTGGTTACTATATGCAAGGAACTATTCTAAGTAGAGGGATTATGAAGACAAAAACTAAATTCTGTCAAGGAATTTACATTTTACTGAAATGAAATCCTCTCCTTCCCATTCTCCTTTTCCCTCCCTCCCTTCTTCATTCTCTCTCTCTGTCTCTCTTTGTTTCTTTATGTGTGTCTCTGTCTATCTGTCTCTCTCACTGTCTCTCTCTACCCTCTTACAATTTTGAGCAAGTCATCCTGGGCCTCAATATCCATATCTATATAATGATAGGATTGTGCTAGATAGTCTGAGGTCTCTTCTACCCTCTATTTATAATCATAGGAAAACAACTGCATTGTTAGTTGAATTTAATGTTTCCCAAAGCAAGTGTAATGAAACCCAGGGCAGATAAAGAAGTTAAAAAATATAAAAATTATAGTTCCAATTTGTCCACGTTTACATCAACTTCACAAATTATTCTTTATATTATGTCACTTAATATTCTTCCTTTCTTGCCATAGTATATCCTCCTGGAAGTCAAACACTAACTTTTTTGGTACCTAATACTTTTATTTTACTTTTAAAAAATCAAACAATGATTATTAAGTATCCAATATATGCAGAAGGAGGCAAAATGAAATTGCAGCTTATCTGATCATGAAGCCAGGAAGATCTGGCTCTGACACATATTAGTTGTATGATCCTGGTCAAGTCGATTAATCGTTAATGCTCTAACAACTCTCTAAGGCTATAAGTTTTAGAGAAAGTGAGGAGAATCTTCATATATAGACTTCCTTCCCTGTCAGTGAAATCATAGGTTTAGTTTCTCCATCCCTTCCTCTGACCTATTTCTGTATGCAGAACATTGTGTTAAGATGTTATAAAATTTAAGAAGCTTTTAATAGTCTAAAAAATATAGTCTATATGCCATAGTAACATTTTGTAGATTCACAAGTATCTGTGGAGTGGAAAACGGAGTCCATTTTTCTATAAATGTATCTATTATATGTTTAACACATAGTAAGTACTCAGCAACTTTGTTGAGTTCAATATTTCTTTGACAGAGACTTAAGTGCAAAACTTTAAGAATCTGTCAGTTAGAAAATATTGTGGTCCATAAGTTATAAATGACCTCTAAGCTCCTTGCCTTAGTCAAGAGCAAGGAAATGATAATGTCATATGCAAAAGGATTTTCTCTCCTCCCATCTTGATCCCTTTTTTATTCCATTGGATTGTAAATATGTAGTACACAACCCTTCTGTTCTTACATAATATTACTTTCACTATGTGGTTCTCATTATAACTTCAAAACTTCCAGTGAAGAGAATTGAGATAATAAATATCTGTTGGATTAAAAGGCTACATTTTTCACTTTATGCATCAATTTTTTTTGTTATATATCTAAATGTATCAAAATATTTGTATCTGAATGAAACAATATATCTTCCTACAGTTGAATATCCATAGAAATGATGAATGATGTCTATGTTAACAAGATTTTACTTTTATCATAGATTGTATAACTTTAAAGATGGAAAGTTCCTTCATATTTAATAAAACAGTGTCATTTAATAGATAAAAAAATAAGAACTCAGAAAGATTAAGTAATATATGCACATATTCCTATTTCCCAGAGAATGAAAAGAATTGGAAATATGAATACATGAAGCATTGGTATGGCTGGAAAAAGGATAGAGCTCTTAGGGGTAGTAAAGAACTAGGAAGCACTGAGAGACAGAAGTTGCTTCAGATCAAGATAACTGTACCTCATTTACTCTGTCTCAGTCAAGATGAAAGATCTAAGATGGTCTTGATTTAAGCTGTCTCTTTTTTTTGAGTTTTTACTTTTTTCAATGAATGAAAAGGCATTTATTAAATGTAAATGTTAAAGTATTTAGTTGTTTGAATATTAAAACATTTATTACACGTCTGACAGAAGAAGCAGAGACACACATATAGAGATCAGAGAGAAAAAAGTGACAAAAATGAAAAGAATATTTTAAATAGTTTAGAATAACCACACAGTACAAAATGATAAACAGATAAATGCATATATTTTGCATATTAAACACTTAGTGTTTCCCACTAAAAAGATAATATTGAAAAATAGTAATGTATATAATAATAACAGCATTTATAGCACTTTAAGATTTGCAAAAAGCTTTATAAATCTTATTTTATCTTTCTAACAACTTTGTGAGATATGTATTATTATTATTATTATCTCCATTTTACAGATTAAAAAACCGAAAATAAACAGAGATTTAATGACTTGTCTAAGGTTGAACAGCTGATAAATATCTGAGGCCAAGTCTGAACTCAAATTTCTCTGTCTAGAGCCAAAGTTCTGTATGCTACTGCACCAATTACCTGTCTCTATGTGAAGGGTCAGTTGTAAAAGAGATAACTTTAGAGAAGGATCAGTCATTTAAATTTCCAAATTGAACACAGCAAAAAAAAAATCTTTTCCTGTGGGCTTACTAGATGTCTAATATAGCCATTTTCCCCCACAGCATGGCTTAAGCACAACTCAGTACTATGTATATTACCTAGAACATTTTTTTCTCTGCAAATTTAACAAGCAGCCAATGGAGTTACCATTTATTGTCTCCTCAGCATTTATTATTTTCTATGTATAAGGCACTGTTCTGTTCATACAGAATTTATAATCTCCTATGGATGTTGGTTTACAATAAATACTAATATAATAATAATTAGAAGTAGAAGTTTTTTTTTTTAACATTGATTTGATCTGACTAATTTCTCTTAACTTCTCCCGTTAAATTAACCATCATAAATTAGATCATCATAAAATTTGTATCCCTTGCTAGACATGCCAGTGAATAGGGCATATCAGAATAACATGTAATGTAAAAAATAGAAATATTGTAGAAATCATTTCCACTTCTAAAACTTGTGTATGCGATTTGCCCTAGTTTTAGAGAATATGATTCCTTACTAATTCAGAATTTTGTAGTCAATAGGACAAAACAACAATTACAGCTGAGAATATATAAAAAGAGACTTATTCCTTATGTATGAGGCATAATGGTGCATATAATTTATATATATATATATTTTTTTTTTGCTATAAAAGCTAAGCCTTCCTAACTTCTTTCATATGCCAGCTAAATTTCCACATTCTACAAGGAGTCACCCTCACCAATCCTCTAAATTATAAAGCTTTCTTTTGATTGTCTCAATTTATCTTGTATTCATTTTGTTTGTATGTTTCACTTTTTTTAGATTTGACCTTCTTGAGACAAGAATCGGTGGTGGTATTTTCCCCCTATCTTTGTCTTCCTATGCTTAGCACAGTTTCAGGCAGATAACAGGTGCTTAATAAATTCTTATTGACTATTGATTATATATAAGCACATGAACATGGACAAGAACCTGAAGGTAGAAGATTTTAATTGGAAGAGAGTAGTAAGAAAAAAAAATCAGAGACCATTGCTTCCTCTAAATTTTATTTATAAAGGTGATTAGAGCTAGAGGTGGTCTCTTGGATAAAGCATAAGGCAAACATTGAACTTATTGGCTATCCTTCCCATTTTTATCTGCAAATGTGACAACATAAAAATTTTCATCTATAATCTGTCAATAGCAAATATTATATCTCTAAATGAATACACATATATGCATATGCTTATATGCTTAATATTATAATTGCTGCTGTTATTTTGAGAATGGATCTCTTTGTTTCTCTATGTTGTAACTGGATTGACTATTCATAGGCCCAAGGCCCTTCTTGATCAGCATAGGAGTTTTGACCTGATTTATTTTTGATCTGTAGTGAGCCAAAATTTCTTAGTCTGGTTGTTCCTGCTGTCACTATATTGGTGCCAAAGTTACTGTGGGCATTTGATCAGTTTTAGATCACTGCAGTTAGAACTCCAGAGTTTAAGAGATCTTTACAATCTTAAGTGACCCTTCCCAGTAGTAGGGATTATGTGTCCACACTAAATATTCTTTCTAATACATTACACATGATTAAAAGCTCTAATTAATAGCATTGATATAGTGATTTGGGGTTTACAAAACCCTTGAAATAGATTATATTATCAGAAAATGACATTTAAAAATTGCTTTAGGAATTACAAAGTAAATAGCTCATGAAAATGTTGCAAGAACTCTGAGATACTATTACACACCTCTCAGATTGGTTAGGATGACAGGAAAAGATAATGCTGAATGTTGGAGGGGATATGGAGAAATTGGGACCCTGATACATTGTTGGTGGAATTGTGAATGCATCCAAACATTCTGAAGAGCAATTTGGAACTATGCTCAAAAAGTTATCAAATTGTACACACTCTTTGATCCAGCAGTGCTACTACTGGGCTTATATCCCAAAGAGATCTTAAAAAGGGGAAAGAGACCTGTATGTGCAAAAATATTTGTGGCAACCCTTTTTGTAGTGGCTAGAAACTGGAAACTGAATGGAGGCTCATCAATTGGAGAATGGCTGAATAATTTGTGGTATATGAATATTATGGAATATTATTGTTCTGTAAGAAATGACCAGCAGGATGATTTCAGAAAGGCCTGGAGAGACTTATGTGAACTGATGCTGAGTGAAATGAGCAGGGCCAGGAGATCATTATACACTTCAACAACAATACTATATGATGATCAATTCTGATGGATATGGCTCTCTTCAACAGTGGGATGAACCAAATCAATTCCAATTGTTCAATAATGAAGAGACCCAGCTTCACTCAGTGAAAGAAGTATGGGAAATGAGTGTGAACCACAACATAGCATTTCTACTCCTGTTTTTTTCTGCTTGCATTTTTTATTTCCTTTTCAGGTTATTTTTACCTTATTTCTAAATCTGATTTTTCTTGTGCAGCAAAAAAACTGTATGGACATGTATACATACATTTTGTTTAACATACTTTAACATATTTAAAATGTATTGGTCTACCTGCCATCTAGGGGAGAGGGTGGGAGGAAGGAGGAGAAAAGTTGGGACAGAAGGATTTGCAAGAGTCAATGCTGAAAAATTACCCATGCATATATCTTGTAAATAAAAAGCTATAATAAAAAAAAAAGAAAATGTTGCAAGTAACACAACTATTTTAAATCCCTGTTTTGTGGATAATTAAAGTGAGGATAATTAAGGGAAGTAGCAAGAGCCATCAAGATACTAGAGATGTAATGAAGAACTTCTAACTCAAAATCTATTTGAATTTGTTTGTTCTTTAGGGACAAATTTTGCTGAAATGTGTATCCATAAACAAAAACACTTTCCTTATGTAATAAAGGACATTAATTACTAAATAACATCTTACAATTATACTTTTTAAATATATTTCTGTGACAGCCAATATATGACACCACAGGAAACAAGATGTTTTCTTTATTCATATATAAAAAGAAATTATTGTATTTTAGCAGCATTTTTATACATTTATAAATGTTATATATTTATATGCATTTAAATATTTTGTATTCTATATTTTAGAAAACTATGTTGTGTTCCTGAGTATTTTGATTTACCAGCTTAAGTATGTTACTTAAATTGTACTGGTAGATAGCTGAAAAGCTGTATTTATTAAAAAAAGCATTATATTTTTCTATTATGTTAATCTCTAAACATTATATTCTCTTTCTCTTTTACTATTCACCACTTTATCATTATTTTTCTTCCCTGGTTTATAACATGAGAGATAAGAAGAGAAGAGGTAAGAGAACTTACAACTTGATTTTTCATGTAAAGATGCTGAGACTCAGAGAAATTAATTTCAGTATCAAAGATCATTCAATTAAATAGCACCAATTAAACAATAGAATTCATATAGTCTTGACTCTCAACAGTACTTTTTTCATTGTTATCATAATTTCTGTCATTCTTTTGTTTTATTTTAACATAATTCTTTTTTATTCATACCTTTTTAAATGATCTCTCTTAAAGTACTGTTTTGTATATGTGTGTTTGTATGTTTTTGTATTATGGAACATCAGGTTAATATGTCAGACTTAGTTGAGCATACATTATATCTTCCTTTGCTTTCATAAAGCAATGATATCAATTCTGTTCAGATTAAAAAAAACACAAAAAAACCCAAAACCTCAATCAGGTGATAGGTACAGCATGCTGAGCTTGAATTCATTAATTCAAGCCCTCAAGGCATTATTGTACTTTATTAATATGTAAAAGCTCATTTTCTTAGAATTCTGAGAGGGGGTTAACTTTAGTACATAAAGTTACTGAAGCTAATCACCATAAATGACAAGGCAGAATGCAAATTACACGCAAATATTTCACTTTAATTATATTACAATTAAGCACTTTAGCTTTCTGAGATGTCTTCTTTAGTGCTGCTTCTGGACAGCAACATCAAGGATCACAATGAGGTGCAATTGCATGCTGGAAACACATGGCCTTGACCATATTCTCATCCAATTTTTTGACATGAACACATTTCAATTCTAAATTAAAATAATTAAGATCTCAGTTCTTTCTTGAGTCAGACTAACATAATCAGAACACATGGTTCATTTTTTCTGCTAAATTCTTTGGAAGAATTGGCATTAGGCTGTTTGCAGTGTATTACAATGAAAGCAAAAGATGCACTTTCGTGACAAAGTTGTTTATTTGGTGGTAGATTGGGTGTTCCAGAACAAAAACAAATAAAGAAAAATTAACCCTTTCAGACAACTATACAACAGTGATAGCTTGAATACTTTTTCCTGAGATTAACTCTCAGCCAGAAAATGATTAAAAGAATAGGGAAATTAAAGCACCATTATTTGTTACAAAACATTTGAGGATGTCTGGGACATGTTGACTTCATATGATTCCTTGAAAGAGAAAAAAAAATGCTGTATCATCTATATTTGACTGTTATAAATGAAAAGAGAGCAGAGGAAGAGCAAGCTATGATTTGTGGTGGGGGATGAAAGAGGAACTGGGACAGAGCTCACCAGAAATTTTAGTTTTCTACAATTAGCCCATCCATAGAACAGAGGAGCATGAGGGGGGAAATTTCCTTACTATAGTTTCACCGTGCTCCATTTCTACCTGAGCAAGTGTAGCATTAAAGGTATTTGCCATAGTCATGGAAGTTTGAAAAGGACTCAGAAGTAGCAAGAGTTGCTATCCACAAATCAGATGAGAGATGAAATGAGGGAGACAGAGAATTCAGAGAGCTGATATGATCTGTTTGGCTAATTGCTACCATTAATTAGAAGCCTATAGTCTAGCTGTAAGGGAGAGGCTCACAATTTTTTATTAAAAGATGGGTAAGAAATTGACTCCCTTTCCAAATCCCTGAGAAGATGTTTACTAAATATAGCACTTCCTGGTGGATAGAGCACATGGTAACTGATGGACCTGAAGCTAAAATATTTCTGCTAAAGGCCAATTGGATTAGGCAAAATGCTGATACAGGCAGATACAGGTCCTCCAAAGAGCAGAGATCAGTCAAGTAGCATCATTTGAATCAGGAGGAACGATATAGTATTTAAGGATATGAACTGTCCTTCTAATGTGTGCCATGGTTGCATGTTTTCCCTCTGCATGCATCCCTCCATGAATATTCTCTCATATTATATATACCTCAGATATGTGTATACACTTCTAGATGTTAGCTCTAGCCATATGCGTTTTTTATATATGTACAGCCTACATTTGATCTCTATTCAAGTCTATTTCTCTTCCTGAAAGTTTTTATAGGAAAGTAAATTACATGCTTGTGGGGAATTTTTAAATCTTATTTTTATGACAAATTCATTAAAAAGCCCTTGTTCTGAAATAAAAGTAAACGCATTAAGTGAAGGTGGGGAAAGATGCTCATATGCTATGTTGTGGATAGGTCTGAACTGAAAATTTGATGTGAACCATAGTGTTATATGATAACTTAGAGAGCTTACTATCTTTGTTTGAAGTAAGAGAGAAATTCTATCTAAAGAAAGGAAGGTGTTACTTGTGTTTTTCTTTGGCAGATCACATTTGGAGTTTTGTATTTCATTCTGCATGTTAGGAAGAACACTGATAAAGTGGAACATGAATAGTAGACAATGATCAGGCTAGTGGCAGATCTTGAAATTGTGTCAAGTGAGAAGTGATTGAAGGAACTAGAGATGTTTATCCTACAGAAGACTAAATCTTGAAGGTGGGGAGATATGATACATGGTTTCAGTATTGTTATATGGAAAGAAGATGACGTTTGTTCTACTTACTCTCAGAGGACAGAACTAAGAATAAGGGGAACAGTTGCAATGAGATATATATTTAATCCTTATGTAAAAAAATTAAAAATTCAAACAATAATGAAATGGTATGCTTCAGGAGATAGTAGATTCTCCCTCTTGAAAATTTTCAGAATAAGGATGGGTTACAACTCACTGGACATTTTGCTCTAAGCCCTTTGATTCTTTAAAATAGAAATTGTTAAATTTTGTGTTATCCTGATTGTGGCTCCATGATACTTGAATTGTTTCTTTCTGAATTGTGGCTTGCAATATTTTCTACTTGACCTGGAATTTGTCCACAATATTCCTGAGAACATTTACATTTTAGGATCTCTTTCAGAAAGTGATTAGCAGATTCTTTAAATTTCTATTTTACCCTCTGGTTCTACAATATCAAGGTAGTTTTCTTAGATAATTTCTTTTTTGTGACCATGGCTTTCAGATAGTCCAATAATTTTTAAATCAATTCTGTATCTCTTTTCTAAGTCAACTGTTTTTTTCCCAATGAGATATTTCACAATGTCTTCTATTTTTTTAATTCTTTTGATTGTGTTTTATTGTTTCCTAATTTCTCATAGTCATTAGCTTCCATTTCCTCAATTCTACTTTTTATGGGAATTATTTTCTTTAGTGAGCTCTTTTATCCCCTTTTCCATTTGGTTGATTCTACTTTTTAAGGAACTTTTTTTTCCTTTGGTGAATTTTTGTGCCTCTCTTTGCATTTGGCCAGATCTACTTTTTAAGGAATTCTTCTCCTAATTAACTTTTTAAAAATCTCCTTTACCATTTGACCTAGTCTGTTTTTTAAGATATTATTTTCAACATATTTTTGTCTTCTTTAATAAGTTGCTGACTTCTTTCATCATTTTCTTGTATCATTTTCATTTTTTTCCCAAAGTTTCATATACCTCTCTTATTTGATTTTCAAAAACCTTTTTGATGTCTTCCATGACCTGAGACGAATTCATATTTTTCTTGGAGGCTTTGAATGTAGGAGCTTTGGCTTTATCTTCTTTTGTGTGTCTTGATCTTTCTTGTCATCATGGTGATTTTCTGTGGTCAGAATTTTTTCTGCTGTTTGCTCATTTTCCCAGCCTATTACTTGACTTTGAACACTTTGTTATAGTAGTGCTCTGGTAAAGTAGGGTGGAGGGTGCACTGTCCCAAGCTTCAGGGGTTTTGTGAAACTTTTTTCACAGATATGTCTGGGGTCTTGTAAGTTTTCAGTTCTTCCAAGGTAGTATCATTTAAGAAATGTTTATTATTTTCTTGGCTTGTATTCTAGTTTGTGAGTGACCACAAATACTCATTTCAGCCCTATAACTATGAAGATGGTTAGTGCTCCACTGTGGTTGCAAGCTCTAATGTGCTGGTGCTCATCCTTGATTGGAACTGCCACCCATGGACAAAGCAACAGAGTCTTGCCTCAGTGCTAGCAAAGAGATTCCTGTAATCCGCTTCAGGCCAATTGTTAGACCCCTTGACATCTGTGGGCTAAGAGTTGGGAAGAAGCTACTTACATGGCTGATTTAGTGGCTCCTAAGGCCTGCTCATAGTTTGCTGGGGCAGGTGGTGCTCTGCTGGCCTAGTCTGTGTTGGACCATACTCCAATCTCACCCAGACCTTTCCTGCTGACCTTTTACATTGTCTTTGGCATCTGAAGGCTGAGAAGTCTGGAAATTGCCACTGCTGTTCCTGAATCAGTCACCCTGAGGCCTATTTCTGATTTGCTGGGGCCCCATCTGCTTTGGTATGGCCTATGCTGAATTGTGCTCCATTGTCACCCTGGTATAATAGACTTTTTTCTGACAAACTTCCCCGAGGTCTTGGACTTGAAGATTGTTTCATTCCATCTTCTTGTGGGTTCTGCTGCTCTAAGATTTGTTTAGAGTCATTATTTAAAGGTATTTGCAGGGGTTTAGGGGAGGGGTCAGATGAGTCTCTGCCTTTACTAGGCCAACCTGGCTGCACCTCTTCATTGAACATATTAAAACTTTTTAGGGGACTAAAGGATTTTTTCTTTTGTGAGATTCTATGATTCTAATGAGCCAATCCTGAAGTGTCAGAGACCTATTCTTCATCACAGTCAATATAGTGAGTCCATTTTGAATGACAAAATATGATTTCAGGCCCCATATCTGGGTAACCTCAAAGCACTCTTCCCAAAAACTCCACTGAAAGCTTGTCTTTCATCAGCTACCAGTGTCAACAGAAGTATTTACTCTATGGCCAATTCATCTAGCATTGGGGAATTATTTAATACAGGTACTATTGGATGATTTCTCTCCAATGTGATGCAGCTGATATTATTATAAGCACTTGAAGGTGCTGGACATCATTTGAATAGAAAGAAAGGAAAGGAGAAATATCTCAACAGAAGTTTTAGCAGGTTTTACAAAGAAACTGCTTTTGTCATGAATTTTACCTTTTCAGAATACACCTCCATCTTTACTTTTGGTACTGAATGGTTTAGATCACAGCAAATATTATTCAATCCTCTTAGCTTTACTTATTCTACAGTCCACAATGGAACAATGATTTGCTTTTATACTTATATCCCAATACACATTCTGCATTTTCTTGTCTCAGTGTCTTTGTTTATATTTTTTCTTACACCCGGAATATCCTATACCCTACTAATTCTCTCTTTCTTGTTGAATTCCTACCCATTCTTTAATGTTCAACCTCTATAATGTCTTTTCAGATTCCATAATCTGTAAAAATCCATTCTCTCTTAAGATCACACCAAAAAGTCTATTTGCACCTCTCTCTTGTGTTTTCCAGATCTGATTTTGCAAAATGTATATCTGTGTATGTCACAAGATATCAAATTATAATTGAAGGTAGGGACTATATCTTCTCTTAACTTTGTGTCTCCCCTTCTGTATCCAGTGCCTAACATTTTTTTCTGAATCTATTAGTTTTCTAATAAATACTAACTGGATTAAATTGTATTAATTGGGGATTAATTAAATTGTATTGTATTAAATTACATAATAGGAATTCCAGTCTGATTTATCAGTGTTAAATATTCAACATTTCTTTACAAAGACTCCTTGAATTCTAAACTTGTTTATGGATCATCCACATCATGATACAGTGTTTTGGAAAGGTAGTCAGGTAGACTTGAGTTTTAATCTTTCTCCAGATACCAGTTATTTGGGGAGCCTGCATAAGTTAATTAATCTCTCTAATCTTTAGTTAACTTTACTGTAAAAAGGGAGAAAATAACAGCAAAGGGTTGTGAGGATCAAATAATTCACATATATATATGTATGTATGTATATATATATTTGTATATGTATGTATATATATATTTGTATACTATTATTTCATAAACCTTAAAAGGCTGCATGAATGTAATATATTATTGTTTTTATAATTATTATTAGTAATAGAAATACTAATATCTTATTCTTATAATCCTGTTAGAAGTTAAATGGAAAAACCACTTTCTTTATTTCTTTATGTTCAACTGTTAAGGTAGATAACATGACTGCTTTTTGTAATAAGGAAAAGAAGTGACTGGGGTGTAAGTTCAGATTATATAGGCTCACTAAAGTCACCATCCTATTTATATTTGCAATTGGGAGTCTATCAATTATATTAAAGTTCTGCTTTGACTTGGTATCTGGGGGAAAAAAACACCCAAGGGTGGGACCTAAAGTCCTCAAACTCCCACTGACACCTTTTTCTTTCTAATGGGTTATAAGATCAAAATGGGAGTAAGCCACTGACAGCTTGACAGAACTTATTGCTTTTCATGGCCAGGTAGAAAGACATAAGCTTCCTTTGTATGATAAATACAATGTTTGGTGCAATAAGATGATGTGAGCATCACAAGAATGTTTGGTTTTATTGTGCTGTGTAACTCTATTTTACCTGTTTTCCCATTAAATTAAAAAAGAAACTGACTGAACAGCAGGAAGTTTGTACTAAAACTGAAAAGAGCAAAACCAAAAATAACCAGAAGCTCTACTCATTTTAAAAATCACATTTTCAAAGCAGCAGCCTCATTGAATTCTCTTTAAAATCATTTCTGCCAGTTTTCAAAATCAAATATAGAATAAAATATTCTCATTAGTGAGCCTATTTCCCATCTTTCTAAGCTCATTTAAGTTCATTTAAGGATAGGATTGAATAGTATTTTATGCAAAGTATCAATAAGGATATTAAATATAGGCTTTGTATCAAATAATAATAGATACCCCTATTTTCTTTACTAAAAAGCACTTTGAATTAATAATGCATCCTAGAAAATTACATGCTAAAATAACACTTTAAAATATGTTAAATATGTAGTTTCTACAATTATAAATAATAAAATATTGTTGATTTTGCTATTTATTATTTAGTAATATATAAATATTATTTATTATTTTAGCTAATTATTATTAGTTAGTTATAGATAATTATTCAGACTATCAAGGGCCATTTTTTAAAAACTGTTTTTATATTAGTTTCCCTGATATTTTTCTCTTCTTCCCTTCTCTTCCCATATAATTTAGAGCAGTCTTAGTGCAGAGAAGATAATAGACCACATCATAATACAGACATACAGAAAACTATGCATGTCTCTCTTATTGATATATCATTCCCTTTAACCTATTAAATATTTCTCTTGAACTCCAATCAGCAAAATAGATACTATTTAATGAATATGAAGGACAAGGCTCTCTTAGTGATTTCATTGGTTCATGCTGATGAATCTCTGATCTATACATCTATACTTCTATAGAACTAGACATAGGCTCTCTCCAAAGTCTAGTTTCACATCATCGACCACTTATTGGACATTTACAATGGTATTCTCCACAGACATCTAAAACTTAATATGTTCCAGTTAGAATTCATTACCTTTTCCCCAAGACATATCTCTCTTCCCATTTTTCCTATTTCCATTGAAAATATCATCATCCTTTCATTCACTCAGGTTTTTAATCTAGATATCATCTTTGATGCTTTTCTCTTTCTCAATTCACATATTTAATCAGCTGCCAAATCTTGTAATTCCTATCACTAAAATATCTCTTATATCCATCTCCTTGTCAGCCTCCACTTACACAGTTGCTGGTGTGTGCCTTTATCAGTTCTTACCCAGATAATCACAATAACCTTCCAAGTACTGTCTGTCTGAAGTCAGTTTTTACTTGAATCTATTTTCTATAAAAAATTATTTTCTTAAAGCTCAGGACTTACCAGATTATTCCCAGAGTAAAAAAAAAAAAAACACTCCAATGACTTCCTATTACCATTTGGAGTAAATATAAAAAAAAAAATTCATTCGATATTTAAACCCCTTTACAACGTGGCCCCAAATTACCTCTTTGGTCTTTTTAAAATTACTCCCTTTCACATACACTATAACCCATTCAAATTGGCATTCTCACTGCTCTTCATATAAGATACTCATCCTACATATCTGTTCCTTCATACTGCTTGTGCCTAATCCCTGAAATATATTACTTTCTCCCCCTTTTCTCTTAGAATATTTAGTTTCTTTAAGGCTTGGTTCAAATGAAGCTTTCTATATGAAGCTTTCCTTATTTTTTCTGGAAACTTGTGCTTCCCCCATCTCCCAAATGACTTGAACCCATTTGAGATCTGTTTTACATATATATAACATCTATATGCATACCTATTATCGTCCCTGGTTGAATTATAAGCCCTTATGAGCAGGAATTATTTTACTTTGTTTTATATTCTCTGGCACATAATAATTGTTTGATAAATGCTTGTTCACTGTTTGTTTAATATTGTGCTAACATTAACTTCATTAATCTTAAATTATCTTCTTCATTTTTTTTTCTAGGAGACCAAACAGATATTTTCTTCTCTATAGTATATTTTGTTGTGCTGCACAAATAGAAAGTGTGTATGAACTGGAGATAGATAGCAGATGGCATTGAAAAGATAAATTACTTTTTAACTTTGACCATGTCAGAAGAAAGTAAAATAATAAAAATAGAAGTCCCACATTATTGAACACTAATGGGAAATTACTAGAATTTCCCTGAGTATAGTAATTGCCAGAGATTTGGGCACACATCTACCATTTTTAGGCTCTCAGTAAATTTTTTCTCCATTTGGCTAAAAATCCACTCAAACTCTTGTTTCCTACAGTTCACCCAAATGTGACATACTGCCATCAAGGAAACTTAAAAAAGTTTGGAGAATTATTTTCTTCTTTATAAACAATATGGTTTGTGTGACTCAGACCTCTGGGATCTTCTGAGTTTTTCGTTCTCACTAAATAGTGCACAGTAAGGCCTGAGGCAACATGGCATAGTAGAAAGGGTACTGAGATTGGGATCACAGAGCACAGGATTATAGATGAATTAGAATTGAGAAAGGACCTTTAGAAGTTGTCAAATTCAACCCTTTTATTTCACACATGAAAATACTGAACCTATAGAATTCAAATGACTTGTTATGGGTCACAGAGCCAGTAAGTATCCAAGACAGTATTTGAAGTTCAGTCTTCCTTACTATAAATCCAGTAATCTATGCACTTCTGTATGTTTCCTTTCACGAAGGTCTGGTTTCCAATTCTGATTTTGCTATTAACTGTATGTCCTGAGGCAACTCTTTTAAAAATTATATTCATCAGACAACTCTCCAAGAAAATTTCTAAATGATAGAAAAGTTCCAATTTGCTTTGATAAGAATGTTTTTCTGCACATAGAAAGTCAATATGATAAAGAAATCATTAATCATAGATTTAGAACTAGGAGAGATATTAGAAATCATCTAGTCCAGCCCTTACATTTTATAGATGAAGAAACTGAGGGACAAGTAGATGAAATGAGTTACCTCAGGTATCATAGATAGTAAGAAAAGTGTAGACTCTGGATTTTTGCCTCAATAGTATTTTATTTTTTCAAATATATGTAAAAATAGTTTTCAATTCATTTTTGTTAGATTTTGAGTCCACAATTTTTTCTCTCTCCCTCCCTTACCTCTCCCTAGATAGGAAGCAATCTAATATAGATTATACATGTGCAATTCTTTTAAACTATTTCTATATTTGTCATATTGTGCAAAAGAAATCAAATTAAAAGGGAAAAATCATGAGAAAGAAAAAAGTAAACAAATACCAAAAATGAAAATACTATTCCTTGATCCACATTCAGTCTGCATAGTTCTCTCTAGATGCAGATAGCATTTTCTATTCCAAGTATATTGGAATTCAGACTCTGGATTTTAACATAGGATCTCTGACTCCCAATGTTGAGCCCTTTTGGTTATACCACACTGGTATAGATCTTTATGTTTAAATTAAGATCCTAAATATTAATAATGCTTAGCATTTACATAATGCTTTAAAGCATGCAAAGCACTTTTCATATGTCATCTATCTTAATCTTCACAATAACTTGAGATAGGTGCAATTATTGTCCCTATTTTATACAAATGAAACTGAAATGAGGGAAATTAAGTGACTTGTCCAAGACACAAAGCTAAAAAGTACACGATAGGATTTACACTCATGTTTTTGTCCAGAATGATATCTCTACATCCTTAGTTACTTTTTTTAATGACATCATGATTTACTTATGACATGGGCCAAATTATCTCTACCATATACATATTTATACATGGTATGAACCAAACATTATAGTCAAGAAACTCTATACATAGAGGTCTATATAACACTCATGTTATGTTGGGTTTTTAATTCTCCATCCAAGCAAATTGTTCTATATGTCATAAAAGATTCCTGTAATTTCTTCTCAGATAAAAATAATAGGTGAGTCCATTTTGTCACTTTTCATATGAAAACTAAATTTTAAACATTTGCTTTATTTGGAGCTTTTAAAAGATTTTCATATAATTTATAGAAAAATCTAATACTTAACTTTGGTCTTCTTTCATGCTGGTTTCCCACCTCTTCAATTAGGTATCTAGTACAATTTCTACTTGTTGGGAATAGTTCTTTCCCCTTTACAAAAAGTACAGGGCTCTATGCTTGCCAAAGTTGAACTGTTTGAATTCTGTGATCATACATTTTTGCAAAGAAAGTTTTATGGATTTACACTCTAAAAGCAGTCTCTGTTTACTTTTTGTATCACTTTTAAGAAATAGAATATTTTATCTCACATTATTTCCATTGATGAAAGAAAATCAATACAAAAGGTCATAAAGATTTTGTAAATTCATTTTATTGACAGAGGGAATTTTCTTACTGGGAATTACTTAAATGAAAAAAAAATTCATGTATTTGGTACCTCCCCCAAAAAAATCCACAAAAATATATTGCAATATACTTTTGATATTTGAATAAACAAAATGTAATAAAAACAATTGTATTTGATTTGTTGTTTAATTAATTTGTTTTCCTTCAACATGAATTTTACAGTTAGATTAGGGAGGAAACTAGTCTTAGTTGTGAGAAGCCAAAGTTTTATTATGTTCTTGGCTTGCATTTCACACACCTGACATTTGTTTGTGTGATCTTGGGTAGTTACAATCTAATTGGTCATCGGTTTTCTTATCTAAAGGAGAATGTGAACTAGATGGTCTTTCTAATCCTCATATAACTCTCAAATTATAATGCTATGATTAGGATTATAGGGAGTCTGATATTCTCTTTTACCCTAAGTAGCTCTGGAGATGGATTTGTATATTAACTCTACAATCTGTTATTCAGTGAAAAAATAGTTTCATTAAGTATCCAATCAGTCACTGGGAAAGCACTAGTCATTTACTAAATTGGTAAAATACATTTATTTTTTTAAAAAAATTTGAAAATTTAGATGATCACCTTAAAGATGGCATGATTTTTAAAATTACATCTATTAAGTCATTATTCACAGACCTTGGACCAGAAAGCAGCATAAACCACATAAACCCTCAATTCTGGGACCATTTAAAAAGGAAGAATGGTTTAAACAATTTAAAAAGCCCATTATACTCAGCAAAAAAATTCTAAATTGCTTAATTTGATTAAACTGACATTTAAATGTCAAGTGCTTCCCCAGCATTTCCTTTTCCATGATTACTGACGGCTGAGCCATTTGTGTCTAATTAGGAGGTTCTCCTCCTTTATAATGATTCTATTCCTTTTGCTTGATTCATTGGTTCCAGAGTTCAGCATTTTCCTTCTTAGTAATGAATTGTGTTATCACCAAAATTGAATTATGACAACAGAGAATTGATCGTTAAAATATTTTATGAGCAAAATACTTATTAGGAAGAATTTATATCTCAACAAGAAAGAAATTTATTTTAGTAATTGATAAAGTCTGAAATTTGTTTTTATTCAAGGTTTATATGCTGAGATAACTATTATATAAAATATGCTGATCACCTTACATATATAAATTTAAAATGTGAAAACATTTGACTATCCTAGAATGTACTTTCAAGTGGACATCTAAATGAATTGGTCCCTATAAAAACATTGGTTATAAAACATACCTACACACACATACATGCATATACTTATATGTATATCTTTCTATCTATCTATCCATCTATCAACTTAGTCCAATTTCCTCATTTTATAGTTGAGAATAATGAAGAAGAGAGAGAGATTAAGTAAATAGTTCATGATCACACAAAGTATGTGGTAAAATGAATTTGAACCCAGATCCTCTGATTCAAGTGCTTTCCTGTTTGTTGAGCAAAAAATATTAACACTACAAAATATGAGTTTTTCACATAATGAACATTTATTAGTGAGTGAATGAGGGAAGTAAAAACTTTAGCACAACTATAATAGAATATTAGAACAGTAAAAAGAGTATTCATTTTAGAATAGCATGAAATCCTCTTCACATCTATTCTCTGGGTTATCCAAAACATTGATTTTTCCCAGGAATAAAAATTTCATTAATGGATGTTGAAGGATTGCCTAATTTAATAATAAAAAGTCACCACTTGAAGACACTTCAGTAAAAGTAATGTCAGTTCTAAATGAATATTTATTTTGAAGTTTTAAAACTTCTCTTGAATTATAGCAGATTTAAAAAAAACATAAGTTGTTCTTTTAAATATAGGGAATTTGGACCTTTGAGTTAGTTACAATAATAGAAATTCAAAGTTTAAAAGAACCTTTGAAGTCTAGTGAAAACCTTTAGAGAGTAAGAATCCTTTATATAGTGTTCCTAATTAATGGTCACCCAGCCATTCTTTGAATACATTCATGGATGTGAAGACATTTCTTCTCTGTAACTTCCATTCATAGTTCTTAGTTCTTCTCTTGATGGCTAAATAGAGTAATCCTTTACATATTTAAAAATATCAAATGCATGCAACTCACAGAGATCCTTATATATGGTTTGGAGGCCCATATTTCTATTTGAATGGGATACTACAAATCTATTGGTCCACTGGCTTTCTTTTTATTCCTTCATTTATTTTTTAAAGGTATGGGTCTTTCTATCTCTCCTACACTGGAAATGTAACAGCCATTCACAGTAGCTATTCCATTACTGATTGATAAGGAACCTTTGACCTGTTCTGTTTTCAATTTTTTTCCTAGACCTGTTTTCCCCTTCTTAGGTAAGTGTTGACAACTCCCCTTCCTTCAATTTTTTTAAAGTTTCACTATATTGATCCTGGATATAGTGCATATACCTGATTGGCTTTGGTTCATTATAGATCAGAACTCCTTGCTCAATGAATTCATATGTCTCAGCCTTCCAGTTTATAGGATTTATAAAACTGTACCTCAATGCCCATCTTTATCATAATGTTAAGAGAAAGTAATAAGAAAGATCCACTAAATGATTGGTGAAATTTCAGTTATTATCCTCCAAATTATACCTTTCATTTATCTTCTCTCCATTCACATGACCAGTATCATAGTTAAGACCCTGATTATCTTTAATTGCTTTTCCTACTTTTAATATTTTCCTCTCCAACTAACTCTTTCACATCACTGTCAAACTGATATTTCTTTCTTTTTTATTTTATAAAATTATAATAGCTTTTGATTTTTTTCAAAATACATGCAAAAATAGTGTTTTTTAAACATTCATCCTTGCAGAACCTTGTGTTCTAAATTTTTCTCAGTCCCTCCCCATCTCCCATCTCCCCTAGATTGCAAGTAATTCAATATTAGTTAAACATGTAGAATTCTTCTAAATATATTTCCACATTGACATGTTACACAACAAAAATCAGATCAAAAGGGAAAAAATGAGGAAGAAAAAAATAATGCATAATGTGAAGGGTTATGGCACTTGGATATGTATATGGGGTTTGGTAGAATAAAGAGTCAAAAATTCTCTTAGACTCAATTACGAAAAGTAATATGCCTGAAAAGATCTATATTTCTAATTAAAAACGTTCAATGGCTCACTAGTACCTATAGAATAAAATACAAATGCTTTAGCATGATATCTAAGGCTGTAAATAATCCAGTTTTACTTCATATTGCTTTCCATCATGCACTCCATATTTTAGCTAAATTGCAAGATTAACTTTTCCCTGAATTTGATATCATATCTCCTACCTCCTTGCACACACTGTCCCCCAAATTTAGAAAACATTTGATACACATCTAGATTATGCTGTTTACTAATTTATGTGAATTTAGTAGTTATTTAATTTTTGTAAGTCTAATAGTTTTCTTATATATGAAAAAGAAATAACTGAAATTCCCATAATTAGCATCGGTAAATGGGGGGAGGGTATGTCCCTAGCAATTGACACTGGTGCTTTCTCCCTTATGATGTCATATTTACTTTCTTTGATCTTTTATATCATATATATATAAAATGTATGTGTGTGTGTGTGTGTGTGTGTGTGTGTATACATATAGTTTGTTTTGTGTTTGTTTTTGCTTTTGAGAGGCAATTCAGCTATTAAGTATTAATATTTAAGGCCAGATTTCAACTCAGGTCCTCCCGATTTCAGAGCTGGTGCTCTGTCCACTGTACCAACTAGCTCCCCCTATCTGTATAGTTATGTATTGTGTTTAGATCATGTGACTATGTACGCATATTTACTTTTTTATAAGTATATGTACATCTATATACTCACATATATCCACATAAATACACACACACACACACACACACACACACACACACACCCTAACTGGTTCCCTAAGGCAGCTAGATGGTTCAGTGATTATAGCACTGGAGTCTGAAGGCAAGAAGACATCTTCCTGAGTTCAAATCTGACCTCAAACATTTACTATCTGTATGAAGCTAAGCAAGTCACTTAACCCTGTTTGCCTCAGTTTCTCATCTGTAAAATAAGCTAGAGAAGGAACTGACAAACCAGTCCAATATCTTTGTCAAGAAAACCTCCAAAGAGATCACAAGGAAGAAGATACAACTAAGAAAAGTAGTCAAACAAATAAACAAACAAACAAACAAACAAACAAAACTGGTTCCCTCTCCCTAGTTTCTTCCCCTTTCAGCAACAAAACAGTAAAAAATAATTATCGTACTATGTATTCTAATACATAAACACAGGATTCCCCTGATAAAATAAATAAAAAAACCCAAAAAATTAAATTTAAAGCCATCACATCAATACCCATTTCTTATAGGAAAAAATGTACACTTTTATACTAGAATCAAAGACTTTTTTCAATCTGGATTCAACTAGCCTTTCAAGACTTATCTTATATTTGGTACCAATCACCTGCTATAGATACTCATCACATTGGATTTATTAGCTATTCCTAAACTTTAGTTGCCTTCTATTTCTTGTCAGGAGATTAAGACTTTTGGGGGCTAGATAGTGGTAAAGTGCAACTAATGCTTGCAGTTGGAAGAAAGTTTTCTCCACAGCACTTGCTCCATGAGAAGCAGTTGATAACATCATGTTTAATGTTCACAAGAGTGTTTTATTTCAGTGCCAACCAGATGTCTGAAGTCCCTAACTAGCTCATATCCTGTGTATGAGCACAAAACCATAAAGACCCCGTTGCCTCTTAGATTTGGTAAGAATTGGAAAAGACATTATTGTAGGGGAAGAGAAAAATAGGCACATGAAAACTGATACCCAGAAAAGTTGTTTTGATTATATCTCTTATGATTGTGATATATGTGAATTGTTTATGGGTATATTTGACCAATTCATTCCTAAGTTGCTATTTCATTACTATGATAGCTCAAAGCAATGAGTGAAAATTAAGTCGTGTAAAAGAAAGACATACACACAACTTATTTCATCACACTGGAACTCAAAGACTTCTCTACATTGGTTCCTTTAAAAAAAGTTTTCAAACATGTAAAAAATAATGATGGTATAAGAATGTGATGACCACGTATTTTAAAATCAGCCGGAGTCAGGAATTCAGGTTAAGGGAAAATCTTCATTCTTTATTCTTTTTGAGGTGAAGGGGGATTGTGATAGCAACATGGGCAGCTGTGACAGGACCAAGCCAGCAGAGGTGAAAGGGAATCTCAATAGCAATTTGAGCAGCTGCGACAAGAAGCCAGCCAGCCATCTCTTTCCACTCCTCTTTCCTCCCCTCTGCCTCCACCCACCAAAATTGTCATTTCCTATACAACACATCAGGACTTGCACAAAGAGTGGGCAGGGGGCATTCTTTCTCCAAGCATATATATTAATAGAGTATGGTCCAATTACTATTTAGCCTCATGTGCTTGGGACCTCAGTGCATCAATTCGAGCTTCAGCCCATTATATAAGAATATTAAATCTTAAGTAGTACCATAAGTTCAGTTTGATAACATCAGAAAATTATGTACATTCACTTGTGCCACATACATTTTACTAAGCTAGGTTTTATATTAATACTATTATCAATAACAGTAGTTTACATTTCAATAGGAGACAAAGTGCATTTCTCATAATTTTTATTTGTTTTAAATTCCAGCATAGCCACATTTCAGATATTGCATCTGAGCCAAAAAATGTTGACAAAGAGACAGTAGTCCAAAGGGCAATCTGACTCTGGTTACAGTGATTTCTGGGAAAGTATTAGTCTTGTACCACAAATGGATTTATTAAAGAGGCTTCATGTTGAAAAAAAACTTTTGGAAGGTATTTATTCCCTTCAACTGTACTTGTGGAAATGAGGTACAGAAACAGTAATGGGGAATGAATGTGGCATTCAAAGGGATAAAATAGGTCTTGAACTTGTGTGTAAACCTCATCTGGCAAAACTGCATTAACCTTATGCTAATTATGGTTCCAACTCCCAGAATTATTATACTATTTTTTCCACATGGAGAAACCAAGGCTTATAAAAATTAAATAACTTACTATTCACATAGTTAGCTTTTAGTAGCATATTGATTCATATCGAAGCATTGTGAATTCAAATTCAGTTTATTGACTTTTTGGCATAAATCTTATCCTAGTGATTTAAAAGACTTATGCTCATATATTTTTATACACACATATGGAGACAAAATACATTTTTTCCTCTACTTGATCTATGACTGACAGATCATTAATGATCCTGATCCAAAACTGACAGATTTTGTAAAACACTGTACCCTCATTGTTTCACAAAGTGGGAATTCCTGAGATATTAATTTGATTCTGCAATGTGTTGAAGATGCTACTCTGCATTTCAACATGATAAATTCTGTCTAATGGACTATTCCTATATCAGATATTTTGATTAGTTTTATACAATAATTGTTATATAAGAAGTACTTGATAAATAATTTTTATATTCATTCATTAATTCATTCAATTTTCATTGCCAATCTTGACTATAGACTACAAATATCCTTAATTATTTTTTCTAAACTCCATTTGAGCATATGTCATGAATGATGTGAAAAAATAAATTTTAATTAGTTATTTTATTCTGACATTTCTAGACCTGCTCCTCTAAGAAATATAATACAATAGAATATTGTTTGCATTGCATTAGAATTAGACATATTACATTTCCCATAACAATCCCTTAAATAAAAAAAAAATAGTGAAAGCTTAATATTGTATGGGATCGTTTGGTACACTGAAGGTAAATCTTCAATGTAATTTAAGACATGATATAGACTTTTTCTCTAGCCAAGTAATGGATTTTGGTCCAGCTAAATATGAGTTTTTCAATCACCAGGTATATTTCTGTGATCTTTCCTTCTTCTTTTTTTTTTTTTTAGTTGAAAACTGTTTTTTTTAAATGTATTATATATTTTTATTTACAAGTTATATGCATGGGTAATTTTATAGCATTGAAAATTGCCAAACCTTTTGTTCCAATTTTTCCCCTCCCCCCATTCCCTCCCCGCAATGGCATGTTGACCAATACATGTTAAGTATGTTAAAATATAAATTAAATACAATATTAGTAAACATGTCCAAACAGTTATTTTGCTGTTCAAAAAGAATTGGACTTTGAAATAGTGTACCGTAATCCTGTGAAGGAAATCAAAAATGCAGGTGGACAAAGTTAGAGGAACTGGGAATTCTATGTAGTGGTTCATAGTCATTTGCCAGAGTTCTTTCTCTGGGTGTAGCTGGTGCAATTCATTACTGCTGTATTGGAGCTGATTTGGTTCATCTCATTGTTGAAGAGGGCCAGGTCTATCAGAACCGATCATCACATAGTATTGTTGTTGAAGTGTATAATGATCTCTTGGTCCTGCTCATTTCACTCAGCATCAGTTCATGTAAGTCTCTCCAGCCCTTTCTGAAATCATCCTGTTGGTCATTTCTTACAGAAAAATAATATTCCCTAATATTCATATACCACAATTTATACAGCCATTCTCCACTTGATAGGCATCCACTCAGTTTCCAGTTTCTGGCCACTACAAAGAGGGCTGCCACAAACATTTGTGCACATACAGGTCTCTTTCCCTTCTTTAAAATCTCTTTGGTATATAAGCCCAGTAGTAACACTGCTGGATCAAAGGGTATGCACAGTTTGATAACTTTTTGAGCATAGTTCCAAATTGCTCTCCAGAATGGCTGGATGTATTTGCGATTCCACCAACAATATATCAGTGTCCCTGTTTTCCCACATCCCTTCCAACATTCCACATTATCTTTCCCTGTCATTCTAGCCAATCTGACAGGTGTATAAATGGTATCTGAGTTGTCTTAATTTGCATTTCTCTGATTAATAATAGCTTGGAGCATTTTTTCATATGAGTAGAAATAGTTTCAATTTCTTTGTCTGAAAATTGTCTGTCCATATCCTTTGATCATTTATCAATTGGAAAATGGCTTGGTTTCTTATAAATTAGAGTCAATTCTCTATATATTTTGGAGATGAGGCCTTTATCAGAACCTTTCACTGGAAAAATGTTTTCCCAGTTTATTGCTTCCCTTTTAATCTTGTCTGCATTAGTTTTGTTTGTACAAAAACTTTTCAATTTGATATAATCAAATTTTTCTATTTTGTGATCAATAATGTTCTTCGTTGGTCCTTCATCTTCCACAGGTCTGAGAGGTAAACTATCCTATAATCTTCCAATTTATTTATAATCTCATTCTTTATGCCTAGGTCATGAACCCATTATTTATTTATTTATTTATTTTTTTATTGTAGTAACTTTTTATTGACAGAACCCATGCCAGGGTAATTTTTTTTACAACATTATCCCTTGCACTCACTTCTGTCCCAATTTTTCCTCCCACCCTCCACCACCTCCCCTAGATGGAAAGCAGTACTATATATGTTGAATATGTCGTAGTATATGCTAGATACAATGTATGTGTGCAGATCCAAACAGTTTTCTTGTTGCACAGGGAGAATTGGATTCAGAAGGTAAAAATAACCCGGGAAGAAAAACAAAAATGCGAACAGTTTACATTCATTTCCTAGTGTTTTTTCTTTGGGTGTAGCTGCTTCTGTCCATCATTGATCAATTGAAACTGAATTAGGTCTCTTTGTCAAAGAAATCCACTTCCATCAGATTACATCCTCATACAGTATCGTTGTTGATGTATATAATGGTCTCTTGGGTCATGAACCCATTTTGACCTTATCTTGGTGTACAGTGTTAAGTGTGGGTCAATGCCTAGTTTCTGCCATACTAATTTCCAATTTTCCCAGCAATTTTTGTCAAATAGTGAGTTCTTATCCCCAAAGCTGGGGTGTTTCGGTTTGTCAAACACTAGATTATTAAAGTTATTGCCTGTTTTGTCCTTTCAACCTAATCTATTCCACTGATCAACTAGTCTATTTCTTAGCCAATACCAAATAGTTTTGGTAACTGCTGCTTTATAATATAATTTTAGATCTGGTACAGGTAGGCCACCTTCATGTGATTTTTTTTCATTAATTCCTTGAAATTCTTGACCTTTTGTTTTTCCATATGAACTTTGTTGTTATTTTTCCTAGGTCATTAAAATAGTTTTTTGGGAGTCTGATTGGTGTAGCACTAAATAAATAGATTAGTTTAGGTAGTATTGTCATCTTTATTATATTTGTTTGCCCAATCATAAGAGCATTTAATATTTTTCCAATTGGTTAAATCCAACTTTATTTGTGTGGAAAGAGCTTTGTAGTTTTGCTGATATAGTTTCTGATTTTCCCTTGGCAAACAGATTCCTAATTATTTTATACTGTCAATAGTTATTTTAAATGGAAGTCCTCTTTGTAACTCTAACTGTTGGATTTTCTTAGTGATATATAAGAATGCAAATGATTTATGTGAATTTATTTTGTATCCTGCAACTTTGTTAAAGTGTGGATTATTTCTAATAGTTTTTTAGTAGAATCTCTGGGGTTCTCTAAGTATAGCATCATATCATCAGCTAAGAGTGATAGTTCCGTTTTCTCATTACCTACTCTAATTCCTTTAATCTCTTTCTTAACTCTTATTGCCAAAGCTAGCATTTCTAATACAATATTGAATAGTAATGATAATAGTGGGCAACCTTGTTTCACTCCTGATCTTATTGGGAATGGTTGCAGTTTATCCCCATCACATATGATGCTTACTGATGGTTTTAAACATATGCTACTGATTATTTTAAGGAAAAGTCCATTTATTCCTATATTCTCAAGTGTTTTTAATAGGAATGGATGTTGGATTTTATCAAATGCTTTTTCTGCATCTATTGAGATGATCATATGGTTTTTGTTAATTTGGTTATTAATATGGCAATTATACTGATAGTTTTCCTAATATTGAACCAGCCCTGCATTCCTGGTATAAATCCTGCTTGATCATGGTGTATTATCCTGGGGATTATTTTCTGTAGTCTTTTTGCTAATATCTTATTTAAGATTTTAGCATCAATATTCATTAGGGAAATTTGGTCTGTAATTTTCTTTCTCTGTTTTCAACCTACCCGGTTTAGGTATCAGTGCCATGTCTGTGTCATAAAAAGAATTTGGTAGGGCCCCTTCATTGCCTATTTTTTCAAATGGTTTATATAGCATTGGGGCTAATTGTTCCTTAAATGTTTGGTAGAATTCACATGTAAATCCATCTGGTCCTGGGGATTTTTTCTTAGGGAGTTGATTAATAGCCTGTTTTATTTCTTTTTCTGAAATAGGACTATTCAAGAAATCTATTTCCTCCTCTGTTAATCTGGGAAACCTCTGTAATTTTTCTAACCACAGAGGCCTCCCCCCTCTGCTCCATTTGCTAGCCTTTTCTACTTCCCTGTTTGCGCTGATCTGCTTTGGCCCCTCAGGACAAATCTTTTGTGACAAATTTCCAGATTATCTTCAGGTGGTAAATTGTTGTACTTCTAATCTTTGTGGGTTTTACCAGTCAAGCCCTATTTTTGAGGCTGAATATAATAATTGGTTGTGAGGGTATGAGAGAATTTAGAAAGTTGCCTGTGCCTTCTCCTCCATCTTGGTTCTACCTCCCTGTAATCTTTCCTTCTTGACACAGCACAGTGTTGGACTTATTATAAAATCTTAAAGTGAGACATAACTAGTGGAAACATTAATGATATTAAATATATGTGTATATATACAATTCTCCTGTAGAATCTTGGGCCAACAGTTTTGGTTGTATTGGTGAGGATGTACTGATTGAGAACCTCATGGCAAGAAGCTGTCCAGTATATCCCCAATTATCTAGAGTCCATGGAAAGATCTTCCAGTAGCAATAGAGATTTTTCTATTTTCTTAACTTACATGAATTGTTAAATGTTATTCTAGCATTTGACAAATCCTCAATAAAATCATGAAAACTTAGAATTTAATCAAAGAATAAATTCATAGGTTATTTGGGGAAAGATAGTACCAGCTAAGTGCTAAAATAAAGAAAAAATAACATTATTTTATTGGGGAATTATTGAAAGTCAAAGAAATAGGCAATTCTCAAAGGAATAAATTTGATATCTACAAACATATGAAAAATAATAACTCCAAATCATTGTTTAGAGAAATATAAATTAAGGCAATTCTAGGGTTCCATCTTAAATATGTAACACTGAAAAGTTGACAAAAACTGAAAATGCTAAAAGAAAGAAAAATAGACAATTGACACACCAGTGGTAGAACTGTTAATTGGTTCAGCTGTTTTTGAAAGCATTCAAACTATGGCCTCAGATACTAAAAAAAACTATGTGACCCTGGGCAAATCACATAACCTTGATTGCCTTGGTTTCCTTATCTGTAAAATGAGTGAGAGAAGTAGATGGTAAACTATTCTAATATGCTAAGAAAACTCCAAATGGGGTTACAAAGTTAGTCATGACTGAAAAATAAATTGAATTTATTTGATAAGCATCATATATGCAGTATAGATATAGTTTAACTATATAAGAAAAATAAAGATTTTTTTCCTCTTGTAAATCAGTAGATCCAGAGAATAAAGCAACAACTATGTATAGTTAGCTATCATCACTTATATGAAAAAACACCTTAGAAAAATATCATTATTTTAAAGTACTTAATTTTAATTGTATAACATCTCATGATTTTCATAATTGGTAACATATTATCTTTAGTCCTATAATTATGCATATTGTTTCACTTTATTTCCATCTTATATATTAATTTAAGGTCCAAATTAAATGCCATATCTTCCATAAACCCTTTTAATGATTCTTTTCCCATTTGATCATTCTAATCTTAATTTCAAAAATACTTTTCCATGCAATATTCATTAAGAAATACCTGCTTTGAGAAATATCTTCCACAATTGTTATCAGGTATTTTTCAAATCTTGTAAAAGAACCAAGTGATGCAGTGGATGAAACAATTGAAACAGAAGAGCTGAATTAAAATCTGACCTCAGATATTTAATATCTGTGTGATCTTGGGCAAGTCATTTGAATTCTATGCACCTCAGTTTCCTCATTTGTAAGCGAAAGATAGATAGAAATCCCTTGGTTATTGCAAGGCTAAAATTAGAGAACATATTTAAATGATTTGCAAAATATAAAGGGAAATACATACATACATATAAGTACTAGATATTACTCATACTTTATTTTTCATAAATTTATGTCTTTTCTCTTTTAGAATGTATGTCCATGAAGACAAGTAAGTATTTTAGGGGTTTTGCTTTCATCATAAAACTTGTAAATGTGGTCTTTGTGGAAAAGGATAGGAATAGGAAGGAACATAGGAAAATTCTGGTGAGGAAACTCCCTTTACCAAAGTTTTACTTTGACCCAGCAGTGCAATTACTGGGTATAATCCAAGGAAATCATAAAGGAGGGAAAAGGACCCACATGTGCAAAAATGTGTGAAGCAGCTCTTTTTGTGGTATCAAAGGATTGGAAAATGAGTAGATGCCCATCAATTAAGGAATGGATGAGCAAGTTGTGGTATATGAAGATAATGGATTATTACTGTTCTATAGAGATTGATGAGCAAGCTGATTTTAGAAAGACCTGGAAAGATTTGCATGAATTGATGCTGAACGAAATAAGCAGAACCAGAAAAACATTGTACACAATAATATTAAGAATGTATAATCACAAACTATGGAAGACTTGATTCTTATTAGTGGTTCAGTGATTCAAAGCAATTCCAATAGATTTTGGACGGAAAATATCATTTGTATCCAGATAAAGAACTAGGGAGACTAAATGTAAATGAACACACTATGTTCACTTCTTTTTTCTGTTTCTTTTTTAGTCTTTCCCATCATTTTCCCCTTTTGCTCTGATTTTTCTCTTCCAACATGATTCATTAAACAATGTGTATTAAAAATAAATAAATTAAATTAAAAAAACCAAACAAACCTCAAATAGAGTCAGGAAGAGTGAGACATGACTAAACAACATGGAAATTATTCTTAAGCCCAATTCTTATTTAGAACTTTGGAAATAATGTACTAATTAATAACTTTTGAACTACCTCCCTTCTCTAAAAACAGAAAACTCAAAAATGTCTCTTCATTCCACACTGAACAACTACAAGCACCACCACCATCACTGTATAGAAAAGCAGGGAGTTTAAAAATGAGGATAAACTTTTCTCCCCTCCACATCATGCAGGCAGAAATCTGTTAAGTATATCACACTGTTATAGTCTGACCTTGCTATTTCAAAATTGTTGCCCCCTCATTCAATGTCCTAATTAATAATTAGTCTTTTTATATTCTGCTTATAATTATTTTCATATTCACTAATAATAGGGAATGATCTCAAGTAACACTAATAATCAATCTACTAACATGATCTACATTTATAAATTTGTTTTTAGAATATGTTATAATTGAAGAATAATGCACATTTTTAAAGGATTTTTTTTCTTTTTCTTTCTAATAATTCTAAGCAGCAGTTTTATATACCAATGGTTTCACAATCTGATTTCACCATTTGTCACTACATTAATTCTGGTCAATTCTTGTTAAACCAAAATGTCTACTAACATTATTTTATTAATTTTAAAATTCTTCATCTTTACTCATCAGCAGATTACTTCATGACTACATGTTTAACCAGGCTTAGACAATTACATAGTATTTAATAATAATAGTTTGATAGATTAATAATTTCATGACAACTTAGCTTTAAGTCTCAAAATAAGCAGTAACTGACATGAGACCCTTATTTCTTGCTTCAGTACTATGTTCCTTCTAGTTGAATTACGACCTCAAGAAACTATATAAGGCAGTGTCAGGAGATGCCTTCCTTTAAGTCCTACATTTCCTAATTACATCTGGATCAAACCTTAATTATACCTGCTTTATTTAAATTCAACATGTCTAAATGTAAGCTTATCACTTTCCCTACTAAACTTGTCACTCCTGACTCTATTGTTATCTGTGGAGCTAATCACTGAAACTCAACAAGTTAAATCTCTTTTTGGCTCTACTCCATCCACATCAATTCAGTTGCCAAGTTTTATAGATTATACCATTAGAGAATTTCTCAATTACATCTCTTTCTCCTCATCCATAGAGCCACCAACCTATTTCTTGTCTTTATCACTTCTTACTGAGACTATTAAAATAATGTCCTTTTTTGCTATTAGTCTTTTCCTTACCTTTTCAAACTATATTTCATAAGACTTCCAAAATAATCCAAAATAGATTTGACAATATTCCTTCAGTATTTATTGCTTACAGTTTAAATCTGCCAATCAATCCCCTTCCCCTCTTCTCTGGTTTCAACTATATATTCTAGCTTTCTTTTATATTCATCTCCTTCAGCTTCTACATTGTATTATGAGCTACTTAAAATCAATACTTCTCTTTACATTATAAATGTTTATTCCTTCTTTATCTCTGTTTTTTAGAATCTTCTTTAAAGGCTCTACTTCAGTAGCATCTTTTCTCTAAAGTCTTTCTTTTTCTCTCCTCATTCCCTGGCTGAAGGTTCATTTTCCCTGGCCAAATTTTCCTAAAATCCTTTTTAAATATTTATATTTACTTCATCATCTGGCCCCAGTTCTCTAGTAAAAAAACAATTTTCTAAGGGCATTCATAGTCTCGGTCTCTCTCTCTCTCTCTCTCTCTCTCTCTCTCTCTCTCTCTCTTTCTCTCTCTCTTTCTCTCTCCTCTCCTGTATCCCAAGGATGTAGGGCAATGCCTCATACAGAGTAGATGCTTAATACTATTTGTTGAATTGAACTGGATTTTGTTAAGTAATTTCTAAGATACCATGGAGTGACAAAAACTAACAAATTCTTGTCTTCAAATAGCTTATATTTTCAGAAGAGAAGAACAAATTTTTAGAGGTAGGAATTAGAAAATATTAGACTAGAAAATTATATTTTTAATGTGTGGTTTATAATAAAAACTGTATTTTCTGAGAAGTTGAAAAATACTTTTGTATTTACAATATATTCAGCTGCAAAAAGATATAAATCTACATATTTTAATACAAACAAAATCACTCAATTTAACCCCATACAAGTTTTATAAGCTTGTTTTTAGTTGACGAAGAATATAGGATTGAATAGAATATGTGGTGTATGAGAGTTCTTTTTATTTTTTTTCCAATTCTCTGTTGACATATCTTTCTAGGACATTACTGACCTAATTTCCCCCTGATTTAGGCCCATCACTCTTAAGAGTGCTCTTGTCAAAACTGAAACAGAATAGGGTCACAATATTTTAGAAGGTTGGAATTTTAACACATTGAGTAAAATCTTATGAAAATGTTAGTCAAATTCTCAAGAGCAATAAAAATATTAAAACATCTTTGGGGAGTTAAAATACATTAAATAAAAGTGATTTCCTGAACACAATATATATCTTTCCTCATTACTGCACTTTTCTCTTCATACTCAAATCAAATAATGGCTACAATAACACAGTCAACCCATTACATTAGTTAGTATTGGTTGTTATTATAACACAAGTAATAGAAAATGCTTTCACATTATTATCTAAACTTCTACAATATTGTAGAAAATGAATTTATATACCATACAACATAATCAGTAATAGGTGCTCCATAGACATCTCAACTACAACACATTTAAAATAAAACCCATTATTTTTCTTTGCTTCTTTCCCAAACCTACCCTTTCCTAAACTTCCCTAATTCCATGAAATTTACCACCCAACAGCCAAGTTTGCAACCTTCTATCTTTGATTCTCTAGTCTTTTAAACTTTACACATCTGAATATAAACCAAATCTTCTTGATTTTATCTCTGCAATATCTCTCACAACTGTCTGTCACAGTCCTTTAACATCTCTCATCAAGGTTACTTCAATAGTCTTCTATTTGGTCTCTCCTTTCTCCAAATCATCTTCCACACAATTGTACAAGTGATAGGCCTAAATCCCAAACTTTACTAGGGAACATTCCCTCAATAAATTTCAGTGGTTCTATACTATCTCTAGGAAAAAGAAATGAACTCCTGTTTGGTATTTGAAACACTGATAATCTGGCTCCAAACTTTCTAGCATTATTATACCTATCTTTTATTTACTATCTTTTTATTAAACTATTGAGCTCTCTTGTTGTTCCTCATATAGACGCTGCTCTTACCTTGATGTCTTAGATCCTTAATTTCTCTCCAAATTCATCTCAACTGTTCCCTCTTATAGGAATTCTTTATCACCCAGCCTCCTCACTAAATTACCTTATATTTATCATCCACATATATTATATATATTTATTTTATATATTTATATATGTATATGTTGTACATGTACTGTCCCATTGTAGAATGTAAAGTCATTAAGGAGCTATTTAAATTTTATTTTTGTACTAATAGAGTGTCAGGAATTTTTGCCTCACATTTGTGTCTAGAAAGTATCAATTACTTAAAAATATTTGTTAATTCATTAAGTACCAAACTATGACTCCCTTTTATAAAATATATAGCAAGCAAGGAGACTATCTTGTCTCAAAATTTTCTAATTTAAATTTGTTTTTTATAATGTAAAATTATATTATAATGCATAATGATATAACTATATAAAAGTAATTCATATATAAAATGATCAATTCTCTTTCCTTAATGTTGCCATTTGACATTCAGTTTTGTTAGTAAACCATGTAATATTGATGATAAAATTCAGAATATCAGATTTTAATTTCCACAGATACTCAAATTCAGTTTTTACATATTTTATTTTAAAGTATGAGAGAATGGAGTTGATTAAATAGCTATAATGATTATTCCAAATATTGAATTCTATCTATAATCAATGAAAATATTATGTACATTGTCTATTGTTTTCTCAAATACCTGGACTTGTTTGTATATAAAGGTAAAAAGCAAAGTTTTGAGTGAATTTCAATCAGTAAAAAGCTGAGATATTCAACACTGAATCATGAAGCAGAATTTCATCATGGATTCAAGACAATAAAAAAGAAAACATTTTTCCAAATTAGAAAGAAAACCATGAAATAATGGTGTATATGTTGCAAGCTTTTCATAGACCATCCATTTTAGGCAAACCATACATATTAATTCTTTCTTTTGACTTTATCATTATTTTAACATTAGTTCAATTAACTTTGCACAATTACCTTAAATATCCCATTATTATCTTAGCAATTTTTGACTCTGATTTTATTGTGGCATGTATTCAATAAGTAAGGGTATAAATTTTCAAACATTTCAAATATGTAACACTTATTTCTAAAGATAGCTTTCGCCTTTTCCAAAGAATTCTAAATTATTAGTAACCTATCCAATTATTTACATTATAACTCAACAGAAATATTTTTTCAAGACTAAAAACTTACAATATTTTGTCACCATATTAATTTCATTTTCCAATAAGGTCATTGATCCTTTCAACTTGTGCTCTGAGACAATCACAAAAAAGCATTAAAGATTTTCTAGAATGATTCCAAAACAAGAACAAAAAGCAAAGTGCTTTATATATATATATATTATTTCATTGACTCCTCACAATGCTACCAGTCTAAGATTAATGATTCTTCCTCTAATTCAATTTTACAGATTATATTATAATAAATATGCAAGTAAACAGGAGAAAAATTCATCTCCCCCCCAAAAAAAAACAAATCAAAACTCAAGAGAGAAATAACTAAAACATAAAGAAATTTATTTAAGAAAATAAAGGCACTTTATTAGTCAGTTAAATTTTCTATTTCTTCCACATTTTCTCTGTTTCCTAGTATATTATTTAATAAGATATGCAGAACAAATATTGGGATTTAAAAATAAGCACTGTCCCTGCATATTTGGAATGGGAAATGGTGTTAAATCCCTAACCTATTAAATCTCCAAGTCAGAGGACTTAGTTGATGACAATTTCAATGGTGCTTTTTCTTGGAGCAGGAGTTGGAGGAGAAAGGATTCTTTGACATACTTTGAACACATTAACTCTAACAAAGTTTCTTTTTTTAAACTTTTCAATAGAGAAATAATAATCATAATATTTTATTTCATTTTGATAATTTTTTGGTAAATTATTCTCATTTTTATAATCTTTTCTGAAGGAGTTGAAATATAAATTTTTTTTATATTTAATGTTCCAAAGGCTATCATACAGATAGATGCAATTATGTATATAATGCCTTAAGATTTTAAAAAATTGGGGGCTATTTCATGATATAATTTAAATAATTTCTTCATTCATATTTGGTATCCAGCATTTTAAAGATTTTTATCACTTAACTAGGAGATAGTGCATCTGTCCATTTTTCCCCTTTAACACATCTGAGTTCATACAGCCTTGAAAATTGGCCTAGTTCCTCACATAAGGATGGACACTTAGTGGAATTGACATTAGTATGCCTAGTAACGTGAAACTAAAAATAGGCAAAGAACTTGCCTTTGGGAACAATTTATTTCTCTAATTATCAACACAAAGGCTATGTAAAGTTAAATTATAATATAATATGGCAGTTTTTAATACATTTATGTCTTTTTAGTGGTATTAGGGTAGATAAAAATTAACTATAAAAACAGCAATTTTGGTTTGTGAGGGATATAGTACTAGACTTTGTGTTTGAATAGACACTTATCAAATATTATTGTTCTCATTTTAATAAAGACCACATGAGGTTAAGGAGTGTTTAGAATATTTTGTTCAGTTATTTTTTCAGTTGTGTCCAATTCTTCATGATCCCATTTGGACTTGTTTTGACAAAAGTATTAGAGTGGTTTATCCTTCCTTCTCTAGCTCATTTTACAGATGAGAAAACTGAGGCAAAGGGATTAAATGATTTGTCTAGGATCACACAGCTAGTATATGTCTGAAGCCAGATTTTCATTCAGGAAGATCCTGCCTCCAGGCCCAGCACTCAATACATTATGCCACCTAACTGCCCAGTTTAGCAGATAGTAGACAATAAATATCTAATGAATGGATGAATGAGTAGAGCACAGGAATAATTGCTTTGGGATTGTATATTTTTAATTAACAGTATCCTAAATTCAAATTCATTACTGACTCAAAAAGAATCACAAAATTTGAGAATTGGAAAGAACTTCAGTTACCATGTAGTTCAATGCACATATGAAGGGAATCATTACCATAACAATACCCGACAACAGGTTGTCCAAGCTCTGCTTTAAAGACTTTCAAAGAGGGGTAATTCACTATTCTGGAAGCAATCCATTTCACTTGTAGATAGCCTTAATTACTAGAAATTTTCCCTGTCCCGGTCAAGAAGCCTATATTTGCCTCTGCAACTTTTATCCACTGTTTCTGATTCTGTCCTCTGGTACCAAATAGAAATCTAACATCTACCTGACATTTTTCATATAAATGAAAATAGCTAAAATAGATTATATCCAAACTAAATATGCTCAATTTCTTCAATGTCCTAATATTTCATGGACTCAAGGTTCTTTCTCATTTTGGTTGCCCTCCTCTGGACACTTTGGAATTTATCAATGTCCTTAAACTGGGCACCTAAATTAATAAATGAGGTTTTATGGAGGAAAATGCAATGGAATTATCACTTGTCTATTCCTGGAAGCTATGATCTTCTTCATACAAACCCAAATTGAATTAGATCTTTTGACTAATATTATACTCCTGGCTCATATTGAGTTAGCAGTACACTAAAACTTCCAGATCTTTTTTTCAGAATTATTACTATCTAAACATATTTCCTTAGTTTCCTAATTGTGACATTGATTTTTTTTGTTACCAAGTGAAGATTTTACATATATCTTTGTTTAGTTTCATCTTATTAGATCCATTCCAATACTGTAGTCTGATGGTGTCAAGTTCAAATAAAAATGCGATCCATTAATTTGTACATACAGGTCCCTGGGCTTATGGCTAGGATATACATTGAGTTAGTTTAAAAACATTATCTATGTTTTATTATAGATCTCCCTATTACATTTTAATTTGGTTCAAACTACACTTTGGAATGTGGTAGGCCTTATATGGTCTGCAGGCAGCATGTCAGATACTTCTATTCTGTCACACTGTGCTGTTACCTCTCCTTCCCAGTTTTGTGTTCTTTGCAAATTTTGTGATCAAACAATCTGTGGCTTGTCTAAATCACTTATAAAAATGTTAAATTGGAGATGGTCAAGCAAAAATTGCAGAGTTAGATACTACCTTGGAGATTTTACACCACTGATATCGAATCATTAACACTAATGTTTGAGTCTAGCCATTCAATCAGTTCTGAATCCAGATTATTGTGCTTTCCTCTTATTCAAATATCATCACATTCTATACTAGAATAATAAGGGGCACTTTATTTTAATGACATTTTAAAAAATTAATACATGTTTATTTTTCTTCCTCACATCCCTACCAAACCTTCCAATTAAAAAAAAAAAAAAAAACTTGTAACAAATAAATATAGTTAAACAAACCAAATTTCTTTATTATCTATGTCCAAGAGTGATCCCCCTTTGTAAAGAGGTGGAGAGCATTTTTCATTAGTGAGCTTCTGAGATCATGGCTAATTTCATATTGTGTTGATCAGAGACCTTAAGTTATTCAAAACTATTTTTTTTTTTTACAATTTTATTGCTATTTTATAATTTGTTCTCCTGGTTTACCTCCCTTCTGTATGCATCATCAGTTCATACCAATTTTCTCTGAAATTCTTTTCATTTCAAATTACTCCATTACATTCACACATCATGATTTCTTCAGCCATTCTGCAATTGAAGAACACCCTCCTTAGTTTACAGACCTTTTGCATCACAAAAAGAACTGCCACAAATACCTTCATACATACAAGATCTTGTCCTCTTTCTTTAATCTCATTTGAGGTATGGAATACTTTATCAAAAACTTTACTTAAATTCAGGTAGAAATTATCCAAAATATTCCCCTTATCAGTTAGTTTAATATTCCTGTCAAAAGTGGAAATGAGGTTGTCAGCTTTCCTTTTCTACATTTTCAATAGTAATTTATTGTGGAATTTTTTCCCAGAAATCAAGTTAAACTTATTGTCCTATACTTTGTAAACTCTCCTCTGTTTCCTTTTTAGAAAACTGGAACATTTGCCCTTCTGCAATCTTCTGGTACCTCTCTCTTCCTTTGATTTTTCAAATAGCACTAATAGTAGTGCATCAATCATATCTTATAGGTTTTTACAGTACCCAGTGTTGTAGTTCATATGGGACAATTAATTTCTGTTACTGAATGATCATGAATAATGAATATGTAATGCATTTTCAAACTCCTTTAATTAACACTCATTGATAATCATTTACAATTGCTTTGAGAAATGAAATCATATTTGACAGACTGCTTTCAGTACTTTTATGTGCTATTTCTAGGATTTTAAGCTGAAGCCCTGAATACACACTCCCTCCCCCCCCAACTTCTCTTTATTCATCATGTTATATTTTAGAATTTCATACAGAGAGGACATGGGAGAAGGGATTTAAGATTTGTCAAACAATTTGAAGTTTTATTTTTGATATGCTTCCTTAAGTTCATTTGATTTATTTTGTTCAAAAAATGCTAACTTTAAATATTATTAAACATTAAAAGAAGGTAATCTCCCTGCCCCCCAAACACCTCATTCCAATAATCCAGAGTTCTCTATGTCATTATAATAACCATGGAAACTTTCTGATAATAAAAGCTTTAAGTATAAACAGGCTCACTGACAGATTATATAGCTATTGTCTGAGAAATAACCTGGCTATGTTCTGAGTTAGAGATTCATGTTGGCCAGAAGCAGATATTATTTTCTGCTCTAGCAACTGATAAAGTCCATTGATGATGGAACAGAAGAATTTATTATCAGAAAGTTCCCAGTGGTTGTTATAATGACATAGACAGAAAATATTAATTTTTTGCTACAGAGAAGTCTTCCCACTTAAAAACCATTAATAATAATAATAACTAATTTTATGTAGCAATTACTATTTGCCAGGTATTATGCTATACTCTTTACAAATATTATGTTGTTTGATTTTCACAAAAACTCTCTAAGTTAGGTCCTATTACGATCCTCATTTTGTTTATGAGGAAACCTCATGTTTAGTGATATTCAAGGGTCACACAACTAGTCACAGAGAAAATCTGAGGTAAGATTTGAATTCAAGTCCTCCTAACTATAGGCTCCATACTCTAGCCATGACAGCACCAAATGTATTAAACATTAGCTTTGTGAAAAGACTCATGAAATTATAGATTTAGAGATTCAAGGTATCTTAGAGGTATAGGGCCTAGATAGGTTAAGTGATTCACTCAAAAGTAGACAGGCAAGTTGCTGAGCTGAGATTCAAATCAAGGTTATCTGATTCCAAGTTGAATCTCAGTTTTTGACTTATACCAAGCTGAATCAGATCAAAATCCCTAGCTTGCTTTGAGACAACATGTCTAGAACTCCCATTGACCTCTACCCTTTAATAATAACACCATGCATCATATAGAACTCTATAATTTTCTAAGTGCTTTCACATATTGATTGTCAAAACAACCCTGTGAGTTAGCAGCCGGAGCTGGCTGCTGAGTAAGCTCTGAGGCTCAGAGAGCATAAATGTCTTGCTTGAGGTCACACAATTGTTAAGTGACAAAACCATGATTAAAATGTGTTTTTTCATTGGCCTATACTGCTCTTTCCAGTATAATAAACTTCTCTAAAATCTATCTTACAAACATATTTAAAATATAGACTTTCTATTACTACCAGACATAGTTGTCCTATGATAAATATGAATGAAGTAGAAGAAATGATATCCAAATCAATGGGTAGATTCCTTGTAACTCTGCCAACACTTGCCAAGCTAATTGAAATGATACTTGAATATAGAGAAAAAAATTCAAATTCATATATTGTAACTATCAGTTTGGTTGAACTGCTTCAGTTTAATAATCCTTCCTAATCCTAACACATCATCATAAGACATATATTCACTTACTAAGAAAACACATTTTTTAAAAAAAATATGACTGACATTTAATATCAATCAAGGTTATTGTGTTGCAATGGAATCTCACATATGTTTATTATTATCCATGACTGCAATTTTTGAGCTGAAAATTTACTGACTCATTCTGTAAAGATCTGCTACTAATATAAGATAAAGTAGAATCCAAACCAAATGAATTACTCAACTTTGAAGTCTCTTGAAGTCACTCTGGGGACAGGTAGATGACACAGTGAATAGAACACTATTTCTGGAGTAAGAAGGACCTGAGTCCAAGTCCAACCTCAGATATTTAGTACCTGTTATTGTGCCACAGTTTCCTTTTATTGTTCTGCCCCAGTTTCCCTAAATCGTCTTACCTCAGTTTCCCTAAATTGTTCTGCCTCAGTTCCTTGCATTGTTCTGCCTCAATCCCTTTGGTTGCAAACCTCCTTCCTGATCATTAGGACTGAGATCATAGGCATTGGTATTGACCATTTGTATTTTATAGGCAGATAAGTTACTTAGAGATATGCTTCCATATTTCTTGTTCAGACACTTTCTGTCTCTAGTGACTACCCCCTTCACTATCAATTTATCAGACTTTATGATCCTATTCCCAACCTGTCAGAACCGAATTGATGATCCCTTCCTGGATATTCCCATACTCACCTGTAATGGGCTGAGGTTTGAGTTGATACACTGAGGTCCCAAGTACGTGAGGCTAAAGAGTAATTGGGCTATACTCTATTAATATACATGATTGGATAAAGAATGGTCCCTGCCCACTCTCCGTGCAAGTCCTGATGTGTTGTATAGGAAATGACGATATTGGTAGGTGGAGGCAGAGAGGGAGACAGGAAGAGAAGCTGGGAGAGATTGGGCCTGGGTTCGAGACTCCGAGCTGCTGGTTGTGTGGCTGCTGGTCGAGCTAGCTTCTTGACTCAGCTGCACATATTGCTATCGCCAATTCTCTTCCACCTCTGATCCTTCTTCACTAAGAATAAAGACTGACGATTTTCCCCTAACCTGAATTCCTGTCTCCTGTCGATTTAAAAATACACGATCTTCACATTCACCAGTGTTTGAACTCCATTCCTTGCCTTTGTCTCCCCTGATCGCTTAAAGCCATATAACAATCATTGGAATCTCATATTCGATGCTGAATTCTTTGAGACTAAAGTCCAATTCAGTCCTTGGGGGAATAATAGATTCTGATCTGCCCCTCAGAAAATCTCTCCCTCTCAGGCACTTAAATAAAATATTAAAAACTCTCTAATCTCTATCTTGTCTCATTTTCCCCAGCATTACACTGTGACCCTATGGAAGTTATTCAATCCTGTTTTCCTTAGTTTCCTCCTCTGTAAAATGAGCTAGAGAAGGAAATGGCAAACTACCTCAGTATCTTTGCCAAGAAAATCCCAAAGAGTTAGACATGATTAAAATATCTGAATCATTGAATACCCTGAAAAATGAAACCACTTGTAAGAAATTCTGAAGTTAATATCTCACAAGGGTCCTCGTAGGACCTTATTTTGAGAGATATTTCAAGATCCAAAAAATCTGTGGTGATCAGAATAGTGTGTAAAGAATGTCATTAGAAATATATAACCAAAAAATGAAGTACACTGGGAATGCAGTAAGAATGAAGGATAGACAGATCAACAACTTCTGTGCTCAATTAGTATCAATATTATGTCAAAAGATCCAGAAGAAGGACCTAATAGCTTACTGGGTGTAGCTGATGGGTTGATGGGCAAGAGCATCTCAAGGTGATAAGGCAGTAGTGTTTAAAACCTGCATCATTGGAAAAAGAACTCACATTGATTACACTGCATTGTAGCATCAAAGTAAATTATCTGAGCAGTATGAAGTATCCAAGTCCATTTCATCAAACTCAACAAAGCACTGACAAAACCACAGACTGAGAGAAGGGCTGTTATATCTATTTCTAGGCCAAATATAATGAGTAGAAACATTTAAAATGGCTTATGTGGCATAACCTTACCACAATAATGCAATATTTCTATACTTACTAAGTTCTACAGATGTAATTTATAAGCCTTCCTTAGAATTAAATGACAAGACTGAAACAAAAAGCCAGTATAAGGACCTTTAATATATGTAACTGAGCATAATTGAAATAATTCACATTGTACCATAGTTTTGGTCCATTGTTTTATATGGTGGATGTTAGGCTTAGCCAAGTAAAAGGAATTTCAAATGTGTGTAGAGGCTTTGATTGATAGACAGCTTCAAACATAATATTATAGATGTAGAAAGTAGAGATATAACTGAAACAACTAGCCTAGCCTGCCATGGAGCAATCAAGTTTAAGATAGCTCTTTTGCCTCAAAAGATGTTCTGCAAATAGCAGTTGCAGCTGCAAACCAAAGAATACTCATCACATATGTAGTGTGAAAAGGGCTGCTGTCCATAAATCAGTTTTTTTAGCCACACCTGCACACAGATAGTAATTACCCTCAGTACGATCATCATCAAATATGAAGGGTAGGAATATCATATTCATACAGTGTTATGTCCTATTTTCTAAGTTGCCTGTCAACACTTGTTCTATGAAGCTGTCCAACAGATTTTAAAAAATGTGTGTACAGGTGCACGTGTGTATGTGTCTCTGTGAGTGTCTCAGCCTTTCCTACTAACGTTTACATGAGGTCACAATTGCTTTTATATTGATTTGTTCAAAATCTTCACTTGAGTTATAGTGAAGCTGCTCCACTTTAATGGGGAAACAGACCAAAGTCAAATCTCAGTGAATGGTTAAGAGAACTAAAAGAACCTCTGACTATAACTAAATTAGATGAAAGCCACAGACCTCTCTTAATAGGTGACTCATGTACATAAAATACATATATGGGGGAAATAAAGAATAATAGTTCCTTATTCATTTCCAAGAATTTCCTTTTAGCACTGTGATGGATAAAAATAAAACAATGAGTGCAGTAAATGACAAAACAACAACAAAACCACCAACATAAATTATCTATGGCATTAATAAGGTTTCATTATATTACTTTCTCTATTAATAAAATTTGAATTACTTTTCATGATCCCATAAAACATTAGGAACTATGATTTATTTGCCCATTATAATTAAAGTAAAATTGCTAATGTGGTATAAAATTGGTATTATAATTATATTAAGCTTCTCAATAAATGACTGTTTTCCCTTTTTCTTGAGTCACTTCTAGCATGACATTGCAGAACACACAGTAGTATTGGTTATTAAAATCATGTGTTTTAATCTTGTATAATTGCAATCTACTTAATCCTAAAATATAATGAAATAACTTTATAAAATTAAGATTAGAAATTATCTATTTTTACATTTAATTTAGAATAAAAGTTAACAGTATTCTTGTAAGATTTCAAAGTGTACAAATCAGAGGCAGAGCCAAGATGATAGAGTCAAGGCAAGAAATTGTCTAACATCTTCCCTAAACCACTCCAAATTCTTTTAAATAATGACTCTAAATAAATTTTAGAATGTCAAACACCCCAAAAGATGGACTAGAACATTTTCTAGCTGAAGGCAACTTAGAAGTTCCGCAGAAAAGGTCTATGACACCAGGGTGTGTAATCACAGTGCAGGCTATACCAGCACAGTTCTGGACTCTGTCCCAGCCCTAGCCCAGCCTCACACTATCAAAGTATGACCGGATCTAAGAATCTCTGAATAAGTGGCAGGACTGGCAGCTTCCAGACCCTGAGCCAAGAGACACCCAAGAAGATCAGTGGAAAAGGTTTGTGACAACAGGATGAGAGTCCAGTGCAGTATATCCCCCTGCAGCCCTTGCTCCCAGCCTTTGTCCCAATGCCAGCAAAGTAGGACTCTGTTGCTTTAGCAAACTAGTTCTTTCAACTGCAGTGGGACAGGGATATTCCTAACAATTTTAGAGCAGAAAAGAATGCTTGTGGTCAGATCCTTAGAAGGATCTCTGAAAACAGGTGCACAAAATCCCTAAAGCTAGGGACAGTGCACCTCCACCCTGGAAACAGAGCCCTACTTTAACAAAGAGTTAAAAGCACAGTAATAGGCTAGGGAAATGAGCAGACAAAAACAAAAAAAAAGTTTCTGATCATAGAAAGATACAATAGTAACAGGAAGATCAAAACATACACTCAAAAAAAGATAACAAAGTCAAAGTTCCTACATCCAAAGCCTTCAAGGAAAATAAGAATTAGTCTCAGGCTATGAAAGAGGTCTAAGAGGATTTTGAAAATTAAGCTAGACAGAGGAAAAATTAGAAAAGGAATTGAAACTGGTGCAAAAGAAAATTCAAAAAGCTAATGAGAGGAAGAATGCTTAAAAAAGCAAAAATGACCAAGCATATGAGCAGAAATTGAAACCAATTCAAGTCATATGAAAAGGTGCTCTAAATCACTATTGATCAAAAAAATGCAAATTAAGAAAACTCTGAGGTACCACTACATATCTCTCAGATTGGCTAAGATAACGGGAAAAGATAATGATCTGATTTTTCTTATGCAGTATGATAATTGTGGAAATATGTATAGAAGAACTGCACATTTAACATATATTGGCTTACTTGCTAACTAGGTGAGGGGATAGGGAAAGGGAGGGGAAAAAATTGGAACACAAGGTTTTGCAAGGGTGAATGTTGAAAATTATGCAGTTTTGAAAATAAAACTCTTCAATAATAAATAAAAACTTAAAAATAAAATTGACTAAATGGGAAAGGAAATACAAAAGCTCACTGAGGAAAATAATTTCATACAAATTAGAATTCAGCAAATAGAAGCTAATGACTTTATGAGAAATCAAGATACAATAAAGCAAAACTAAAAAAATGAAGAAAAAGAAAAAAAATGTGAAATATTTAATTGGAAAAACCACTGATCTGGAAAATAGATCCAGGAGAGATAATTTTAAAATTATTGATCTACCTGAAAATCATAATAAAAAAAAAGAGCCTGAACATCATCTTTCAAAAAATTAATGAGAAAAATTGTTCTGATATCTTAGAACTAGAGAGTAAAATTGAATTTGAAAGAATCCATCGACCATCCATTGAAAGAGATCCCAAAATGAAAACTCCTAATAATATTATAACCAAATTGCAGAACTCCCAGGTCAAGGAGAAAATATTACAAACATTCAAAAAGAAACAAATAAAGTGTAGTAGAGGCACAGTCAGAATAACACAAGCTTTAGCAGCTTCTATGATTAGATGGACTTGGGATACAATATTCCAGAGAGCAATTCAGCTAGGATTACAACCAAAAATCACCTCTCCAGTCAGACTGAATATAATTCTTCAGAGGAAAAGGTAGAAATTCAATGAAATATAAGATTCTCAAGCATTCATGATTAAAAAACAGAGCTGAATGGAAATTTGGTATTCAAATATAGTATTCAGGAGAAGCAAAAGAAGGTAATCAGGAAAGTGATTTTATAAGGGACTTAATAAGATTTATCTGTTTACATTTCTACAAAGGAGGATACTTGTAACTCATTAGAACTTTCTCATTATGGCAGTTTGAAGGAGTATATATAGACAGAGGACATACATGTGATTTGAATATGAAGAGATAATATCTTTAGAAATTATGAAATTAAGGGAGGGGGGAAGGAATATATTGGAAAGAAGGGAAAGAGACAAGTGAAATGGTGTAAGTTATCTGCCAAACAAAAAGGCAAGAAAAAGCTTTTACAGTGGTGGGGAAGACAGGAAGGACAGGGTGAATGAGTAAACTTCACACTCACCAGAACTGGTTCAAAGAAGAAATAGCATACACATTCAATAAATGTATAAAAAATCTATCTTACTCTGCAGGAAAATAGGAAGGGAATGGGATATGGGAAGGGAAAAGAGTGATAAAAGAGAGTGAATATTGGGAAAGTGGTCATTAGCAAAAGATTTTTGAGGAGTCTCAGGATGAAAAGAGAAAGAGAATAGAATAAATGGGGGGAAATAATTAGCAATAGTAATTGTAAAAAAAAAAAATTGAATCAAGTTTCTCTGATAAGCCCTCGTTTCTCAACCATAGAGGGAAGTGAGTCAAATTTATATAAAAAAGAAAATAAGAGCCATGTCCCAATTGATAAATGATTAAAAAGATATGATCTATGTCCAAAGGACTATAAATCCTTTACCTATTCTTTGACCTAACAATACCACTACTAGGCATGAATACCAAAACAGATTTTTTAAAAAAGGAAAAGGATCTATATGTGCCCAAATATTTGTAGCAGCTTTCTTTTGAGTACAAAAAAAGTGGAAATTGAGAGGATGCTCATAAATTGGGTAATGACTGAATAAACTGGATGTGATTATGTTGGAATAGTATTGTTCTATGGGAATAATAATTTCTATGGGAAACAATGAGTAGGATGCTCTCAGAAAAAAACAGGAAAGTCTTCCATGAACTCAAGCAAAGTGAAATGTACTGTATACAAGTAACAAAATGTTCTAGAATGACCAGCTATAAATGACTTTGCTATTCTAAGCAGTACAAAAGATCCATGACTACCCTGAAGGACTTCTGATGAAAAATCCTGTCCACATCCAGAGAAGAAACTGAATGTGTCTGAATAAAGATTGAAGCATTCTTTTCTCCCTCTCTCTCTTTTTCTTTACCCTTTAACTATGCTCTTCTTAAGGTTTTATTTATTAGGGATAGAGATGTTTTCTTTCACAACATGACTTTTATGGAAATGTTTTGCATAACTTCACATGTAGTTTCTTAATGGAGACTGTGGGTGGGGATAAAGAAGAGAACAAAAGTTTTAAAAACAAATGTAAAATAATTCTTTTAAATAATAAAAGATTAAATAAATAAATTTTAAAAGAAAAAAAGAAAAGTAAAATAAAATTAATTTACTTATCTAGGCAATCAGACTTTTTTATTTGATATAAAAAGAGGATTGGAGTCAATAATATCCTGGGTCTCCTTCCTTAAAAATAAAATATTATGGAATATATCTATAATAAGAAAAAATAGGTTGTCTCTGATGATAAAGTGACTTTATAAATTTACTATCACCAAATACATATATATGTTTGTGTGTATACATGTACAAACATAAACACACATATACATACATATATACATATATGCATACATATACACATACTTGTGTGTGTATGTGTGCAGTAAATTAGGGCATAAACTCTATTGTGTATCATCAATATACAATCATTGTTTGAGTCCAATAAACTCATAAAACTGCAGATACCAGAAGTCATATTGTTTATTTCTTAAAGAAGGCAGGAATGTACTTCATGTTATGCTTATAGTTGTCACAAATAAAATTATGAGAAACAAAGTTTCCATTAATAATCAATTTATTAACTAAGCTATTGATACCCAGAAACTATCTCTCAAAATTTTATTTATGACAACTTGGCAACTATGAAGGAATCATATCTGTGCACTGCAGATCCTTATCAGAAACTCTCCCCATTTATTGGTTCCCAAGTAGAAAAATTTGTCTACAAGAGGGAACTTTCTGTTAGAAACTCTGGCTGTGAATTGACTTTTTTCCTATTTCTAACAATTAGATTTTCTTCAGATAAGAATAATATATGCCTATTTTTTTCCTGACTATTTCCCATGAGCTGCAGCTGTTTAAAAAAAAAAAAAAAAAAAGGAAAGAAAAAAAAAGAAATAATAATTGGCTACTCTCACAGTGAATGCTGTTAATAGAATGCATTCACTAATTGATGGAGATCTCCTGAATTAGAATAAGGAAATAGTAGCTTCCTTTCCTGGGAGCCAAGCTGTCACAGTTAAAATCCTGAGACATCTAGTTTCCATGTATTAACAATCAATTTATTAACTAAGGGAGCTAATAATCAACAAATTGATGGCCAGTAGTTTCTCTTGTTAATCAGAGATAATGATGGAGAGTCATGTGTCATCTTAAATTTCTTGCAGTCTTCCTGACAGCACATTATTGGGCTGTCTCTTGTTCAGGAAAAGCTCCCCCCACCCCAATTGGTGGATACAATGATCATGTGAGTTAAAAGTCTGTAGTTCTTCCTGCTGAAATCATGTTTTGATCATGAGACAATTGCCTCCAGCAATTGGGGAACCTCAATTAGGTTCTTTTTGGTGTAGCTTATCCTTAGATGCCTTAAACTTCAATGAAGCACATTAAGGACAGGAGTTCTTTACCCTAGGAAAGGACCTCATCCAAATTGCATCCTGTTAATACCTTACAGAAAAATCAGGTTTCCTAGTTGAGTAAAGTTCTGTGCATATGCCTCTAATAGAATGCCTAGAGAAGAGCTGAAATGGCTATAATAATCTACAGCCAGGAAAGGATCTCTTCCCAAGTTAGTCTTTTGACAGAGAAGGGGATATTACAAATTATTATTAATAATCAAATGGTACAACATGACAATTAATTTCTCTCATGATCTAGAAGATTCTCTAGAAGATTTCTCATCATTACTTCCAGAAAGGTCATTCCATTTATGCATAGTTCTAATTGGTAAGAACACACACACACACTCCTTCCTATAATTTTGATCCTAGTTCTGTCTTCCAGAGCCAAGGAAAATGAATTTATTCCTTCTCCCTGATGATGGACCATACAGATATAGGCCAAAGATAATGATGAACTTGGTCTTTAAAGTTACCAAGGATTCCTAGAGCCAGAAGAGGTAGGAAGGCAAATGAATGGTGAAAAGAGCTAATATAGCTTCTTATTCTAAAAGTGGTTTTTTCTGATTTAATAATTATATGAAATACATCTTTATTCAAATTCAATTTAATTCAATAAGCATTTATTAAATGCCTATTTTGAGAAAAGTTATAATATTATAACAACAACAGACCATGTTCTTATTATGGTGCCTACATTCTAGTGAGCAAATATATCTACAAACTACATGCAATATTATTTGAAAAATGAGATAACATCAGCAGGTAAGAGAATCAGAAAAAGGTTGTAAACCTTAAAGAAAATGAAGCATCTTAAGTGGCAAAGATGAGAAGAAAATGTATCTCATATAAGGAAGACAATCTAGGCAAAGGCAATGAAGCAAGATGTGTCATGCTGAATCCATAAAATTGTAAATTATTTGGCCAGAATACGGAGTATATATAAAAGAAACAAGTCAGTAAAAGTTGGCTGGAGCCAGACTGTGAAATACTTTAAATGACATGCTGTGGAATTTGCATATTATCATAAAAGGCATTGGGGGTGTTTGTCAGTCATCTTGTTAAAACCTCTAAAAAAGCTTTATATAATAGCTGACTTTTTGAAAATCCTTATGTAAAGTCAAAGAGACTCATTAAAATAATATTTGCATTAAAATTTAATAGTTATATATATCATAAAACTGTATCCTATGACCATTTTGGAAGGGTGTTATCCACAACAATTTAGGGAATTTAAAGTTTAGTACATATTTGCCTATTTAATACCTAATCCCTAAAACTATCACTGATCATCTCAACTGCTCCACTCTGTCTAAAAATATTATCTTCCCTTCTCAATTTTTCCTAGAACTTTTATTTGTAGTTCTTCTTTGACTGTATCTTATAGTCAGTTTATGATAATTTCACTGCAAACATTTTTCAACTTATTTAATAGGAAAAAATACCACAAAAATTTTAAGAGTGTAATTTTTTTAAGTACCCAGAAGAAAACAAAAGAAAACAAAGAAGCAAAGAAAAGTTGGACAATATAATATCTTCTATTATTATATATGCTTTCTTAGAATGGGAATTTATAATTACATATTTTGAATCCTCCCTGATGTCTAGCACAATGCCTTATGAAACAGTCTTTAAATTGTTTTAAATTGGAAAAATAAAATGAATGTTTTATCATATTAAATATATATTCATTTTGATACTACTTGAAAGCCTGATCATATAAATAATAATGTAATATTAGTCCTGTGCCAATATTCAATTTAAAAAAAAAAAACTTTCTCCATTATTCATATGATTAATAGGGGAAAAAAAGCATAAGAATTTACACAACTTTATTCTGACTAATCACTTTATCCCATCCTTGGTATGGAATCATACTTAACAACAGCAATAAATTTAAACATTGCAACTATCTCCAGGATTCAATATGCTCTTCCTGCCATGAATCTACCTTCCGTGGAAAACAGCATATGATTCTGTTTCAAGCAAGAGACATTTATTAAGTATCCAACAGTTCATATGTGCACACAGCACTGTCCTGAGCCTTGGAGACAGAAACATTAAACAGATGTTGAACTGAAGGATATTACAATCAAGTGAAGGGAGTCAGAGATAAATACAAGTGACTCTAATAAAAACAAAACAATAAATACAAACCATAACACTACACAGGATATTGTTTATGTATTTATGCAGTATGACTTTATTACTGAGTTATTAATTTAGGCTATTAATAAAGAAAGGCTACCTTTACTCCTTCATAATTTGTACCTATTTATTTGAAAGCTTATAACCTTTTTATTTTGTTTCCAGATGGCATTCTTTGACTTTGGAAAAGGTGAAATATGAATTTTTTGCATTGCTTCAAGCAATACACAGACCTTTCTGTCTTCTTTATAGAAAGAGCCACAATTTTAAGTCATCTTTTCTAGATTTCACTAAGATTTTTTGATTTTACTTTATAGAGTACATTCATTTCAATTTCACAAGTAGTTATGAGTGCCTGGTGTCACCATGACCAAGAGTGGTGGGGAAAGCTAAGAACTTTGAGTGTTCAGTACCTGTGAAGGAATGTGGCAATTGCTATCTGCTGAGCTATGCAGCTTGCTCACATGACCAGTATTAGGAGAACAGGGGAAGGCAAGACTTGAAAGAAAAAGCATCATACTTCCAATAGTTCTAAACTTGCCACTCTTATGTAGCCTTGCAGCAGTTTTAGTGGTGACTCAGACTTATGGAAACTGCTAAAATTTTTAACATTGCTATACTATTTGTATTTCCCAGGAGACTTCCCTGATGAGGCTGTTATTGTCTCTTCTGGGTTGCTAAACCTTGACAAGTGATTATTGAAGTGAATCTATTGTTGAATACAGGAACTGCTTAGGATTTTTCTATATTCTCTCTCTGATCACCTTATATATTGTGGCTATTATGTTTCTGTGATAATAGGGCCTTCATTGTACAACATAGTAACACACCTCTGATAAAGAATCCATTCCACTCCATCAATTTATAAGGTGTTCTCAGAACATCAAGATCAGCACCTCAGTACTTTTATGCTTTTTAATATTATCTTACACAATTAGAATTTAAAGTGTAGGTTAATATAAAATAATCTTGATTTGATTTAACAATCAAGGAAGTTCTAATTAATACCAAACACAAATCAAAATTATATGTTTATGCATATGACATTTTAGAGCAATTTTCTTAGGTTTAATGTCAACTTTTATGAAGTGGAATTCCATTATTATAATAAGAGTTAATGTATACTATCTAAAGTTGATATATTATTTAATCTTTTGTCAAGTTTTATCTTTACTAAAGAATGAGTTTCCTTGTTAAAGCTTTGTGAATATATTCTAAAAAGTGTTGAACTCAGATGCCACTAAATAGAGACTTTTATTATAATCTATGCTAAATGAGTTGACTTGCCTTTTTATGTAAAAAAAAAAAAAAAGGATTGAAAAGCAAATTAGGAGGCTACATTATATCAAGCTCTGGAAGAAAACACAATCTCCAATAAAAACCCATATTAGTAAAAGAGACCACTATAAATCTTTGTTCAGTGTGAAATAAAACAAAAAACAAACAAAAATTCTAAAAGGATATGAAATGAATGTTATTCAGTTTATGATAAGAATCTGTATAAGGTACTCCAGGAATATAGAAATCATGAATAAGTACTAATGGTAGAAAGGGGATCAAGAAATTATTAGGTGATTTAGGAAATCAATGCTTTCATTGATTATGAAATCATAATCACTGTTTCATTACTATACTGTTCATTACTACAAAAGGCTGTCCTTCTAACACTGATATATTTTTTTAAAGGATGTTAAATGTCAAGGAATTGTAAACTTGACCATCAGGAGACATAATTACAAGTATACCAAAAAACCCCCAAAACATGCAAAGCTATATGGCAACCACATATAGGAGAGAATATGTTATAAATGAAAGTTCAGTAAAATATGGAGGTATTCAATGCCGGAAAACTAGTATCTACACTAGCATCTTTATAGATGGATATATGGAAAAATGTTACTAAGCCTTGGATAAATGTTACTGAGTCTTATAATAGCCAGGGGCCTAACTAGACTATATTGGATAAATTTTATCCTAGATAAAATATTTCAAACATCTATTTTTCAAAATATAATAGATTCTTTAAAAAATGAACTATGCAATTCTAATTTAACGGAACTCCAAAAACAGATTCTCAAATCTGTCTCCATACATATGTGTATATACTCATACATATGTATATGTAATAAATGTGTAATATACATATGTATATTAGAAGGATGATTTTGGCCTTGTGATTTCAAACAGATAATGAATCCCCCGTGTCAAAATTGCCTTTAGTTTCACTTGGTGTATGAAGTGAGTAACTTATCTGTAACTTAGTCTCTGGTAGTCACTGAGTGGCTTGCCTATGATCATATAGTTAGGATGTATAAGATACAGGAATAAATCATTCAAACTCAGAAGACAGTCTTCTATCCATTACAGGATATTGTCTGTATGTCTATCTCTCCCTCGACATGTATATATGTGTGTGTGTGTGTGTGTGTGTATGTGTATATATAATTTAGTTAATATTTATTAAGTGTCTTCTATGTATTGGCATTGTGTTAGGTACTGGTGATTCAAAAAGAGAAAAAAGAAAGTCCCTGCTTTCAAGGAGCTTACAATCTAATAAGAGAGATGATATACAAACAAATATATACAAAGTAATGGATAAATAGGCAATAATAGAAGGAAGGTATTGGAATTAAGATAGGTTTGTCTTCCTGTGGAAGATGAGATTTTACTAGGGATTTAAAAGAAGCCAGGGAGGTCAATACAGTAGAGGAGGTAGAGCCTTCCAGGCACAGGGGATAATAAGAGTGCTTGGAGCAAAGAAATGGAATATCTTGTTCTGGAATAATCAAGAGGCCAGAGTCATTGAATTGAAAAATACATATTGGAGAATAAGGTATAAAAAGACTGGCAAGATATGAGGGGTCTAGGTTGACTTTGAATGATTGGCTTTGGATGCCAAACAGAGCATTTTTTGAAGTAATAGGAAATTTATTGAGTGGGTGTGTACATGAGATGTGATTAGATTTGCATTTTAGGAAAATCACGTTAGTGGCATTAGAGAATGAATTGGATTAGAAAGAGAAACCTGCCAAACTCATAAACAGGCTCTACAGAAGGCTCTTCTTTAGTATTTGATTGGTTGATAGAGGAACAGATTTAGAACTAACAGAGACTTTAGATGATATCAAATCAATAAAAAGACTCACAGCTAGATTAGAGATTAAGAGTTTCAAATGAGTAGATTAACTCTTTCATTCAGAGTAACAGATCTAATAAGTTTATAAAATGGAATTTGAAACCTGTTCAACTTGATTCCAAGTTCAATTTCTTTTCTAATACATCAAATGTAGGGAAGTGTGAAGTACACACTTCCTGAGCATGCCTGAGCATCAGTCCATCCACATGAACTGATCCCCAACACCACCGGAATGAGTTGATGTAAAGATATAAATATAGCTGCTATCCAGCATAGATAGTATACTTGAGGCTATGATACATATCTCTGGTCTGAGAAATGAAAAAAAAAAATACTGTAAGTCCTCAATTATATGTGCCCAGAGAAGAAGTATTATCCAATAACAGATTAGAGAAATTTTTAATCCATATCTCATCATAATAATGGTAGGTTTTTCATTTTTTTTTCTAGTACTATAGTCTGAAAAGAATGGGGATTATAACTCAAGTCACTCAATGCCAAGCATTGTATCCTCAGACACATTTTTTAAAGGTTAGATACATTTCTTTACAGTCATACTTTGTCCCTTAAACAATCTAGGAATTTAATTTGAGAATAATTAAGGAAAAATTGTAATGCTGGAGAAATTGAGCAAGACAGACATTACAGACCAATTTAATAATTTATTAAATTGAGAAATATACTGGGACCAAATGGATTCATGTGGTCCCAGGGCTGGACCAGATTATTATCTCAAAGAATGCAGCACTAAGTATCAGACAACAAGCTTTTTTATACAATAACAAGAACAATGACCTAATGGGGGAAGTACCTGGATGGGGATAACTTAATGGGGGGGAGGCACCTCGGATGACACAATGGAGGGAGGTATTGGAGAGGTTACTAATATTGTAATGACATCTAAAATGGATAAACATTTATCCTGTCAACCATTAAGAAGGAATGGTTATAACCTAAGGATATAAAACCTTTATCTCATCAACCATTTAAAAGGGAATGATTATAGCCTGGGGTTTTGGGGCAGAACAACTGAGGTAGACCTTTATCTCATCATACATTAAGAGGGAAAGATTATAACCGGAGGCAGTGTAAATAGGACAATTAGGGAAACTAGATCAGGACATCAAAAGAGAACTATGGCACAACAATATGATTATCAGATATTATTTGCTAGGTGGTCACATACTACAATATTTTGAGTATCTATAATTTTATGTGCACATATCATCCCTACATGAAAGGTGAAATTTCTCCACTACTTAGTAAATGATAAGTTTTTATATCCAAAACAAATACTATAATTTTTTGGAGAACTTAAGATTGGCTGATTTTTAACAATAGAAATGGAAATTATTTCCTGTGAGGTAGGATCAATTAAACTATACTTAACATAACTTCATGAATTGTCTTTTTTTGCAAATGTTATACACTTTTCCTATAATATATACATAGATATATTTGGTATTCAGAATTTTTAAGAATGGAAATGTCATCCTTCTGTTGCAAATGTTCATGTAAATGTGTATGCTATAAAACTCATATACCTGTTTCTCTGACAGGTAGGGAGAAAAAGATACATATACACATAAACACATATTATTAAGTGCCTTCTGGTGCATTTCAAAAATCTGAGATATGAAGTATTAAATAAAATCTTCCTGAGTGAATGTTAGAATATACATTGAAACTATTGAATGTTTTAGAATTTGGAGACTGGTTCAAGAAAATCAAGAGTTTATAACTGAAATTAAAGTCATGAACAGATCTAATTTAGTCACCTTCATTTTTTGTTTTTACCATGAAATTTCTTATGAACAAAGGGCTGCTTATCTTAAAGATTCCTGGCATTGTTGGTTCATCTTGGTTGTCCATCCAAGAGGAGAGTAAGATCCTATATGAAGACAGCAACAATGAAAGCCTTGGAATGTGTCAAAAGGAATTTCCCTTCCTCCAAAGTCCTTTTCTCTTTATTTCATCCCTTGACTAAATTATAATGCTCAACCATTCTAAATTATATATCTAGACAAAGAGGTAACAGATAAATACTTATTTCCCCAGAGTCTTTACTAAATAAGAAAAGAATTGTGAAACATAACTGAAACATGTCAGAGATCTTTGCTTCATAAAAATGGAAAGCTGCACAGCTATCTTTGGAGCTATTGTACTTCAACTTCTACCATCACATGATTATCTGAAATGACTAAATTCTGTAGCTCTCTCGTCTCAACTACTCTAATACCTGGATTGGTAATAAAAAATATCCTTCAGATAAGTCTGATTTTAATATGCAATTTTTCTACAGGGGCTCACTTTTTTTCTTTTTCCCTAGTCCAAATATTAATTCACTACACTTTGCATCCATTTACAGAAGCATTTGCTGGCCAAAAATTTGTAATTAAACTGGCTTGTATATCAATTTTTCTTTTAATTTTCAGAAAAATGCTATCAATTAATTCAACATGGTATGTACCAGAAATATTTCTATCTGGATAGTACTCATCAGAATTATTATAGTAGTATACTGGTATAGTCTTCAAAAGCAAAGTTATCTCTATGCCAAATTGTTGTGGCTATTTTTGTTTATTAAGTTTTTCAAAATAAACTTATCCTTTTAAAAATCTTTCCATTTGTTTATTTTTCTGGCAGCTAGGGAGGAAAAGACACAAGTATTTAATTATAGCACAATGCAATTGGAGTAAATAGAATAGAGATCAAAACATCTGTGACCATGTTTTCTAGTTATTTATTTTGAAAAACTTAATAAAAACAACCACAACTATTTCAATAGCATTCTAGTGTCATATTCTTTGAATGATCTCAAAATTAAACTATAATGTAATTTCAGAAAGGAAAATATAATTTTAGAGAATAGTTTTAGTTTCAATACACTTTCTACTATTTTACAATATTTCTCCAATACTATTCTGATAACCTCCTTAGGGCATAGAGATAACTTTGGGTTCTTGTATTATAAACTGTATTTATATTGTGATAGACAGAGAATCAAGGTTTCTTTAGGATTCTAGCATTAGAAGTCTTGGCACAATCCTCAAGTGCCATTCCTGATAGGCATGTGGTATCCTGGTGGCACCTACGAGATTTACTCCAGAGTACCCTATCCCAGAGTAGGGTGTTCTTTTCTCATCAACATGCTGCTAACTCAATCTTTGAATGGCACAACCTTCTTAAATCTCTTCTCCTCTCTGATTGGAGGGCTGGATTGTAGATTATCAAACCCCTCCCAATGCCTTCCTTTATAATGGTCAGAAGCTAAACTTTTTGACTCACTACATTTGTCTGGTTTAAATCTATGGAATCACAGACTCCTTGGTCTCCTCTACCCTAGTCTTCTTTTCTAAGCTTCTTTTGTGTGTTGTTTCCTTACACTAAATTATAAACTCCTTAAAGTCAGGTTAGTTTTATCCCAAATGTTTAGCACTGTGCCTGCATAGGTACTTAATAAATATTTATTGGATTGAATTGGATGCCTGGTAATCTTATCTCTTCTCTTAAGAAGAGTTATTTAACTCTACTTAATCCCTGAGTGCCTAATTCATATTCTCTGGTCTTGCCTAAAATAGAGCAGTACCAACAATTAGAGAAAATATATTAGCTTTCCTTCCTTCATCATCCTTATCTAGTAATTAACATTTTTAAAGTAAAATTTTCTTTTCCACCCTCATCAATTTATAATTCTATTATGAATTCCAATATGAAAATCATTACTCCTTGGTCATCCAATTCTTTTACTCTTGAGATACTAAGGGATTTTTTTTTTTAAACTAGGCATTGAAGGTATGTATCATTTTTACAAAGAGAAGTGTAAAAGAAAGATTAATGGAGCATTCCAGGGTGACCAAAATACAAACACATAAGACCAGGCTTTCTGACTCTCTGAGGCCATTTTATACAATCTATAGTTGAATAGTTATCCCCATTACAATGCATCTGAGAAGTCAACCTAAGTTTGCATTTCTCTAAGGAAGAGAAATACACTACCTCCTGACACAAGCTATTCTCCTTTAGGATAATTCTGATTTTTTTTTTTAATTCATTATATCAATTCTCAAAGTTGATATAAAACTCATTCAACTCATCTCACATACAAATAAAAGAAGGTTCTGTAAGTTCATAGGAAATATCACAAGTGAAAGAGGATGCAATAATTTGAAAATAATCCAATAGTTTTCTTAGAAGTCCTTATATTTACACTATCTCAGCTTAAGATCACCAAACTAAAATCAAACAGGTAAACATTTATTCTTTTTTTCCTATTTCATTTATTTATTTATTTTTGTTTCCTTTTTTTTCTAACCCTATTTCCCTGCCCAATTAAGCATATTAAAAAAAAAAAAAAAACTTACCTGTGCTTCAACTTAATTTTAACTAACTTTTCCAAGAAATTTTTCTTTGTTTTATCTTAAGTTATTCTTGTTCCCTTCTAGTCTATTCTGAATTTTATTCTCCAATTCCCTTCCTTATTACTTTGTTATTTTTTTTTAAATGTGTATCTAATGAGAATGGAGCTTTGAACATACCAAGTTTTTACTTCTTTATGCCATTTCCACACTACTGTATTTTTAGATCATACTCCTCCTCCCTCTTCTCCTCTCCTTCTCCCATTATCCCCTCCTTGCTTTGTTTCTCTCAGAACTATTAAATCATGAATGAAGCATTGTCAAATAGTGCAAGGTCCTATAGTGGGAGTCATTCTATATTTGATAACCTCATCCTTTTTCTTACCTTTAACATGATTGCTTTCTACTTCTAATTCCAGGTTATATTGTGTCTGATTTTACAGTACCTCTACCACTTTCAGTGCTAGCTGCTCTTGGATATACAAGCATATGCCATCTGAGATGGGATGTAATCCTCAGAGGTACAATTCTTTCTTTCTGGGAGAAGAAAGTGATTTTTTCCTAATATTCTAGTTTCCTCATTATAAATTGTTTTTTGACATAGATATACACTTATTATTTAAAGGACTGTTCTTTTTTTTTTTTTTTTTTTTTTTGGTGACATACTCTCATTTCTCCTTTAGCAGAAGGATCTCCTTCCCCTCTCTACCCTCCATTTCAGCTCACTATTACATTGATTATAATCTATTTTCCTATACCTCCATTCCCATTGGGATATCAGAGAACTTGAAATCTCTTTATTGTTAATTCATGGACTTTTGTATTATCTACAACTTCCTTATTTTACTTCCCTTCTGCTATTTTTTTTCACAAAAACTATTTATTCACTTAAAAGGGATCATGGAATTTAGTTTACAGAGAATTAATCCAATTCTTTCTCTTTACTTCCGATTCTCTAAATTTTGCTTAAATCTTCAGCTTCCTGAATTATTCTATACCTTGATAAGCCATATTTGTTCTTTCTTTTATTCTTCATTTCAATAGCTTTCTTTTTAAAATGATAACCTATAATCATGAGAAAATTGGTATCCTAACTTAGTCTCTTCTTGATAATTATATTTCCTTACCTTTTATGTTTCTGTTAAGTCATTTGTAAATCAAATATTCTGCTCATCTCCATTTTTGTTTTCTTTTTTCCCTTCAAGTATTTCTCAAATGCTTTTTTATTTTTTGCTTCTCTTTTATAGAGGGTTCTACTCAACTTTGTAAAATATATTATTTAGGGTATAAATTGAGTTTTTTTTTGCTTTTTGGAAAATCCTATTCTATTCCTTCCCCCAATTTCCCATGATTATATAGTGATGCTAGGTAGTTTGAAGTGGTCTTCCATTATATATAAAAGTTTTTGCTATAGATGCTTGCAAAATTTGTTTTGCCCAACTTTGCAGGTTATGTTATTTGTGGTTGCTGCTTTACTCCCTTTTCTTTTTGTAACATTCTTATTTCATTCTATTCCTTCCTCTAATTTTTGTGTATATGTAGTAATTCTGGGTAATTTTGAAGAGTTCCTCCTAGTCTTCTTGCACCTGATCTCAAAATCTGTCTCTTCTGCTGTCTTATTCTGTAAATTCCCTTAGCACCTGGAGGCTCTTTTCTCTGGAACATCCAATCACTTCTAAAACTTCTCAATCTGGAATGTCATTCTGCAAAACCTGCCTTCTCCCATAGGCGACATCCTGGGACCTCCATTTTGTGTGTGTGTGTGTGTGTGTGTGTGTGTGTGTGTGTGTTAAAACTAGTCTCATTCTCCCTCACGCTCTGTTACTAGCATCCATGTGCTATAAACTCCTAATTCCCTGCTACAAATTTCTAGAGGACAAGAACTGTTTTTCTTTTTATTTGTATTTGTATCTCCAGAATTTAACAAGGTTCCTGGAATGATTCATAAATTCTTCCTTCCTTCCTTCCTTCCTTCATTCCTTCCTTCCTTCATTCCTTCCCTCCTTCTTTCTTTTCTTTCCCCCCCTTTCCCCTTCTTCTCTCCCTCCCTTCCTTCCTCCCTCCCTTCCTTCCTCCCTCCCTTCCTTCCTTCCCTTCCTCCCTTCCTTCCTTCCCTTCCTTCTCTCTTTCATTACTATTTAAAATTCTTTGAACTCACTACTTGAAAAGTGCATTGTTTGTTATTGTGATTAGTATATTTAATCCCTATAGAAGGTTTGTAGTTTTAAGCATTGATCTGAAGTATAGTAATCAGGTTTTATTTGTTTGTTTGTTTTTAATCATGTCTTTTGGGAAAACCAATGATCCTTTACTTATTTAGCATCCAAATTTCAAAGTCAGTAATTTTGTCTTTGGAATTCATATGTTCTTTAAAACATTTTTTAAAAATCATTTTCTTCTCTACTGCTATATTTTCTTACAATCAAGGTTTGGTGTGGTGTGGTATGCATGTATGCACATGTGTGTGTATTTCAAATGTGAACCATGCTTCTTTGATGAGAATATCTTGAATCTTCTAATTTCTCTGTTCTGCTATTTGTGAAAAATTCTATGCTAAGGGCTCTGATCTGTCAGTAAATTTTATTCTTGCCATTTAGAAAAGTTTTGTCTTTAAGAAAATTTTTTCAGTAAATAAGCATTTATTTTCTTTTTCTCCCACTTGCATCCTTCATATTAAAAAAATACAAACTAAGTATTATTTGACAATTATACCTAGTCAAAAAATGAATTCCCACACTATCCCTTTCCAAAAATGTACATCTTATTCTGTATCATTAGTTTATCCCTACCTTTCTTTTAAGAGATGGTTCACACACTTCCTTATAAATTCTCTGTTATACCATTTTGGAATTTCTTGCTATTGTTTCATAATTTTAGTTGAGTCCACATAATATTTTTTTTCACTTGTGAGACAGGAGGGCAGTTCCCCCCCCCCCCATTCTTGAATTTCAAAAAATCATAGAAAAATTATACTCTATATATAGAATAATTAAAATTGAAATGAGATGAAAGAAATATTGTACAATATAAAAATCCCATGAATTAACATTGAAGAACTTAAATAGTTTAAACTCTGACTTAATAATTCCTCCCCTTCCCTCAATCCCAACTCAGTCTACATGATTAGTACACATCACTTAATGAGTACAAATACTTAGACTTGCATTTCAGTATTTGCTTGTGGTACTTCCTGCTCATTTTCCACATGAAAGTGACAGTCAGAATTTCTCTTTTCTCCAAAAGAGATACTGAGCAATGCTTCCTGTGTAATCACACAAAGGAAAGGGGAAGCATATATATATATATATATATATATATATATATATATATATATATATATGGATGTTCAGAAGGCAAGGTAAAGAAGCAGCTTGGAAGCATAAAAACATGTAAAGTGTAAAGCTAATTAGAGGATGGATTTTGAATCGAGGATAAGGGGACAGAGAAATAGCTATAGCCATTCCTCTACTACTTAAAGTGTGTGGTGACTAGATGACTTACATATCTCAAAAGAAGAAAAATGAGGAAACTCAGTCTCAGGGAATCTGTGCTACAATAAAAGTTGGGACAACAAAGAACAAGGAAAAAAATAGCAATAAATCACCATTGTCTTTTCTTCCTTCTAGAAAAAGGACCATGACATCAGGAAGGTGATGGTATTACTTGCAAGTGAACTGTATTTAAGTGGAGAGTTGTGCAAAATTGCAGCCCAAGCTACATAGACACTATTTGTCACTATCCCCCCTCATATCTTACAGTGAATATAAATAGCAATTGCTTTTATATTGTCCAGAAATCTTGAGGGTCTTCCCCTTGTGGATTAATTTTTTTTTTTAACTAGGTAAAAGAGACCATTTTTAACTCATCTTTTACCTAGCCACAGAATGGCAAAAATCTTAATTTTAAAAGACCAAACCCAGGACCATCTCCAGTTTTTCTGATCTACATCTTGCCACTGGACACAGATAGCTGTGGAAAAGATAATGAATCTGGTGACTTTGCACTAAAAACCAGAATAAAAACCACAATAATAAGACAGATAATGAAAATAAAATGATTGATAATGCCAAAGCAAAATGAATATGAATTATATTAGGAAAGAAAATGAACCAAAGTTCTTTGATTTAAAAAAAAAAAAAAAAAAAAACCTGCACATCTGTCATTTTTTTCTCCTTTAGAGACTTACTTCTTTGGCAAGACTGTCTTCTAAATTCTATACTATATTTTATTTGTGAAAAATTTTGATTTATAGGAATTTGTGGAAAAGAACTACTCTACTATTTAAAAAAAAATATTAAATTCAATACTTATAAATGGTTGAATGCACTTAAAAAAAAAAAAAAAAAAACTAGTCAAGAAGACCCAAGATTTCATATCTGGCCTCAGCCAATCACTAGGTGTGTGGTCTTGGGCAAGTGACTTGACTTATGTTTGCCTCAAATTTCACATTTCTAAAATGATGATAATAGCTCTCCAGGTTTGTTTGTGAGGTTCAAGTGATATAATAATTATTAAGCACTTAGAAACAGTGCCTGAAACATTATAAGTGTTTATTATTGTTAAGTATTATTATTATTATCCTGAATTAAAACTTGATGAAGTTATCAACTTGCAGATATTACCAGCAAAAGCCTAAAATTAAAATCGATCAATAAACATTTATTAATCATTTAAGATATTCAAGGCATTGTGCTAAATTCAGGGATTATCAAAAAAGATATGACCAAAATGTAATAACAATGATTTGCATTTATGTTATAGTTTTATGCATGTATTTTAAAGTTTTAGTATTTATAACATGTTATTTTTGGAACATTACTATGGTATAGTGAAAAGAGTACTAGATTGACATATAAATGTTTTCTAGAATTAAAGAAATCAGTTATTAACAGAATGAATGGGCAAGATGATTTGTTGATTCTCATAGAGGTTGATAGCTTTTAGCATCCAGGAATGAAAACCACAAATATTCAAAATGGACTCTGATCCCTCAGACACCTCATCAGCAGATATTAAGATAAAGAAATGTTACTTTGATGTTAAATATATTTCATTTTAAGAAAACTGAGGCAAAATATTTAAATAATGAAGCACATTCTGCTCATATAAATGATTGCTATAAAATCACTTAACATATTATTAGATTAGGGGCAATTTTGTGGCACAGTGGATTTGATGAAGGGAACCTGAAACTGAAGGGGAGACCCTGAAACTCTTTCTCACTCTCTGTCTCGGATTTTGGGAGAAAGCTTGGGAACTCCCTCAGAGAAGTTCTGAGAGACACACCCCAAGGAATCAAGATTAAGTCATTGTGTTATCTAGGTGGGGCTAGTTGAGTCTGGAGCTGGAGAATTCCAACCCTATTGAATTAAAGATCAGTCCAGAAACTCATTCAATTCTAAGATTTTCCAGCTCAGACCACACCCAGCCCCCATCAAGAGCAACCCCCAACTTGTATTCAAGGCTTGTAAAATGAGCCAACGTGGGGCTCAGTCCTTGCAGAGGACCTAATATGCTAAGGGATCTCTTTCCTTGGCATAGCAGCAACCTCTGCCTGCTGAAATGATATTCTCTTTCAGCATTACCCTCTCTTTATCATCCTCACAAGACTTTTCCTAATAAGATTTTATACCTCTTTGTTGGGATTTCTCTACTAGAAACTTTACTTTGTCAGATCTTGCCACTAAGGAATTCAGTCTTTCTATTCATTCAAAAGCTGACTTCTCAGTGCCAATAATAAACTTCTTTTACTAGTCTAGCTTTTCAGGTTCATAAATTCCTTCGAAGGATCTCTGTGCTGCCAAAAGGGGATTCCCACAATTCCCTATTCTGTGCCGAGATTTATGGAAGCCAAACCTCTTCATTTGGTTCCTTGAACTCTGAACCTGCCACTAACCTCATCATTTAACTTCCTGGCCACCGGGAATCCTAATCTCTTCAGATTGAGCACTGAAACTAGAAGTAGAATGATCTGAGTTCAAATCTTTTCTCAGACACTTATTAGCTGTGTGACCCTGTGTTAAGGGACAGGTCAATTCTCTGAGAGCCTCCACAGCTGTGGATCATAACATTTAAAGGAGTTGCAAGGCAGCCTTTGCTGACAAGGTGTTAAGGACTGGGAATGAGATAAATTGGAGACAAAGGGAAGAGGAGAGAGGTCAGACAATGCAACAGGCTCTCAATCAGAGAAGTTAGAGAACAGCAACTCCCTCTCAGTTGCCTATCATCCTCTCACATGAGGAGTTCCATTCTGCAGGTCTGGGTTGGATCTCCAGCATCCAGTGTTAGATGGCTGCCTTGTATTTCAAAAACTATTGGGTATTCCAACAACTCTGGATGACATCTTCCTGAAGGCTTATCCAGTTTTAGTTGAATTCCTTAAGGAAGGAGAAACTCACAGACTTTGTAATGTGGCCAAATTCTATTTCTTCTAGTGATTAGGATGTTTATTATATCAAATATAAATTTATCTCTCAGCAGCATTTACTAATTATTCTTAGTTGAGGCCTCTGAGGCCAAGGACAAGTTTAATCACACTTCCATGTGACAGGCCTTTGTCATTCAAGCCTTCATGAGGCAGCTAGGTGCCTCTGTGGATAGAATATTGGACACAGAGTCAGCATGACTTGAGTTGAAAACAAAGATAGCCTCAGTTACTTACTAGAAATGTGATCCTAGACTCTCGAAGAAACCATTCAATCTGTGTCTTATAATACTGGATAATAATGTCACCTACTTCCCAGAGTTGAGATAATGTTTGTAAAGCATTTTGTAAACCTTGAAGCAGTATATAAATGCTAGCTAATTATTATTAGTATTTCATTTGTATTTTGTTTTCTTAGCTACACATTTCCCATTGTATTGGAATAAACTGACTTGTAGATGGAGTTAAAGGAAACTATTTTACTCAAGTCCTCAGAGATTATACTCTTTCTTCATTTGGTAATTTGTTCCATTTGACCATTCTTTGATCCTATGTGAGGTATATATATATATATAGAGAGAGAGAGCTTTGGCTATGTATGTGTGTGTGTGTGTATGTATATAAAATAAATATGTATATGTATAAGTATGCATGTGTGTATGTGGACATATGTGTATAATATAACCTATGTGTATATATCTTTATTGTGTGTTAATATTCATTCACATATTTGTACACATACATATATAGACATATAATACTATAACATTGTATGTGTAATACACAAACATACATATATATTTATATATACATATGTATATAATCAATCAAGATTTTAATATATCAGTGTCATATTTATTACTAAAAAATATAGACTTTAAAAAACAACAAATGGAAATTAGCTTATTTGGCATTGGAATTTATATATTCTGAATTACATATTCTGAAGTCTGCTTCCAAAATGCAAGTCCCAAGCCTGAGTTTAAAATATGCAATATAGTTAAGTTAGGAATTAAATTGGGTCACAAGAAATTTCTAAAGGCAGAGAGAAATGTTTGTACTACTAAACAAATCACCTTATAAAATGGATAGTAGATAATTTCTCCTACAGAACAAAAGTATAGGAAAAAGAGTAGATTTCTCATGGAAAATTGCCCTACATTTTAGTCTCTTCTTTCTTAATAACATGAAAGTCCAAACCAACTTAGAACCTGGGCCATTAATTGACGAGGTTTCCTGAATCTGAACAATAATGAGAATCTTGAAAAGAACAGGAACCTTTTGCCTGTCAGTGAGAGTAGGAACATATCCCCCAAGGAGCTTTTTTAGCACTTTAAAAATGGTTTCTATGCAGTGATTTCCTTTTTTACATATACACTTATATCTTCAATTCTTTAGAAGTCTCTGAGGATTAAGGAGAGAAGGTTAATACTTTCATCTGAAAAATGAGGGCCTTGTACTGCTGAATTTTGGGTTTTACTGCTAAGCTTCTTACCTGAATCAGCATTTGTTTTATTTGTTCTCTGAGTAAAAGATTTGCCTTTTATTGTCACATACTGGTATTCAAGTAGAACTTCCCCTTTCCTATTCTCTGTACTTCTAAATTTGGAAAGTAGATTTTTTTTTTTTGCTTAGTATTTGAAATTTTAATAACATAATAGCAATAGTAGTAAAATACATCTAGGCATAATAAGGAGCATATTTCACTTAATGAGAAAGCTAAAACAATAGTCTCCAGCATAGGATAATCAAAGAACTTTAGAGGTCATTTGGTCTATTCTTTCGAGTTGGCCAATAACAAAATCATCCTCTGCAGATTAGGAAGGAAGGAAGGAAGGAAATAAGAAAAGGAAAGGGAAGGGGATGAGGAGATAGAATGGATGGAGGAAGGAAGGGAAAAGGGGGAGAAGGAGGGAAGAGAGAGGAAGGAGAAAGGAAAGGAAGAAAGAAGCAAGTATTTAAATATTGCCTGTCTGCTATGTGCCAGGCATTGTGCTAAATGCTTTACAAATACTGTCCCATTTGATGAATAAGACATACTCTTGAAAGCTGAATCAGACTACTGTGAATAGAAATGAACATGGCCATATCCATCAGCCATTTTAATGAAAACTTTACTTTCTCCAATACTTCAGATTGATAATCAAAAATATTTTATGTGGCACTTTTTTCATTCTTTATGAAAAATGATCTCCACAAAAATTTTAAAATGAAATCTCATCACTGCATGGATGACAATGGATTTTTGAAGATTATGCCAATGCAAACATTAAATACACACTGTATACAAAACACCGTTTTATACCCTGGGGAAGATAAGAGAAAATATGGTCCCTATTTCACTGAATTTACATTGTAACTCTTGCACTTTATTCTATGTCCTTAAAGGATTCCTCCTATTCTTTAATTATTACTCTTCCCTACACTTCAAATGACTTCTATATTTCCTTTCTCTCTTGAATTTCCTAAAAAACTTTAAAAAAATTCTATCTCCTACTACTTACATTGGCTAAGATGACAGGAAAAGACAATGATAAATACTGGAGGGGATGTGGGAAAACTGGAATATTAATACATTGTAGGTGGAGTTGTAAAATGATCCAACTATTCAGGAGAACAATTTGAAACCATATACAAAGACCTTTCAAACTGTGCTACATTTTGATCCAGCATTGTCTTTACTGGGTCTATAACCTAGATATCATAAAAGAGGGACTAGGACTCACATGTGCTAAAATGTTTGTACCAGTTCTTTTTGTGGTGGCAAGGAATTGGAAATTGAGAGGATTGGGGAATAGCTGAGGAGTTATAGTATATGAATGCAATATAATACTATTGTTCTATAAGAAATGATGAGCAGGCTGATTTCAGAAAAGCCTGGAAAAACTTATTATATAAATCGATGTTTAATGAAGTAAGCAGAACCACAAGAACACTGTACATAGCAATAAGATTATATGATGATCAACTGTGACAGACTTGGCTCTTGTTTGTTGTGTTTTTTCTTTTAGAGGCAATTGGGATAAAGTGATTTACTGAGGATCATACAGCTAGTAAGTGTTAAATGTCTAAATCAGGATTTAAACTCGGGTACCTCCAACTTCAGAGCCAAGCCTCTTTCCACTGGTAGCTGTCTGTTGGACTTGTCTCTTTTCAATAAGGAGGTAATCCAAGACAATTCCAATGGACCTATGATGGAAAAACCAGCAACATCCAGAGAGAGAACCATGGAGATTGAATGTGGATCAAAGCATAAAATTTTCACCTTGTTGTTGTATTTGTTTGCTTGTTTTTTTCCTTCTCATTACTTCTTTTAATCTGATTATCCTTGTGCAGCATGACTAATATAGAAATATGTTTAGAAAAATTGCACATTTAACCTATATTGGATTGCTTACTGACTTGGGGAAGGGGAGGAAGGAGGGGAAAGAGAAAAATTTGGATCACAAGGTTTTCCAAAGGTGAATATTAAAAACTATATTTGGATACCTGTTGATAATTGTTTCTTTTTGGGGGCATTCCATATCCCATATCCCACTTTGTTTTGTGGCCCTCTAATAATGTTCTGTATTATAGCTATATGTTAGCTTCACGAAAGCACAAATCATGTATTATTTAAACTTTTGTATCCCTTTCAGTAATTTTAGTTCTCTGCCCTTTGGAATTTAATAACTAGATTTATTAAAACACTTCTAATTCTTCCTCATATCATCATCAATAAGTATTTATTGAGTGATGACTATATGCCAGACAACAATACTAGGCACTGGGAAAACAAAGACAAAAACATTATCTCTGCCCTCAGAGAGAACACATTGTAATGAGGATGTGCTATGCAAATAATTATGTATATATGATATATACAGTGTTGATGGCAGGTCATCTTAAAAGAAAGAAAATAGTCATCAAGGGAAGACTGATAAATGTCTCCTACAGAAGATAGAGGTTTTGAGCTGAGTCTTGAAATAAGCCAAGGAAGCTTGGAGGCTGATATCAGGAAGGACAGCTAATACAAATGCATAAAAATTAAGAGAGCAAAAGTAAAAAAAAAAAATTTTCCATGAGATTTTATGTATTTTTAAGGCTAATATGCTATAGTACAGACTGGTAAGACACATAAATGTTTTCAACATACCTGCTTTCAACTTAACTGTCTGGCATGTAAATGAACATTTAAAGAACCATTACTTAAAATAGCTTCTGAAATTTAACTAAGCATACATGTGTTTGTGTATATTAAAACTTCATGTTGAGTTAATGTCTCTATTGCCTCTAGATCTTAGCATTATTTTTCAATTTGTAATAACACTTAAATTTACTGCTTAAATCATAGATACACTATTATCATTATGAATGTCTACCTTATTGATAGCAACCAGTATTGTTTTGTGACATATCATCAATGCAAACTTGCTCTTTGAATCCCAAGTCTAAATATGATCATACTTGATGAAACATCTAGACATTTCTTGTATTCTTTCAAACTGTGCATTTGTATATTCTCTTGAAACACAGAACTCTGAACAAAATACTCAGAAACAAATATATTTAAACAATTATGGTTAATTATGAGTTAAAGTTGGTTTAATTACAGAAAGTTTGTTTCCTTTGTGAATGGGAGAGAATTCTCTCAGAGATGTAGATATAAACATAAAAGGACTTGATGTGAGATTTTATTAGTATAAGGAACTATTAGATGAGAAAACTACCAATGCAGATTTGGCATTCTTTTTCATCCTGATAGTCATAATATGTCGATTCGAGCACTGAGATATTGAATGATTTGTCTAAGGTCTCCTAGCCATTTACATATCATAAGTCAGAATTCAATTCCTTGCTTCAGAGGCAACTTTCTATACTTTATATTACAATTCCTATCTTTATTGCTTTACTCAAACATAATGAAGGATTCATGAATCCTTCCTTGATCCTCCAATTAGATGTACTTTCTCCTTCCTCTAAATTTTCATTTCATTTTGTTTATTACTCTTGCTTTATCCTGTTTTCTGTTGTACTTGTTAATTTTATGCCATCTCACCTTCCCTATGAGATTATAAATCACTTATGGGTTGGGCTTCCTTGTTTACTTTTTATCTGTGGGTTGCAGCAGCTGGACAAATGATAATTCTGCTTTAGGTATGGAAGGATTTTCTTTTAAAAGAGTATATGTCTTAAGTGCTATAATAATAACATTATATGATCTTTTATAATGAATCTATTGGCAAAAAATAAAGTTAATGCAAGCAAAGTATTCATAGGATCAAGGAGTAGAAGCAATACAAAATAAAATTTAGAATTAATGTAAAAAAAATCTTTCTAATAATTAAACCTATTCTAAACTAGAAAAGATTGCCTAGGGAAGTATTTGACTGTTCTTGGAGATATTCAAATACATCACTATAGGGTAAGATGTATAAAAAATTATTGTTTAAGTATGGTATAGAATAAATATATTCTTTTTTCATTAAACTGATAATTTGTGAAATTATAAAATTATGAAATAGGTGTAGCCACACTTGGTTTTTTGTATACATACTGGAAAAGGCTATGATTGGCAGTGGAAAACAGGGTGGCTGATCAATTGATTGTTGACCTTTGTTCTCAAAGAGGTCCAAAATGACATTACTATGTTAGAGGAAAGTGACTGATAGGATCAATATGAGCTCAGAATGCTCTTTCACAGGTCATATACAAATAGTCCCTTTAACTTTGCACATCTCACATTTCTTCTGAACTAATTCAATTGCTTTGCTCATAGAACATGACACTTTCGCTGATGAGGGCATGATATTCAGGGCAATCCTCTGCCAATATCTTCCATGTCATACAATAAAACTATAAAGTTCTTAAGAGACACTTTGACAGTGTCCTTGTATTGCTTTTCTGACCACCCTGTGAGCACTTACCCTATGTGGGGTTCTCCATAAAATAATCTTTCTGGCAATCATATTTTTGGTATTTGAACAATGTGGCCATCCCAACAAAGTTGCACTGTGCCATAGGGTTTGAATACTTAACAGTTTAATTTGAAAAAGGACCTCAGTGTCTGGTATTTTATGCTGTCAGGTGATTCTCAGAATCTTCCTAAGACAATTTAAATGAAAGCAATTCAGTTTCCATGGTATGGTACCACAGACATAAAATGAGGTCAGCACAATGGCTCAGTTGATCTTCAGCTTTTGCATGAGTAATGGACTCTCTTCCTAACCCCCTTCTCCCGCCCGGCTCCCCACCCTGCCCCAAACACATACAAACACTTTGTAGATCTTAGCTGGAACAGAATCAGAACCAAGTGCTTTGTCACATGAAAGTAAACCTAATGGAACTCAAAACTTCAGTTGGGACTTCAATTAGAAAGTGGTTGATTTCTACCTGAGGTAAATGGTCAATGACTTTAGCATTGATTGCTACCTTTGTAGAGATGGATGAACTATCCTGCTGATACATCCTATGGAGTTCTCATTTTTCATTTAGCAATTTATGAATTTTCCCATTATTTTTTTATCAAATCAGATGAAATTTATGAGTATTCTGACCAAGATGAGCAAATGCAGTGCTTTATACCAAATCTATGAATGCTGCCCACACCTTTTCTGCTCCACTGTTGCCAACTCTGTGTAAACAACAAACTGTTCCCTTTCAGAGAAGTACTCTAATCTGTTGACATTAATTATTCTGGGAGTCTTTTTCGTCTTGGGGTCCATGCTTTTCTTGAATGAGAATATTCAGCTTGGAGAGGATGTCTATAATCAGTCCAGCAATCTGTACCACACATCACTCTCACATACTCTCTGTCTTTCTTTCTTTCTTTCTTTCTTTCTTTTTTTTTTTTTACAACCACATAGTTTATTAAATGACAATGTTTGCTACAAGAGTGCATCCAAGAAGTTTCATTATGTTTAGATAAAAGGAATATAGTATTGGTAATGAGAAGGTCATAAGATACACAAGTCTTAGGTAGTTAGTGATCATTGTTGTTGCTTTTTTCCAATTACATTCCTTCTAAGGATTCCCTGATAGGTCTGTGAGTCTAAGCCTACTCCACCATTAAAGTCACCCAGAATTATAAGCTTGCTCTCTTGTGGTACATTGATGATAAGGATCTCCACTTGTTCATTCATATATATATATATTTGCCTCATCAGGGTTCATCATGGTGGAAGCATAGGCCCTAATGATATCAGCCTGGCGTATTCCTGCAAGTGACAATTACATTGTTATGATCCTATCATTTACTTCTAGAAGGTATATGAGCTTGTTTGCTAGATTAGTTTTGATTGTAAAAACAAGACCAGCTTCATGGCACTCCCCTTCATGGCCACTCCAGAAAAATGTGTATTCAGCTTCTACTTCAATAAGATAAAGGTTTTCAATTGCCAACCTTGTTTCAACCTTGTTGAACTCTCTCACAACAAAAGGAGATTTTGTTTGGACTATAAATAGGTGCACTTTCCATATATGGATTATGAGCAGTATCAACTTTTCAGAAATTTTTTTTACAATTTTTAATGTTTTCACCACAGAGTGAGATCCCTACCTGCCCTGGCAAGGAGACTAGGATTGGGTAAGCAGATAATGTTTAAGGCACCTTTTTTTTTTTTTTGCTGAGGCAACTGGGGTTAAGTGACTTGCCTAGAGTTACACAGCTAGGAAGTGTTAAGTATCTGAGGCCAGATTTGAATTCAGGTTCTCCTGAATTCAGGATTTCCTGAATTCAGGGCTGGTGCTCTATCCACTACTCCACTCCTAGCAGCCCCAAGGCACTTTTTCTATCCCCTTTCTCACCTCATGTGATCCATAAAAAGTTGAACAGACACTCAAGGTATTGCTGACCAATAAGAAGATGACCCTATGGCCTGGGCTGTCTTTGTTGACTACAGTTCCCAGTGTATTTGCCATTTGCCCATTGCCACAGGACTTTGAGATAGATAGAAAAGGCATGGTAAGGTTATGGTTTTTGATTTGTGTGTAACTTAGATTTAAGTGAGGCAGAATGAATTGCATGCATAAAGTTGTGGGCTTCTCAATATCTTCCAAAGTCATCACTATCCAAGAGTAGGACAGAGTTGAGATGACTGCTTGAGATGCAGTAGATGACCTTGATGTTTTCAATGTCTAATCAAGCTCTAAGTCCTTCACAGCACCTGCTTTACCAGCATTTATGGCTATTGGAACAAATTGTTCTTATCTATCCATTCCATCAGGTGAAGTTTTCACATGCTTGGTATAGATATCCCCCTGATTCACTATAGAGTTTGACACCTATTTATTATTCTCAACTTGGTTTAGCTCACTTGCTGAAATGGTTTACTTATGGCTGCTTTGTTTCCCACAGCTTCTTGGAGTCACAGAGTGAGAGTTAGATGAATTGGGTGGACACTAAAGGTGGCAAACAATCTTGGAAAGGGCCCAGCAGCCCCCACCCCAGAGATTTCAGTCTTCCCTGAACCCACTCTATACCCAAAGTAGAAAATGGAGTGATAATAAACACAGAGGATGCAGAGATAAACAATTGGGGATATAGAGAGAGATGCTGTGGGAACAGAGGATAGAAAAGTGAAAGAAAGCAGAAATGATGGGAAAGAGGGTGGGAAGAAGGGGAGGCAGAGAATATCACTCACTTAAACATGGATTAGAGTTGGGAGTACCAGACAACATAAACCTTATAGATATGGAAGAGTGCCAGGTTATGGGGTGTGAGAGATAAGAATTTGATATCTTACTTATATAGGATTTTGGGGAGAAAGACCCAATCCTACTTGTATTACCCTGGGGTTAGCACATTAACACATCAGAATCATCTTAAAGTTAATGTTGAAACTTTAAAACTTCAAAATACCAACACCTTTTGATATTCTGCTGGTCTCAGGCTATAGGACTCTGGAATTTGTCTGTTATTTACATAAAACTAGAAATTTTGACAATTAATGTCACATCTTTTCTTCTGATTCTTCATAAAGCAAAATGGAATTTTAACACAACCAGGTTCTTTCAAAATTTTTTTCTTTGCCAAAATTCATTGGAACTTACATTCTGCTATTATAATTTTCAACATACTAATATTTGTTTAGTTTGTTCTTTAGATCTATATAATGTTACTTCATCACGATCTATATGGAAGAATACAATTATTCCAGAGCAAAGTTTGTCAGCTGTTTGCCATGAGCAAAAGACATTATTAATACTGAGACTGAGAAAAATTATCTTCACTGGAAGAAGAATGGGAAGAATCAAGAAAAAGTTTATGATTTGGCAATATATGGTTCTAGGATTCAATTCATCCTACAGATATTTTTATATTTCCTTATGTCTGTTGAAAGTAAAGTTATTTGACCTAGGACTTCAAATATGTCATAGGCTGAACAATGAACAGCAGTGAGAAAATGGTATGGAAACATTAAGGCAAGATTGAAAACACATTGTAGATATGGGGTGGAATGGGGAATGGCAAGGTGTGCCTAAAAAAGTACCAAGGAGTTGTGATAATGTAGTATAGAAATGGGACATATGATAATGAAGTGGTCAGAACGAATAGATTAAATTGAAGAAATTACAAAACATGAAGGCCCATCATCAACTGATGATGTTCCTTAAAAATAAAAGGTAGAAAAGGATAGTCTATGTTGCAAAACTCAGCTCTATTCCATAAAACAAAAATACAAATTTTAAAGGAAGTTAAAAAAATAAAGAGAACAAGGTGGGCAGTCATGTGTCAAGAATGAAAGAAACCATATGGATGGACAGAGCTATAAACTGGCAAACTTTGACCTCAGCAAAACAACAACAACAACAGCAACAACAACAAAAAAAAACTGAATGGAAGGGCACAAATATTATTAAGTTTGAATTGAAGAGGAGAACTTATGAAATTCAAGACAGATAATAATTTCACATGAATAGGAGTGGAGGGGATATGTTTACAATCAGAAGAAATCCAATCCACCAAGGTATCATAGTAACAAATCCATCTCCTTAATTATCATTGAAATAGGCATATAACTTCTTATACTGATAACATTTCTACTTTATACTTCCACATTTTACCTAACAGTAGACAAACATTAAAATAAACCTGATTCAAAAATAAGATGTCAAGGCACTTGATTTGATGAATAATTTGATTTCAGTTGACTGATCACCAGTTGTTATTCCCTACACAACTGAAAGATATGAGTAAAACCATTCATGGTTAACGTGACCCATCCATCTTTTACAAGCACACAACCAAACACAAATGTTCCTTGATAAATTATGTTAAGAATGGGCTTGATGGATTTTTCAGTGAAAATATTTTATTGGTGTTAAATCTAGTGGAAGCAATATGATGCAAGCATAAAGGATATGTCAAAATATCTCCAGTACTGCTGGAGATGCTTATGGAATCAGTTTGAAATGAAATTTTCCATTTGCTTTCCAATGGGAAATTGTTGATTCCATTGCTAACAAAATGAATAAAAGTCTCATCAATGCCTATTACTTAGTAAATCAAGCAAATCTATTTAAAATTCAAGAATCACCACAATTCAACAGGACTCTACCTCTTTACTCTTATTTTACATTACTTAGAGGAAGCAAAAAGTAACGTTCTAAGTATATTATATGGGGATTACATATAATTTTGTTAGAGTATAATCCCTGTGATGTCAGTGGGTTGTCTGATTTAATTTTTGTATTTCTTTCTTTTGTTAATTCTTCATTTTTGAGCATCCTTCATATTCACTAAATATTTGCTTGCTGGATAAGAAGAATTAATATGCCTTCTCTTTGAGAAATAAGGTTTTAAATCTTTTAATTTTCATAACTTGGTTTACTACAAAAAAGCCTTTATTAAAAGTTTGTTTAAGCATTGATCTAAAATCTGTTATGAAAAGTGGGCAAAGTTATTCCCTCCCCTTCCTTTTCTAGGTCTTCTTTTCCTTTGCAGTAACCCACACTTTCAGGTTTCCAGGGAATTCATAATGCCCCTGGCTGCTTAGAAACACTCCCCCAGTCACTGTGACATTTTCTCACAGCTCCAAAATTAGCCCACTTTTCTTCATGGTTCACATCAAAACTTCCATGTCCTTTCTAAATTCCCTTTTCTCCAAAGATAAATTTCATATACTATGCCAGGCAAATAGTGAGATATCTGGAGCTCAAAACAAAAAACAAAAAAAAACAAACAAAAAAAAATCCAACAACAACAAAACCCCCCCAAAAACAACAACAACAAAAAATACAACACACTGACAACAATATCAATGGTATTTATGGACAAAGATTACTCTATTCATGTTCTAACCTTGAGATATGACTTTTTATAAACATGTTCAGGGAATTGTCCTTAACTAAATGATTCCTCTTCTCTATCTTAAAATATGATGCACAAGGGAGTCATGAAAATGAAAGGGCACAAAGTGATGGGCACTTACAATTTTAAACTCAGAGACATTTCTGAGGGATTTATTTTTGAAAAAAATTTGTCACTATAATGGATAAAATGGGTTTTTAATGATAATATTTAAATGTAGAATAGGGAAAGCAGAAGTTAAGTCAGAGGTCTTGGATTGGAATCCTGATTGATATTTACGATTTATTTGTGGGTGACCTGTTATGTCCCTTCCAACTCTAAATTTATTTTATTATTTAAATGGAACCTTACTTGGAACTGACCCGGCCACTCCGGAACAATTTGGACATATAGCCCAAAGGGCTATAAAACTGTGCATACCCTTCGATCTAGCAGTGCCACAACAGAGTCTATATCCCAAATAAATCATAAAAGAGGGAAAATGACCTATATGTACAAAATATGCTACATTTGTAGCTCTTTTTGTGGTGACAAAGAATTGGAAAATGAGTCAATGTTCTTCAGTTGGAGAATGCCTGAATAAGTTATGGTATATGAGAGTAGTGCAATATGATAGTTCTATAAGACACTATGAACAGGCTGATTTCAGAAAAGGCTGGGGATATTTACATGGACTAATGCTGAGTGAAGCAAGAAAACAAGGAAAACAATATACACAGAAACAAGAAGATTATTTGATGATCAACTATGATATACTTTACTCTGAAATTCCAATAAACTTTGGATGGAAAATTCCATTTGCATCCAGAGAGAGAAAATTATGGAGACTGAATACAGAATGAAGCATACTATTTTCAACTTCTTCCCTTTTTTTTTTTTTTGCTTGTTTCTCATGGGTTTTCTCTTTTGTTCTGATTTTTTTCTCCCAACATGACACTAAAATAATAATATTAAATTGAATTTTACCTCCAAGAGACAAAATAAATAACTTTTCAGAAGGATTGGTTAAAATTCCATTTTCTCCCAATTTTTCCTTACATATATTTTTCCTTATTTTTTTTTTTAATGTGTAAAATGAACCAGTTAAACTAAATAATTTGGAGTCCAGACTGGAACTCAGGATGCCTAAAAATCACATAGCAGGTCAGGAGTATAAGACAGGTATCTTGACCTCAGATAAGTGCATGGCCTTTACCAAAATGACAAAGGGATCCATAACACAAAAATGGTTAAAGACCTTTATTCTAAATGAACTTTAACATGACTTGCTGCTCTAAAATTTTGTCTTTGTGAAGATAACTATGTTTTCTGGTGAATGCACTATTGAAAATTTATAATGTAATTATGCCTTTCCTTTAATAAAGACATTTTCCGGATACCCATCTATGTGGTTTGAAGACACATTTCTAAATCTCATCTTGAATTAACCCCATCTTATATGAGCTCCTGGGAAATGTCCCTAAATTGAATGAGAAACAGGTGTGAAATATAGGTAAAAACTACCTTTTTTCTCTTCCCAGAAATAGGGCAAGGATAGAGGACACTGATTGACTGTAAGTAGCCCTATAAATAGAAGAATTCAGGCAACTGTAAGGGAATTCGAATCTACCAAAGGAGTAAATATAAGTTTTAGGTAGAAATGCTTTCCAGTTTAGGTGAAATAGTTTTAGTTTTTTAAAGATGAATTAAAATATATATGCACATTTATTCACCTATTTGAGTAAATTCATTGGTGGTCAATTTTGTTCAATTATCTAACCTTAATTACTACAGTATTTAAATAGATTTTGAGATATCAACCTATATCATTTCAAGTTAAACTTCTGTGTTACTATACAATAACTTCAGGAAAATAATGCAAGAACTTATTATTATTTTTTTTTTTTACAAAACTCCACATTTTATGCAGCAGTTATTTTTAATTTTACTCCTATATGCATGGGTCAATATTAATTATTGTGTTTGCATTATATATGTGTTTCTTCATTAAGTGAATAATTGAATTTATCTAAGCATTCCATTAAAAACGTATAACAGTCTTCCTATTAAAGTTGGAGCTGGTCACTTTGTAAATAAACCTAAATCATTAACAATTCTGGTAGTTGTATTTCTTCCTAGCATAGGAAGAAAAGTAAATAAGGTTAGATTAGTACTAGAAGTAAGATATTTTCCCCATATAGTGGAAGTTTTAAGAAATCTCTTGAGAAAAATGAGAGGAGAGGAAAGTGGTGGAAGATATTCTCCAGATTTATGGAGTAGCATCACAACTAAAAAGGATCATATGCAGCATGTTTCCTCAAATTTAAGCATCCAAAAAGGTTCTAAATTATAGAGATGAAAACTAAGAGACAGTGAAAACTGAGATTTTTTAAAATCACAAGTTTTCACTTAGATGGCTAGAGCCCTTTAGGGGTGGCAGTGGGAGAATAGAGAATAACTGGTAGTCCTTGCTTTATTCCCTGCTTTACTTCAAATGTGTGAAACTGTTACCTCTAATTGTGCCATTTAAATTCCATTAAGGAAAACATCTGCCTGACCTAATCTTATTTCTCATAAAAATCTGTGGCTGAGTCAGATTTTACATTTTCTTATTTCCCTTTGGTAGTTTCAAGAGGGCTTGTAAAGTTTAGAAAAATACAGAGGAGACTGACCTTTTCTCGTGCAGTCATGAGATACTAGTTATTCAATCAGTTAACAAACATTTATTAAGCATTTATTATGTACCAGGCACCATGCTAAACACTGGGAATATTAAAAAAAGGCCTAATATAATTTCTGCTCAAAATGATTTTGAAGTCTAATAAGAGAGACAAGAAGTTAACAATTATTTACTAAAAATTATGTACAAACAAGATATATACATGATAAATTGGAGACCATCAAGAGAGTGAAGACATTAACATTTAAACCCAGAAACAGGGTTGAAGAGAGAAAATTCCAGGCACAGGGAACAGGCTGTGGAATTGTCCAGATTTGGAAGAAAGAGTATCTTGTATGAGGAGTGGCAAGGATCAAAAAGTACATGTAGTTAAGATATGAAGAATGCAAGGTAGGAGAAGACCAGGTTATGAAGGATTTTAAATGATCTTTCAGGTGATGGGAAAGCACCAGAGTTTATTCAACATGAGGGATCACATGATCAGATTTATATTTTAGGAAGTTTGACTTGACAACTCAGCACAAGATGGACTGGAGTAGAGAGACACTTAAAGAAGGGCATTGTAATAGAATACATTTAAGACAAGTGTGAGGAATTGTACCAAAATAGTGGTAGTACCAGAACTGAGAAGGCAGAATGTATGAGATGTTAACAATGTAAAATTGATAGGACTTGCAATAGATTGGATATGGAGAGGCAAGAAAGAATGAACTGTCATATCTAGGTTGTATCTAGGTTGCAAATTTGAGTGACTGGAAGATTGGGGTTACTCTCAACAGTAATAAATAATTTTTGAATGGGAAAAGGAACAGGAAAAAAGAGCTCAAATGAGTTCAGTTTCAGACATGTTAAATTTAAGATATATATGGGACATCTAGTTTAAGATAATTTATTGGGCATATGAGTCTTAAGGTTAGAAGAGAGGTTAGGACTAGGGAAGATGATAATTGAATCAATGAGAATTAAAGAGATCACCAAGTAAAATAGTATAAAAGGAGCAAAGGACAGAAAGATTCATAGGGGACACCTATTCTTAGCATGAATGCTCAATGAAGTTTGAGAAGAAATAACAAAAATAGGAGGAAGTCTAGAATAAAATAATATCATCAAAACATGGAAGAGTATCAAGAAGAGGATAATCAACAATATCAAAGGCTATAAAGAAATAATTAGGATAAGAATTGAAAAAGAGTCATTGGATTTAGTGATTGGAATTTCACTGGTGAGTTTGAAAAGATAGTTTTGATTGAATGGTGAAGTTAGAAACCAGCCCTTGGAGTTAAGATGAGAGAGAGGCAATAAGACGTAATGATTAGATGACCTTTCCAAGGAATTTAGACACAAAGGTGGGGGGGGTAATAATATAATAGATAGCAAGGATGGATATTTGAGAACTATATTCTTATTTGATTGGTTTCAGAGAATATACTAGTCAGTTCTTTTTGAATACTTTTGTATACATTCCCTCTTTTAGCAAAGTTACAGACAAAATACTAATGTTGGTGCAAAAATCTTAAAATATTAGCAAAAAACATTAGGTTATTATTATTTATTTAGTGCTATACCAATCAGACTCCCAAGAAACTATTTTAATGAGCTAGAAAAAAATAACAAAATTCATCTGAAAGAACAAAAGATCAAGAATTTCAAGGGAACTAATGAAAAAAAAAATCAAATGAAAGTGGTCTAGCTGTACCTGATATAAAACTATATTATAAACCAATGTTCACCAAAACCATTTAATATTGGGTAAGAAATAGACTAGTTGATCAGTGGAATAAGTTAGATTCACAGGATAAAATAGTTAATAACTATAGAAAACTAATATTTTACAAACCCCAAAATCCCAACTTTTGGGATAAGAATGCACTATTTGATAAAAACTTCTGGGAAAATTAGAAATTAGTATGGCAGAAACTAGGCATTGACACACACTTAACACCATACACCAAGATAAGATCAAAATGGATTCATGATCTAGGCATAAAGAATGAGATTACAAATAAATTAGAAGAACATAGGATACTTTACCTCTCAGACTTGTGGAGGAGGAAGGAATTTGTGACCAAAGAAAAAGAAGAGATCATTATTGATCACAAAATAGACAATTTTGATAATATCAAATTGAAAAATGTTTGTGTAGACAAAACTAATGCAGACAAGATTAGAAGGGAATCAATAAAATGGGAAAACATTTTTATAGTCAAAGGTTCTGATAAAGGCCTCATTTCTAAAACATATAGAAAACTGGCTCTAATTTATAAGAAATCAAGCCATTCTCCAATTGATAAATGGTCAAAGGATATAAACAGACAATTCTCACATGAAGAAATTGAAACTATTTCTAGCCACATGAAAAGATGCTCCAAGTCATTATTAATCAGAGAAATACAAATTAAGACAACTCTGAGATACCACTACATACCTGTCAGATTGGCTAGAATGACAGGGAAAGATAATATGCAATGTTGGAGGGGATGTGGGAAAACTGGGACACTGATGCATTGTTGGTGGAATTGTGAATACATCCAGCCATTCTGGAGAGCAATTTGGAACTATGTTCAAAAAGTTATCAAACTGTACATACCCTTTGATCCAGCAGTGTTACTACTGGGCTTATATCCCAAAGAGTTATTAAAGAAGGGAAAAGGACCTATATGTACAAAAATGTTTGTGGCAGCCCTTTTCATAGTGGCTAGAAACTGGAAATTGAATGGATGCCCATCAAGTGGGGAATGGCTGTGTAAATTGTAGTATATGACTATTATGGAATACTATTGCTCTGTAAGAAATGACCAGCAGGATGAATACAGAGAGGCTTGGAGAGACTTACATGAACTTATGCTAAGTAAAATGAGCAGAATCAGGAGGTCATTATACACTTCAACAACAATACTGTATGAGGATCAATTCTGATGGAAGTGGTTATCCTCAACAATGAGAGGATCCAAATCAGTTCCAATTGATCAGAAGTGAACAGAACCGGCTACACCCAGTGAAATAACACTGGCAAATGAGTGTGGACCACAACATAGCATTTACATTCTTTCTGTTATTGCTTGCTTGCATTTTTGTTTTTTCTTCTCAGGTTATTTTTACCTTCTTTCTAAATCCAATTTTTCTTGTGCAGCAAGATAACTGTATAAATATGTATACATATATTGTATTTAACATATACTTTAACACATTTAACATGTATGGAACTACCTGCCACCTAGAAGAGAGGGTGGAGGAAAGAAGGGGAAAAGTTGGAACATAAGTTTATGCAAGAGTCAGTATTGAAAAATTACCCATGCATATGTTTTGTCAATAAAACGTATAATAAAAAAAAGAAACTTTTAAAAAATAAAAATAAAAAATACTATTGTTTCCTTAAGGGAAATACATGTCTATTTCTTAATGTACCACATTCATCCTAAACTACTTGTAGAAGCTTCTTGTTATGCCTTGGAAATCCCTACTGGTCAGCCCTGAGTTTTCTATTTTTATTTTTTGCAAATATCCTCTTTTGGAGATTTAATTTTTGTTATCCTTTAACTACTATGAATACAATATCTATTTTTCTATCCCAGATCACCATTCCTGTATACATTCATACAACTCTTTCCTATCTTAGAAAGAGCTATTTGAATGACTCTTCCTGTCCTGCAAAGTATTTACACATTTCTGATCACAACAGTGACTTGATTGATATTAACACATATTAATCTCTATTTTTGTTCAATTTTTTTGACTCTTCATAGAATCTGAGAGCTAGAATGGGTGATAAATATTATTTAGTTGAACTTCCACCAAAATCAAGACTCTTATTACAAAAACTGACAAACAATATGTAAAAACCTCTGACTATGAAGTGTTTATTTAAAAACAAATGTCAAACATCACTACTCTAAGGAATTCCATTAAATTTTTTTACAACTTTAGTAGGAAGTTTTTCTTTATCATGAATCTAGATCAAACCTTTCATCTTCATTCTTCCACATAAGGTTCATGAACCACAAATCTAATCTCTTTTCTTAAGGCAGACCTTCAAATTTCTATCAATTTCATTCAAAGTCTTCTCTCAATGAGATGAGGAAAAAACATGATTAGAGATGACTGTGTCCTTCAATTTTACAATAGTTTTGAGAATCCTCATCAGCCTCTGAAAATGCTTCTTTTTGTTCCTCTGATGACAAAATCTTTCTCAAACTAAATTTCCGGCTTCTCAAATGCATCTACTTAATACTTTTTCATAACATTGAGAGCAAGTACTTTAAAGCCATGTTCATAATGGACACTCAAAAAAAACTTGTTGGATCACTACCTATAATTTCAAGAATATTTTTGGCTACTCAGTCATCCCCATTTCCATAGAATTAGAAGTGCAATCATTACATTTTGCCCCTCCTCTTTAAAAAATATTTATTAAAAATTTCCTTATATTTATAGTATTATTCAAGGCTCATTTCACAACTAACTATTGTAATCTTACCAGTTCCTTTACCAAGTGTCAATGCCAAATATCATTGCCAAAATAATTTCCTTCACCTAGTGCTTTGGTTATATTATATCTCCCTTTCCTCTTCTATTACCTTTGCAGTTTTCAAAAAACATCTTTGAATGGGAACAAAAAGAAAGAAGTGATTTGTAGAAATGATTACTGGTACAGATCCATGAAAACTAATATGGATAATTTGAGTCACATAATAGAAAATTAGATAGGTGGGAAATGTAGAGTGTGTGTGTGTGTGTGTGTGTGTGTGTGTGTGTGTATGATAAAGACACAGAGAAAGAGAAAAAGAAGGGAGAGGGAGAGAGAGAGAAAGAAATAGATTGAGAGAGAGGGGGAGAGAGAGACAGAGAGAGAATATTTCTCTAAAAAATAAAAATATCTCTAAAAAATAAAAATACCATGCCTTCTTCACAATTCACAATTCACCTTAAGTGTTTAGGGTACAAATAAAGGCAAAAACCATCCCTGCCCTCCTGCCCACCAAGAGTTCCTATTTTAATTAGGGATACAATAAATAAATATATATATAACTATAAGATGTATGTATACATAGATACTTCATACAGATGCATTATTTCAACAGTGAGTAACTGAATGTATATACAGATGCTTTGTAGCAGTAAAACATTTTTTAGTAATAGTGAATTTTTATTTGCATTAGAAATTCTGACAAGTTTTGAGAGAAAATCTTTCTCAAAAGTATCTAAATATATTCTAGCCATATGGTTTTAAATAAGTATCAATCTATAAACATTTATTAATAATTTAACCTCTCAGACTGAGTTTTTCCATCTGTAGTTTGGTGATAATAATAGCATCTACCTTACAAAGTTTTGGTGAAGATCAAAAGAGATAATATATGTAAAGTGGTTTCTGAAACTTAACTAAACTTAAAAGGAGTTTCTTTGTGATAAAGGAATCCTCCATTGGAGATATTGAGCTAGAACCTAGAAAATCATTCATCAGTGATATTAAATTTGGAATTCAAACTTTATTTAGGAATAGGAACATAAAAGTTTTCAAGTTTCTTCTAAGCCTAAAATTTGATGATTCTGCAAAATTTAGTGTATCTAAAAATCTACAAAATGGATAATAACTGCATATGTGTACATATGTGCATATGTAGGTTGGAACCCATTACTTAAAATAAGTAAGTAGTCAAATTCATTTTACTGCATTTCTGAAATTTATATATTCATAAACACACACAAATACATATTATATACACAAAATTTCCTAGTAGTATGTAATACTATATTTAATGCTTTCTGTTTTAGGAGAAATTCTAAAAAAAAAAAAAAATAGAAGTTTGTATTATAATTCTTGATTGTTATGCAATTATGTATGTACATTATTTTATTTGATAATAACATTCTATAAAGTAAGTAGTTTATATTGTTTTTGTAATATTATAATTGAGCAAATAGATGTTGAGTGTTTCAGATTTAGTCAAGGTAATAAAATTTCATAAGCAGTGGAGTCTGACTTTAAACTCAGCAATTCGAACTCCAAGTCCATTGTTCCTTCCATTTTAGCCATATCAGATTTCCATCCCCATATTTCATATATGTTTAGGTGTAGCATTTGTCATTGGTCTTCAGTTAGTCAATCAATCAATCAATCAATATTTATTAAATGCTTTCTATGTGCCAGGCATTGTGCTAAGTGCTGGATCTTTTATTTTGTTATATACATCTTTAATTAAACATTACTACAATGTTTATCTAAATTGATCATTTAATGCTGGTGCCATTTTCCTCTTTTGCCACTCATAACCAGTCTACAGTTACTTTCATTTTTTAATAGCTGAAAGCAATGCTCACAGAAAGTTATAAATAAAACATATTGTAAAATGTGAAAAAAAATGAATCCATTTCATTAGCTTTTGGTATGTTCATAACTTCTCATTTTTTTATTTGCTTTTGAACTTGATTTTTTAGGTAAAGCTATACAAACACCATCTGTCTATGAAATAAGCCTTTCATTTGTTATCATCGAAATGAATTATCAATCCAAAAGTTTGATTTTTTCACAATACATGTTGAAATTATCAGCCCTATTCAGTTTTCCAATCATTTTCCATTTCACATCATGTGATATTCTACTTTCTTCATTTTGGACATCTTATGCCTTATTAGAAGTTGCTATTGAGTATTTATTTGTGAAAGAATGTGCACAGTATGGTACTAAAACATGCTGATAATTCTTTTCTATTTTTATTATAAGATTTCCCTATTTGTTTTATTGTAAGATGTTCTCTTTTACTTAAGCTCATTAAATTAATTTCAACATTTTAAGTTTCAGACATATTTTAAAACATATTTGAATAAGAAAACATGAGTATATGACTAAATTTGTTTTCAGTTGTTTTCTGCCTGAAAAGAACATGTTTTATCCAAATGCTGTGAGCATTTTTTCCCAATACTGCACACTTAGATGTTTATATTATTTTTCACCCAAAAATCTCTCTATCAATATTATAGTATTATTATTTGAAAAAATCAGTTTCAGCATTTAGAAAGAACATATCTGCTCAGCCTCTAAAAGTGATTTGTTCCATGACAAAAATCCAAAGTCTCTAGGGTGTGGAGTTGATAATTTTTTTGTATGTTAATACCTTTGGAAGTCTGATGAAATCTAAGGACTCTTTATCAGAATAATGTTTTTAGTGCTTAAATTAAGACCCTAGGATTACAAAGAAAACCAATTATATTAAAATATGGTTATCAAAATATATATTAAAAACTATTTTTAATAGCCTTTTATTTACAGGATATATGCATGGGTAACTTTACAGCATTAACAACTGCCAAACCTCTTGTTCCAATTTTTCACCTCTTACCCCCCCCACCCCCTCCCCCAGATGGCAGGATGAACAGTAGATGTTAAGTACATTAAAATATAAATTAGATACACAATAAGTATACATGACCAAACCGTTATTTTGCTGGACTAAAAGAATCAGACTCTGAAATATTGTACAATTAGCTTGTGAAGGAAATCAAAAATGCATGTGGGCATAAATATAGGGATTGGGAATTCAATGTAATGGTTTTAGTCATCTCCCAGAGTTCTTCTCTGGTATAAGGTTCACTCATTACTGCTCCATTGAAATGATTTGGTTGATCTCCTTGCTGAGGATGGCCAGGTCCATCAGAACTGGTCATCATATAGTATTGTTTGAAGTATATAATGATTCTGGTCCTGCTTATTTCACTCAGCATCAGTTCGTAGTAATCTCTACAGGCCTTTCTGAAATCATCTGTTGGTCATTTCTTACAGAACAGTAATATTTCCATAATATTCATATACCAAATTTATTCAATAGCCATTCTCAACTGACGGACATCCATTCAGTTTCCAGTTTTTAGCCACTACAAAAGGGCTGCCACAAACATTCGTTCACATACAGGTCACCTTTCTCCTTCTTTATAATCTCTTTGGGATATAATCCCAGTATAACACTGCTGGATCAAAGGGTATGCACACAGTTTGGATAAATTTTTGAGCATAGTTCCAAAACTACTCTCCAGAATGGTTGAATTCATTCACTAACTCCACCAACAATGCATCAATGTCCCAGTTTTCCCACATACCTCAAGAATCATCATTATATTTTCCTGTCATGCTTAGCCAATCTGACAGGTGTGTAGTGTATCTTAGAGTTGTCTTAATTTGCATTTCTTGATTAATAATGACTTAGCATCTTTTCATGTGACTAGAAATATTTCAATTTCTTCATCTGAGAATTGTCTGTTCATATCCTTTGACCATTTTGAATTGGAGAAGGCTTGATTTTTATAATTTAGAGTTAATTCTCATATATTTTGGAAATGAGGCCTTAATCATGAACCTTTGACTGTAAAAATATTTTCCCAGATTTGATTGCTTCCCTCTCTAATCTTAGTCTGCATTAGTTTTGTTTGTACAAAACTTTTCAGTTTGGTATAATCAGAAATTTCTCTATTTTGTGATCAGTAATGATCTCTAGTTCTTCTATGAGTCATAAAGACCTTCCCCTTCTAGGTCTGAGAGTAAACTCATCCATGTTCCTCTAATTTATTAATAATTTCATTCTTTATGCCTAGGTTATGAACCCATTTGGACCTTATCTTGGTGTACGGTGTTAAGTGTGGATCAATGTCTAGTTTCTGCCATATTAGTTTCCAAATTTCCCAGCAATTTTTATCAAACAGTAAGTTCTTATCCCAAAAGCTGGGGTCTTTGGGTTTGATCAAAGACTAGTTGCTATATTTGTTGATTGTTTTATCCATTGAACCTAACCTAATCCACTGATCAATATCTATTCCTTAGCCAATACCAAATAGTTTTGGTAACTGCTGCTCTATAATATAATTTTAGATCAATTGTAAGCTAAGCCACCTGTAATTTGATTTTTTTCATTAATTTCCTTGAAATTCTTGACCTTTTGTTTTCCATATGAATTTTATTTGTTATTTTTCTAGGTCATTAAAATAGTTTTTAGGACTGATTGGTATAGTGCTAAATAAATAGATTAGTTTAGGTAATATTGTCATCTTTATTATATTTGTCGCCTATCCAAGATTTAATATTTTTCAATTAGTTATGGAATCAGACTTAATTTGTGTGAAAAGTGGTCTGTAATTTTGCTCATAAAGTTTCTGATTTTCCCTTGCAGATAGATTCTAAATATTTTATATTATCAGTAGTTTACTTTAAATGGAATTTCTCTTTGTAACTCTGACTGTTGGATTTTTTAGTGATATATAAGAATGTCTGATGACTTAATGTGGGTTTGATTTTTACCATGCAACTTTGCTAAAGTTGTGATTATTTCTAATAAACTTTTTAGTAGAATCTCTGGGGTTCTCTAAGTATACCATCATGTCATCGGCAAAGAGTGATAATTTGGCTTCCTCATTGCCTATTCTTATTCCTTTAATCTCTTTCTCCGCTCTTTATTGCCAAAGCTAGCATTTCTAATACAATATTAAATAGTAACGGTGATAGTGGGCAACCTTGTTTCACTCCAGATCCTATTGGGAATCGTTGCAGTTTGTCTCCATTACATATGATGCTTACTGATGGTTTTAAATAGATGCTGTGATTATTTTAAGGAAAAGTCCATTTATTCCTATACTCTCAAGTGTTTTTAATAGAATGGATGTTGGATTTTATCAAATGCTTTTCTGCATCTATTTAGATGATCATATGGTTTTGTTAATTTGGTTATTAACTGGCCAATTATATTGATAGTTTTCCTAATATTGAACCAGCCCTGCATTCCTGGTATAAATCCTACTTGATCATAGTGTATTATCTTGGAGATGATTTCTGTAGTCTTTTGCTAATATCTTATTTAAGATTTTAGCATCAATATTCATTAGGAGATTGGTCTATAATTTTCTTTCTCTGTTTTCAACCTACCTGGTTTAAGTATCAGTACCATGTCTGTGTCATAGAAGAATTTGGTAGGACTCCTTCATTTCCCTATTTATCAAATAATGTATATAGCATTGAGGCTAATTATTCTTTAAATGTTTGGTAGAATTCACATGTAAATCCATCTGGTCCTGGGGATTTTTTCTTAGGGAGTTGTTTAATTGCCTGTTCTATTTCTTTTTCTGAAATGGGACTATTCAAGCAATTTACGTCCTCCTCTGTTAGTCTGGGAAGTCTATATTTTTGGAGGTAGTCATCCATTTCACTTAGGTTATCAAATTTATTGGCATAAAGTTGAGCAAAATAACTCCTTATTATTTCTCTAATTTCCTCTTCATTGGTGGAAAGTTCTCCCTTTACATTTTTAAGACTACTAATTTCATTTTCCTCCCTCCTTTTTCTAATCAGATTTACCAAAGGCTTATCTATTTTATTGGCTTTTTCATAGAACCAACTCTTAGTTTTATTAATTAGTTCAATAGTTTTTTTACTTTCAATATTTTAAATTTCTCCTTTTGATTTTAGAATTTCAAATTTAGTATTTGATTGGGGGTTATTAATTTGGTCTTTTTTTTAGTTTTTTTAGTTGCAAGCCCAATTCATTAATCTTTTCTTTCTCTGTTTTATTCAAGTAAGCCTCTAAGGATATAAAATTCCTTCTTATCACCCCTTTGGCTGTATCCCACAAATTTTGGTATGACATCTCATCATTATCATTATCTTGAGTGAAATTATTAATTGCATCTATAATTTGCTGCTTCACCCAAACATTCTTTAAGATGAGATTGTTTAGTTTCCAATTACTTCTTGGTCTATTTACCCCTAACTTTTTGTTGAATGTATTTTTTATTGCATCATGATCTGAAAAGAAAGCATTTACTATTTCTGCTTTCTTGCATTTAATTTTGAGGTCTTTATGTCCTAATATATGGTCAATTTTGAATAGGGTTCCATGAACTGCTGAGAAGAAAGTATATTCCTTTCTATCTCCATTCAATTTTCTCCAATGATCTAACATACCTAATTTTTCTAATATTCTATTTACTTCTTTAATTTCTTTCTTATTTGTTTTGTGGTTTGATTTGTCTAATTCTGAGAGTGCAAGGTTGCGATCTCCCACTATTACAGTTTTGTTGTCTATTTCTTCTTGCAACTCTTAACTTCTCCTTTAGGAAGTTGGATGCCATACCACTTGGTGCATATATGTTTAATATTGATATTGCTTCATTGTTTATGCTACCCTTTAGCAGGATGTAGTTTCCTTCCTTATCTCTTTTAATTAGATCAATTTTTGCTTTTCTTTGATCTGAGATAAGGATGGCTACCCCTGCTTTTTTGACTTCACCTGAAGCATAATAAATTTTGCTCCAGCCTTTTACCTTTACTCTATATGTGTCTCCCTGCTTTAAATAGTTTTCTTGTAAACAACATATTGTAGGGTTCTGACTTTTGATCCAGTCTGCTATCTGCCTCCTCTTTATGGGGGAGTTCATCCCATTTAAATTTATGGTTAGAATTCCTAAATCTGTATTTCCTGCCATCCCAATAACCCCAGATTATGCTTTACTTTTTCTTGCCTCCCCCAACCCTCTTTCCCCTTTTTAAACTTATGTACCCCTCTTGCATCACGATGCTTACCCTCTTTATAATCCCTCCCTCCCCCCTTTGAGTCTTTTCCTTCCTTCCCTTATTATTCTTTTTTTTCCTTTTCCTCTCCCCATTTTAATGAGGCAGAGAGAATTTTCTCTAAAACAAATGTCAATTATTTTTTCTTTGAGCTCAACTGTGATGGAGTAAGATTCACACAATGTTCCTCCCTCTCTAAATTCCCTCAGACATGATAAGTTTCCTTTGCCTCTTTGTGGATGTGGTTTCCCTTTTTATCCCTCCTTCCCACCTTATTCTGCCATCATCCCTTTTCCATATCTCTTCCCTTTTTTTATGTTATATCAGTAAAATCAAATTATAAATGTATTCTTTTGTATATCCATAACAGAAATACAATTCTCAAGAGTTATTTTTACCTTTTCTGCATCTCTTGAGTACTATGGTTGGAGATCAAATTTTGTGTTTAGTTCTGGTTTTTTCCTTAGAAACAAATGGAATTCATTTGTTTCATTAAATGTCCGTTTTCTTCCCTGGAAGAAAATGCTCAGCTTAGCTGGGTAGTTTATTCTTGGCTGCATCCCAAGTTCTTTTGACTTTTGCAATATCAGATTCCAGGCCCTTGCATCCTTTAATGTGGAGGCAGCCAGATCTTGGGTAATCTTTATTGTGGCACCTCGGTATTTAAACTGTTTTTTTTTTTTGGCTGCTTGTAAAATTTTTTCCTTAATCTGATAGTCCTGAAATTTGGCCACAATATTCCTTGGGGTTTTTATTTTAGGGTTTCTTTCAGAAGGTGTTCGATGAATTCTTTCAATGCCTATTTGAATTATTTCAATGCCTCTGATTCTATTACATCTGGGCAGTTCTCTTTGATGATTTCTTGTAAAATAGTATCTAGGCTCTTTTTTTTATCATAGTTTTCAGAAAGTCCAATAATCCTCAGATTATCTCTCCTAGATCTATTTTCCAAGTCTGTCATTTTTGTAAGTAGATAATTCATGGTTTTTCCAGTTTGTCGTTTTTGTTTTGTTGCTTTTGACTGTTCTTGCTGTCTCAATGAATCATTAGTTTCTATTTGTTGAGTTCTAATTTTAAAGAATTATTTTCTTCATTAGCTTTTTTACTTCTTTCTGTATATGTCAATTGAGTTTTAAATGTATTGTTTTGGTCTGTAGGAATTTTTTCCATTTCACTAATTTTTTTTAGTGAATTATTTTCTTTTTCCAATTCACAGATCCTACTTTCTTGTGAGTTCTTTGTCTTTTCCAATTCACAAATCCTACTTTCTAGTGAATTCTTTATTTTTTCCAATTCACAATTCTTACTTTCATGAGATTTTTTTATTTTTTCCAATTCACAAATTTTGTTTCCCTGCACTTCCTGGGAATTTTTTATCTTTTCCAATTCGTATTTTAGGAAGTTGTTGCTCTCCTGTAAGGCTTCTCTTTCCTTTCCCCATTTATCTTCTAACTCTCTTTTGAGACTTTTAATGGTCTCTTCTTTGAAAGCATTATGTAAAGGAGGTCAATCTGGTCCATGTTTGCTGTTTGGGGTCTCTTCAGGTTTGCAGACCTGCTCTTTTTCTGCATAGAAGCTGTGGATTGTTCTTTTCATCTTTTTATTCATGTTTTAAAGCCTTTAGGGTATGTCTCCTAGGCAAGGGGGTTACCAGCTTCCTCTGCAGAATAGGGAGAGATGTAAACTGATTTCGGGCTCCCAGTGAGGTATGGGAGTGCTCTGAGTGAGAGTTTTCCCTTCCCCCAACAGGAAGTGGATTCAGCACTGGCCGAGCTATTGAAGTGCCCAGTAGGGCTGTGTGGGTTAGCAATTGCCCTAGGCTAGAGACTAAGGGGTGAAAGTGTCACTGCCCCAGGCCAGAGCCTTTGTGGGACTTTGAGTATTAGCAGCTGACTGCAGACTGCCAGATTCTACTGGACTCTGCCTGGAACTCTGCCCCAGTGTCTCTGCCCAACAAATCAACCCTGGGAAATCTCTATGGCCCCAAGCCGAGCCCCCCACTGCGCAGATTAGAGGCTAACCCGGGCTGTGTCCTCCTGCCGTGTAGGATCACAACTGCCCCAAGGAAAAGCCTTGTACTGCGGGTTTGGGTTGTGCGCTTGTGCTGAGATCTGTGCTTTCACTTTTGGTTTGAGGCTCTCCTTGGAACCTAATTTCTCTCCCAGTCTATGCTGACCTCCCCCCTGGCCCCAGAACCAACCTTTTTTGGCGAGACTGCAGATTTTCTTCGGCTGGTGAATTGTTCTACTTCTTATCTTTACGAATTGTAGCAGTCAAGACTATTTTTGAGACTCGATATAATATTGATAAAGAGAGAGAAGAGCTTAGAAAGTCATGTGTGCCTTCTCCGCCATCTTGGCTCCACCCTTAAAAAAACTATTTACAGATTCCAGTATAATCAAGGAAGATACAATAGCCACTGCCTGAAAACAGGAAAGATGTGATATAGTGGAAAGCTTACAAATTCACTCCTGCTCTTCTGCTTACTCTGTATTATCTTGGGAAATTTCTGAACCTCAATATCCTCATAGAGAAAATTAATGTATTGGGTTATATAATTTCTCTAATATTCTTTCTAGTTCCAAAATCCTGTTTCTGAAATGCCAGAAGTGAAATTACATGTATAAATGATTATGAAAATAAGATTTTTTCATTATAATACTGAAAGTGGTTTGTAAAATTTGTGCTTTTTTGGGTAACCTAGCTCAGGATGTTTCTTTAATATCATCAAAGGGACTGGAATAGATTTAGACAGGTTTCAAGATCTCTCTCAAGTTACTGCCATGACCCAAGCTTTGAGATAAGAAGTATGGTCCATTTCATCACTGACAAACATTTCTCTCTTCTAGGACAAATTAGTCAATTCAAACCAAACTACATATACATTATTCATCCAAATAGTTTGATCCCAGTTTTGTTAGACTGCACATTAATTTTTTACTGTAGATATATCCATGCAATGCTACTCTAACCAGCATTATTGATATAGTACAACAATATTCCATCAAAATATCTCAAATCCTGAGTGAAGTTTGGCTTTTGGTTCAATCATTCTATGTATGTCAGGTGGCTGGAAAATAGAAACTGAGACTGATTTGTAATGCTATATAATACCTTCTCTAATACTCTTTTGTTTAACATATGCTTTCAGAGAACCAAATCATGGCATTAGGCATAGAATGCTTAATTGTGAACTTAGTGTCAGATCAACCATTGTGCTGTTGGCCATAACTTAAAAACTTAAAAAGAGCATAAACCCTATGGCTCTTGAAATGGGTTTTCATAATAGTAAATCGTAATTTTTAAATTGTTCTGCCAATTTTTATATCTTGCCAAGCAAGAACAATAACCAAGAAAGCAACAATTAATGGATAACATAATAGAGGGAAAAAGTTCCTCTAAAACAAATGGACTGATAAAGGAAAACCACTTCCCCTTTTAACTTTCAATTACTTAAATTTTGAAATCCTACTTTAGATATATTAAGTTATATCCCATCTTTAAAGTATATACTACTTCAAAGCTCACTCCCTAAACTAAGCTATCCCAACTTATAATAGATCAAGTAGTCCCAAATATCAATAGAATCCTCATATTGATTGTCATCACTGTCAGAGGTGACTTTATTACTGATTTTATTACAATTACTCTTTGTCCTCATCTTCATCTTCTGCAGTCTGAAATGCAAGGATGCAAGTAGGAATGTAAAAAAATACAAAGGAGTCTCCCAATTCTTCAAATTGTCCTTGAACAGTTTGGGCTGAGAAAGGAATGTCAACTAATTCTTCATCATGAAGCAGGAGAACACTGTACACAGCAACAGCAAGACTATATAGTGATCCATTCTGACAGACCTGGCTCCTCTCAACAATGAGGTGATTCAGGTCATTTCAAATGAAATGGTCTTGCAATGGAGAGAGTCATCTGCACCCAGAGAGAGAATAGTGGGGATTGAATGTGGATCACAACATAGTACCCTTATTTATTTTATTGCTGTTTGCTTGCATTCCATCCTCCCCCTCATTTTTTTTCCTTTTTAATTTGATCCATATTGTGCAGTATAACTTCAGAAATATATATAGAACTCCACATGTTCATCAATATTTTGAAAATAAAAATATCTAATAATAATTTTTAAAAATAAATTTTAAAAAGGAATTCTTCATCAGAACTATATTCATATGAACTGCTACTGATGTAACTTGAAGATGACATGACCAGATGGTCTGAAGGAATTCTGAAAATATTGCTCCTTTGTATGTAGTTTGGCTTCTTGATTTATTCTCTCTCTTCAGTTCTTCTTTCTTTTCCATTTCCAAAATGTGTTTACTTCTTTCTCCAGATTCACCAGGTCTTAACTTCAGCATGGCTTCTAGATTTTAGGTTGAGAAAGTGGAGGCAATCACTATGTGTTCCTTTTTTCCTAGCAATTGGACTTAAATGTTTAGTGAGGTGTTTTATCAGGAATACAGGTACAACTGGAATCTCAACTCTGAGCAGAGAATTCTCAAATTTCAAAATTAAGACTTCTTATAATAGCTTTGATGTGATAAAAAGAAAAAAATATTTCTCTGGTAGTGGGATGAAAGATAATAGAACCTATAATGAAAATCATGACAGTAGATTTCCCACTTAACCATTTACTATAGGGCAAGGACTCTTAATCTTTTCTGTGGTTTACAGCCCTTTTAAAATCTGATGAAATCTGTGAATCTTTCTTAAAATATCTTAAATGAATAAAATAAAATACAGTATATTAAAAAAGAAAAAAAATTAAATATAAATGTCCATTTGTTTTTTAAATATATAAGCCCCAGGTTAAGAAATTCTGTTCTAGAGCAAACTTGGTGAATTATTATTATTATTTTGTAAAATGTATTCATTGTCATTCTCATCATAAAAATTATGCAGTTAATCACCTTGTAAGTATATGGTATTAGGTCTTATATATGTAAATGGTAATCTTTTTATGGTTTTTACTTTGATTTGATTGCTTTATCTAACTGTAGAAATATATTCAGTTTATGATTATACAATTCATACCTTAGAGAAGAACATAGTTAAGCAACTATCTAGGTCAGAGGAAAGGTTGCAATGTTTCAGAATACCACCAACATGCTGATTTTGCAGCTGAAAGAGGTTACAGTAATCGGAATGCCCCAAATCCATTCTGACATGATTTCCCCAAATATCTGAGAACGGCAGAACATTAAAAAAGGACAAAGTTATCAAGAAATGCTTTCCATATGAAATGCCAGGTTACTGAAATGAGTAAAAGCAGCTAGGCATCCTCAAAATCCAATCCCATTCTAATTTTAAAATTCTAAGATCTCAAAGTGGAAGAGACATTAAAGATCATCCAGTTACATCAATTTTTATATAACAATACTGAGGCCAAAATAGGTTAGGTCATGGCAAGAAATCGTACAAGTAGCTGTATTTGAACCTGACTCCATTGATTTTAAATACAGAGTTCTTTCCTCTATAAAAATCTTTTAAACATTAACAATGATCAATAACATGTTTTGCTTTTTGAGAATGAAATCTCTCCAGATCTATATTTCTTCTACTTACCAAGAAGCAGGAAATTTTCCCTAGTTTTTTAAAACATATATTGTAATAATTTTTTGCTTTATGCATCTAGCATTTCAGCCTGGAATGGTGGTGCATGCCTCTAATTTCTGCTATTGTGGGAGACTGAGATTGATAGATCATTTGAATTAGGGGACTCTAAGCAAAACGACAAACCTAATTAGAAGATGAGAACTTAAATTCCATTTGGATTAATAGTACCAGTTCTGCCTCCTAATATAACCCTTTTATACTTTAAATAGAACTGAATTATTTTCATCAATATTATTTTTAGATTAATAGTAATTTTTATTACCATGCTAAAATCTCAATTATACTTAGTTATTTAGAATCTGAAATGCTTAGCATTATTTAGTTATATAATTCTTGAGTTTTGGTGAGGTTAAATATCATTTCTGAAAAATTACTTAGTAGAGCATAAATGTAAGTATTGTTTCTGATTCATTACAAATATATTTTAATAAAAATAAATCTTCCTCATTTTTCTCTTAACTGCACATTTTCAACAAGGCATTAAGTAGGTGCACATAAGAGTTTCTTTCAAAGAAAATTATCAGAAAGAAAAAGCAAATATAGATGATTTCATTGATGAAAAAAATAAATCATGTCACAAACACTGATATTTGATATATTAATCATGCTAAAATCTTAATTTGTCAAATTAGTAGAAATTAAGATAATTTCCTGGATACAAAAATTAGAAAATACAATATAAATGGCATTTTTAAAATTTTGTATGTATAGTAAATATATTTATATCTATATACTCATGAGTATACTCACTTAAAACATGCTTTCTAAGAAACACATAATATTAGAAGTATAAAAAAACAAATAGCCCATCCTCCTCAGTTTACAGATGAAAAAACTTAGATCTGGAGACAAGTGACTTGGTACCAAAATCACATAGTAGAACCTGGGCTAGATTATAGATTTCTATATTAACAATTCAGTTTCTTACTACAAGGTAATATCATGGGTGAATCCAAGTAAAAATAATTGAAAAAATCCTCTAAACTAAAATTAAAGACATAGGTAGCACCATTCTATTATAATTATTATATTGATATGGTCATATTACAAAGCATAATGACTGTACTTTTCATTTTTTACTGTACATAGTCAGTTGGCAATAAAACTTGAGATAAAAGCTAGAACAATATTCATTTAATTTTTAGTCAATATAGACTAAAGCTCCCTGTAAAGGAACTTTTGAATGATAAAAAGGGCAGTGTCAGTATCAAAATATTATTCATAGAACAATTGCTTTTTATCCCTTCTGTAGATGTCAAAATTCCTTGGAATCTCCAATTGCCATTCTCTATTTTACTGTAATTGCTGATGATTACATGAGTCTTCTTGCTAAGACTCATGTAACACTGATTCTATTCCTTTTCATTTTCTCTAGTAGATTCGTCCATCAATTACCTTCTCTGTACTTTGTACTAATCTGTAACTATTGGTTCCTTCCCGTCTATTTTCAAAGTTGTCCAAATGTATTTAATTATGAAAAAAGAAACTTTATTCTATTCTATCATTCCTGCAAACTATCATTACAAATATTATTTTCTTTTAGTTGTACTCCTAGGAAACACTGACTATATACATTGTTTCAACTTTTCCCTCTCTTCTCACATGCATCTCAGTCCTTTGCCACATAGTTGACATATCCCTCAAATACTCTTTTTAGTTACCAGTAATCTCTTACTTGCTTAAATTGATTATCTTTTCCAATTCTTATCCTTTCTTTCCTGTAACATTTGGAAATGTTGGTCATCTCCTCAATCTGGTAATCCTTGCTTGGATTTTTCTACTACTGCTGTCTTGGTATTCCTTTTACTTACATATGAATATTTCTCAATCTCAATTTTATTCATCATTCATAAGAATTCCAATAACAAAGTATATAAATAATCCAGTGCTATGTTGTGGCCTCTCTTTTCTTTCTTTCTATATTCTCTCATTTGAAGATCTCATTAATTCTCCTAAAATTAATCATAATTTCTATATAAATGAACTTGAAATCTATGTGTATACACTTTAATCACTCTCATAAACTCTGGTAATGCATTTCTGTCTGCCTACTCAACATTTCATATTGGATGTATTATTGGCATCTAAATTCAATGTGCATAAAAAGAAAGCTTTATCTTTTCTTCAAAACTCATTCTTATGAATTTCTCTGTATCTGGGGCATCAACATTTTTAGTTATCATTTTGCAACTTTCATATTGTTCTCAATTCCTTTTTCTTCCTCACCTCACATATTCATTCAGTAGACAAATATTGTCACTTTTTACTTCATTAAATCCCTTGAAATCTCTCATTCCTACCACTCACACAGACAACAGCCTAGTCTAATTTCTTATCATCTTTTGTTACAGTATTGGAAAAATCTAATAATTGGAGTCCTGCCTGAATCCTCTTCCCATTCCAAATCATCCTGAAGAGTGTTCCTCAATGATATTCCTAAAATTTAGCTATGAAAATGGCACTTCCATATTTACTAAACTTCATTAGGATCAAATATAGATCCTTATTAGGATCAAATATAAATATTCATTTTAAAGTCCTTCATACCATGTTCCAACTTATCTATAAAACCTTCTTATATATTGGTCCCTTTAGAGTGCCTCAAAAATTTATGAATAGGAGTTCACAATATTGTATAGAAGGCAACAACAACAAAAAAATTCCATAAGAAAGGAAAAGCAAGAAAGCCAGATAGCGGTATGTTCAGGCTTTACAAATAGCCGAGGAAAGAGGGAAAGGGAAAGGGAAAAGAGAAAAAGAAATATTTGACTAAATGCAGAATTCCAAGAAGAGATAAGAAGTTATTTTTTTTAAATGAGCAATGCAAAGAATAGAAGAAAATAATAGAATAAGCAAGACAAGAGATCTTGTCATAAAAATTAGAGATATTAGGGGAATATGTCATGCAAAAATGGGCATGATAAAAGAAAAAATAGTAGGAACTTAATAGAAGTAGAATAGAATAAGAATTGGCAAGAATATACAGAACTAGACAAGAAAGATCTTAATATCATCAATAACCACATTATAGTTATTGATCTACAATTAGATATTAAGGAAAATGAAGTCAAGTGAACCTTAGGAAGCATGACTAATAATATTAGAGAAGGTAATAGAACCCAATTCAACTTTTTAAAACCCTTAAATTTGTTTCTATTAAAATGCAATATCCAATCTGCCAGCTAATTTGGAAAACTCAACAGAGTCCATTGGGTCCATTGGATTGGAGAAGATTAACTTGCATCCTAATCTTAAAGGCACAATCAATAATGACACTTATTTCACTTAGCAGCAAGTTTATGGTTAAGATTCTGAAAGCTAAGCTTCAGCATTGTGTGAAAGGAAAATTATCAATAGTGCAGGTTGGTTTTTGAAAAGGCAGAAGAACTAGAGACCAAATTGTCAACATTCACTGGATTGTAGAGAAAGCAAAAGAGTTCCAGAAAAAAAAATTACATCTACTTCATTGACTATATTAAAACCTTTGATTGTGTGGATCACAATAAAATATGGTTAATCCTCAAAGAGACAGGAGGACCAGATTCACTGATGATACCACTCTGAGGGCAGAAAGTGAAAAATAATTGAGAATTTTCTTGAAGAAATTTGAAAAGGAAAGTATAGAAGCTTGTTTTAAGATTAACATAAAAAAACCCCCAAACCTCAAGATCACACCACAACTGGTTCCATGACTTCCTGAAAAATAGAAAAAGAAGAAATGGAAGCAAAGTCAGATTGCATGTGATTTGGTTCAAAGATCACGGTAGAAAGTGACTGTAGCCATGAAATTAAAAATGCTTGCTCCTTGGAAGGAAAGTTATAGAAATCTGGACAGCATACTAAAAAGCAGAAATATTACTTTGCCAAAAAAATGTCCACATAGTCAATACTATTTTTTTTCTCAGTTGTAATGTATGATTGTGAGATTTGGTCTATAAGAAAATCTGAGCACCATAAAATCAAAGCTTTTGAACTGTGGTGTTGGAGAAGACTTTTGAGAATCCCCTAGACAGAAAAGAGATCAAACCAGTAAATATTTAAATTAATTCAAAATACTCACTGGAAGGACAAATACTGAAGATGAAACTTAAATACTTTGGCCAAATAATGACAAATGTGGAAAAGACCTTTATTCTGGGATAGATTGAAGGCAAAAAGAGATGAGGACAACAGAATTTGAAATGGATAGATAATGTCATGGAAGCAACAAACATGAACTTATACATATTCTGAGGTAATGGAGGACAAGAGTCTGATTTACTATGATCCATGGGGTCATGAAGGGTCAGACACAATTTAACAAAAGTACAACAAATTTAGCAAACTGTTTATTTTTATCACAAGTGATACTTTATTTTCCATTTCCATGCCTTTGCTGGCTATTTCTCAGGCCCAGAATGTGTTCCCTCTTCACTTCTGCCTTTTAAAATCTTTTACTTCATCCAAAAAAAATCTATTTAATTCCTGCCTTTTCTACTGCTCCCAAACAAGTATACTATGAAGTGATCTTATTTATATTTATGTACATATACCTTCCCCAAAAGAATGCAAGCTTTTAAGGGATATTTATTGCATTTTTGTCTATTATTAGACCCATCTATTAGTAGAATGTCAGATGCTAAATAAATGCTTATTGATTGATTAAAGGAATTATGTCCTGAATAAATATATTCCACAGTGCCCAATGAAGTGCTCTATACTTTGTTCTTTTCCTTCTCAGAAACTTAATTGATCCCCAAATTAAAAAGGAAATTAAAGCCCAAATGTTGTCAAAAAAAGTTTATCACCTTCCAAAAGAGTTGACAGATAATAAATTGTTTCGCTAGAAATAGTTTTATTTATATCATTCCTATTGAATGTAATTAGACTTTACAGGGCCTGGCATACCACCTTTCATAAAGCAGGTGCTAGATAAATGTTTACTGATTATACTGCTGCTTATGACAATGACAGCAGTAGGAATGAATTCCAAATGGAAACAATGAATGAAAGTGAGTAAAGGGATGTAGTATAACTATAATAATCCAATCTGGAACCCCAGGTTGCTTAATGAATATTAACAGCTTAAAACAGTCCCTTGGTGTGGTTCATTGTTTTGGTAGTCATACCTCCTCTTTTTAATCACTAATAGAGGATAATGGATTTGAGAATTGGGATCAATCTTTAATATTAAAAAGGCCAATGATGACTTTGGGAAAGTGCTCTTTCAAGAGAAAAGTTAAACAATTAGATCACAAAATGTTGATGAGTAAGTGAATGATGAATAAATAGTGGTGGGGTTCTTTCTAAATTTTGATGAAGGAAGGGACAAGAAGAAGTAAAAGGAAGAGATTCTGGGAGATTAGGAAAACTGAAGGGTGTTTATAAATTGTGGTGAAAGACTTAGATATTAGATAGCAAAAGAACAGTGTTGGAATGAGGCTCTTATACTTTAAAAAAAATAAAAAACAAAAAAAACTCTTTAAATCCCAGTCCAAGTTCTATTAAAATCTTTGAGAGATATCTTGAGTCAGATTCTTCTCAGGACTATAGATTTTTTGAAAACAAATGTTAGTATGATGACAATAATTAAGTGGACAGTATATCTAAAAATAAGATTTAAAAATATTCTAAATATTTAATATGCCCCAGAGATATAAGAAGTTCTAGGTTTATGGTTTCTATGGAGAGACTTCCTTATGTATTTAAAAATGACTTAGACATCTTTGTCTTGGGTAAATACTACTTGGGAAATGACTGTCCTTAATAAACCCACCCAAAGAAGACATGCAATTGTATGTTTCTTTTAAAGAATATTTTTGTTTTTTATTTGAACTCAGCAGATGATAAGTTAAGTATTTAATTATTTTTTTCTGTTGAATCATTTATGTTACTTTTTAGTTATTTATGGTCATGGATTCACTTTATGAATTTTGTATCTCTGGTGTCTATATATGTGGAAAGGAAGGAAAAGTAATGACTTTCAATAATATATACCTCATGCTATAGATAAAAACTGAAGAATACATGAAGTGTGCACCTCTTTTGTTGAAAAGGCATCAACTTAGCATCAACGTTGCATAAAGCAACAAATTAAAATTAAAACTAAAAATGTTGAACAACTTACCTGATATATGTGAGATTTAGATTTGCTATATATATCCCATTTAGATCAGCTTCATCAGCAACATTTAAGTATTTACCATCAGGTGGCGAAGTCCAGTTAATTAGCTATTAAATCAACATCTGACATTGAAGCAATTCTCATGATAGGGATGTTTATATGAGAAAGAGAAAAAGAAATAAGTTATGAAAAAAATTAATTTTAAACTAAATGTAGGCAAAGCATTCAAAGGAAAGCAATTCAGGAAAACTCAAGCAAATGAAAATGATCATCTGATTTTGCATATATAATTAGGTGAATAAGTCAGGCTGAAATAGCAAAAGATAATCAGGGACTATTTGCAAAAAACAAACAAAAAAACCCAACTTTTTTTGGTGGATATTCTGTGAGGTAAAGGGGTTTCATCTCCTCTAACTCTCTCACAACATTAAGATAAGGACCATGTTCTGAGGATGATCATTGTAACAATGATAACAATAAAAATAAAACATATTAAAGCAGTCTAATAATGCACAAATGCACTCACATTGTGAAAGAGACAGAACTGAAGGTTATGTGTATGTGTGTTGCTTTACAAAGATGCTGTGTGCACAAAGTAAAAGAGACTGTGCCACATTTAGCTTGGAATAAAAGCAATATAAGCTGATTTTGATATCAGAATATTTTCACAATTAAAGATTCAGCCTGAAACTTCATTTTTCATGCATTTTCTAGGTTGCCTCTCAAATGGAAAATACAATTCAAAAATTTCTTTTCCTTCAAAACTATATTTACTTTGAATATAAACACTATTTCTTTCAGAAGCAGTATTATGGCATATTTCCTCAAAACTATTCATCTCACATGTGAAAAATATAAAATACAGAAGCCTGATTGTTCAACTTGCCTTATCTTCCATCACATTTAGTTACAGAGTGATAATAAACATTTTTGTCCTCTATTGCTGTTTAATAGAGTCACATGGTATAAAGCTGCCATATTTTGCAATCACTCTTGCACATGGATTGAACCAAGATAACTAGTGTCTATGTCTACTCTTTTTTTTTTTTTGAGCCCATTCAAGTAAATTATTATTTATCCAGGATTTTTATAGTCAGAAGCTATTCTACCAAAAAAAATTTAGTGTTAGTTGCTCTTCTGTCCCTTTCTATTATTATGTTGTTGTTGAGACTTGTTGAAGTGACAAAACTGTTTCTTTCAGGCCATATGGTTGATTACATAATAAAAAAATTTAAATCTAACACATTTTCATTGTAAGAGTGCTTCTTTCCAATTTAAGAAATCTGCATTAAGTACAGCAAAAAACCACTAGAAAATATAAAAGATGGGACTAAAAGTATGTAGAAATGAAGCAGAATGATTATTTATCCAATGGTCAGTCCTTCACAGCACAGGAAAAAATGCCTTTTAGAATTATATAGTAAACCATGGTTGTCACTTAAGTATTCTGGGGCTCAATTTCTTTATCTGTAAAATGACAGAGTAGGAATAAATAATCTCTAAACTACCTTTCAACAGTAATACTCTATGATTCACATTAATTCTAAGATAAGTATAGGATTATAGATTTCGACCTGGAAAGGATATTAGAGATCATTCTAGAAATCATGATACTATCTATTATGCTAAGTAAAAGTGAAATGAAACTAGCATCCTTGATCCAGTAAGACCATTACCAAGTCTGAGTCTCAAAGGGATCATAAAAAGGGAAAAGGATTTACATATGCAAAAATATTTATAGCAGCTCTTTATGTGATGGCAAGGAATTTGAAATTAAAGTAATGTTCATCAAATGGAGAATAGCTGAAAAAATTGTGGTGTATAAATGCAATGAAAAACTACTGTGCCATAAGAAAAAATGAGCAAGTAAACTTCAAAATAATCTGAAAAGACTTCCAAACTGTTATTGAGTGAATCTAACAGAATCAGGAGAACATTGTACACAGTAACAGTAACACTGTATATTGATCAATTATGATAGACTTAGCTCTCTTCAGTAATACAATGATCCAAAACAATTCTAAAAGACTGATGATAAAAAATGCTATCCACACCCAGAGAAAGAACTATGGAGTCTAAATGCAGTATGGAAAGCATACTATTTCACTATTTTTTGGATATCTTTCCTCTTTTGTTTTGTTTCTTTTACAACACGACTAATATGGCAATATGTTTACATGATTGCACACATATAACCTATATCAGATTGCTTGCCATCTTTGGAGGGATAATGGAAAGGAGAAAAAATTGAAATTCAAAAATCTTATAAACTAAAATTCTTCTCTTTTCTTAAGGCTTAGCTTAGCTATTTTTTCCTCCAATAAGATTGACTTGTTTATTACTCTTAAAGAAGTTCCTTGAGATCAGATTGGTCCCAGGATCAATTCCTGCTATCTAGTTGGCATCTTATTAATTTTTCAAGGTTGATTGATTCCTTTGTTTTCTTAGTCAGAAATGATCCTTTTCTATTAGACTGCTTTATGGAACGTTGATCTCTTTTATATGCTGAAGCTTAGTCTAATTTACATTAAAGTATTTTTGTATATGTCGCAGTGTCCATTCAATTACAAAGTCTTGAAGACTATGTTGTTTCATATCCTTCCTCCCCCCTCCAGCTTCTAACATAAAGATTTGGTAATAAATTAGTACATTTAGTTTTTGTTTTTACATGTACAATATCTAATAGTTCCATAGTATACACTAATCCATAAAAGATATGTAGAAATATTCACAACCAAGTAAGGTGGCAATGTATATGAATGTAATGAATATTATTGTTTTATGAGAAATGATGTGCAAGCTGATTTCAGAAAAACCTGGAGAGGCTTATATGAACTAATTTTGAATAAAGTGAGCAGAAACAAGAGAACTTTGTACATAGTAACAACAATATTATGTAATGATGAACTGTGATGGACTTGGTTCTTTTCAACAATGTGGTGATCCGAGGCAATTCCAATAAACTTGGGATGGAAAATGTCATCCACATCCAGAAAGAGAACTATAGAGACAGAATATGGCCAAAGCATAGTATTTCCACCTTTTTATTTTTGTTGTTATTGCTTGTGTGTTTGGATTTTTCTTTTTGTTTTTCCCTTTTGATCTGATTTTTCTTGTACAACATGACAAAAATGGAAACATATTTAAAAGACTTGCACATATTTAACCTATATCAGACTGCTTGCTGTCTTGGGGAGGAAGATAGGGATGGAAGGAGAAAAATTTGAATATTATGTTTTACAAAATGAACATTGAAAACTGACTTTACATATATTTGGAAAAATTAAAATACTATTACAAAGATAAAGAAAGTACTCTTATGGGAATAGAAAAAGACTATATAAGTAGTCATATATGGGAGAATACATGAATAATAAAATATATGATTTAAAAGAGAAAAATAGTCCATTGTACTGGAAAAGTTAAATTTTAGAAAACTGAAAGAAGTTAAGTGATTTAACCAGTGTCACATAGCTATCTAGTGACAAAAACTGAATTTGAAGTCAGGACCTCCTGAATCCAATTTTAGCACTTCTCACACTATCTCATTCCATCCAAGTAGTAGTAGTACTACTAGTAGATCTCTTCATATACTAGCAGCTTAATAAAGGTTTGCAGAATTGAAATTGTCAAATTAAATTTTAGATTTTTAAGTGGTTGATAGTTAAATTCTAATTATCTAGGGACTAAAGTGAATACATCAGACTGTTCTAGTTCATTTTTTTAGTATAAGAAAAAGTATTGTGATCTATAGTAGTTTAAACACTTATGAAAAATTGCAATGTATTCTTTAAGAAAGTCATTTTAGAACAATTTCCTTTTATAATTTCCATTTAATACTATGGTAACAAAATCCTTCCTAAATCATATTCTAAAATAAAAAGTGGGTAGTTAAAGACATGCTTAAAATTTCAGTGTAAAATTATATTGTTAGTATACAAAATTTAATTTTAATAACTAATAATGGGAAAAAAGATAAACCTAGAGATAAGAAACAATTAAATTGTATAATACAGGATTAATAGCAAAGCAAAATTCATGAATGAGATAAAATATGTGAGAACTATTCTTTGGAAAACACTAAGGAAAGATGATTTTATATATATATAAAGCATACTAATCTCTTCACTTTCAAGCTTTCCTATAACATTTTGTCTGGATTTCCTATTTACTCTAGTAACATTCTAAACTACACTTAAGTATGGACAAGTTTTTACTTCCCTAATTCTTCATAAATTCTCACATCTATATAAATCATCAGTTCCTTTAGAGTAATGCTTTTACTTCTTTTAATTTTTTTTAACTTTACTTCAAATTTTGTACTTTTTTTCCCTAATATTTACATAGATTTCCTTGAATATATTAGGATTTAAATAAATATGTTTAAATCATTTTTAAGTAGTACTAAATGATAAAATACAATATTTTCATCAATTAGAAGGAACAGCTCAAAATAGAAGACCAATGAGTGTACCTTATCCATTTCTTATCAAAAAACAAAACAAAACAAAACAAAACAAAAATAAATAAATTTTCAGGTGTGAATCAAGAAAAGAACCTAGAATTAGTAAACAATGAAAAAACAAAAAAGTTAAGGATTGCTTAAAAGAGATATGCTCAAACTGATAGGCACTTGTGACTCTCAGAATTCTCAAAGAAGCAATCAAAATTGCTAATCAATAAATATGTATAAATGCATGTGCATACACATACACAATCATTATTTGAATTCACTTGTGAATAAAGGCAATAGTAAATTTTTGGAAACCAGAGGAAAAATGGTGATGTATAAGTGCAGTTAATAGTATCCAAAATCAAGAGAGTTCATAGAAGACAGATTAGAAAGCCAGCTGAATTTGGACAGTTCCAGGAGTATAGAGGGAGAAAAAGGCTAGAGCCCTGAGGAGTAAGGAGTAAGTAAAATAAGAAATGGAGGTAAGAATAAACTAAGATTTTGAAAAGTTTGACATGATAGTCCTCTTGGCTCTTTTACTCTATTCCTTTCCAATCTTTGTTACTTGGGCTTCATCTTGGTTTAATCCCACTTTTAGTTTTTGCACCAACTCAGACTCTAAGAAAAATTCTACTCCTAAGAAAATGAAATATAAGGAAATCTGATGGTTTTCTGATTCAAAGCTTTGTTTTATTCTTAGGGTTTCTGGTTTGCTTCCTTCCTTTAAATCTGTCTTCCCCTGCTCCTACCTGCTTTGAGTTAGACTTCTAGATCTCATAGAGCACAATATCACAATCTGCTACAAGTTAAGTCATTAAGGGAGGGCCTTGAAAATTCTAATTACTCAACTTCTGCAGCCACTTAAAATCTAACTGGATTCATCACTCAGTGGTTAATATATTCCCATTTCAAAACATCTGAACTCCACTTCTTTTACTCTCATCCCCCTCAACCATGCCCTATTAAGATCCCACTTCAGCTCTCTCCATCTCCTTTTACTGTGCCTGCTCCACACTTAACACATTTACTTTCATCTTAAACTTTTATGCTTTCTCAAGCCCTCCATCTTTTGACTCAAACTGAAACTTGCTCCCTTCTGATTATCATTTATTCTGCTAATCTTTTAGGAAGCTGTCCTTGAAAATTGCCAATTGTTTTGGCTATTGCTTCTTATTTATTGTTTAGTTTGGAAAACTCTGGATTAAGATATTTAGAAAGGGGTTGTTGGAGATTATTGAGGTCTAGCTACTGGTGAAAGAAAAGATTCTTTTTGCTACCTAGAGTCAACTGTTACCTAGCCTTAATCACTGAATTGCTGTGGCATCAGTGAAACTGAGATCTGTTAAAGACTTTAGCTTAAAAAGACCATGATCTCTAATTTCATGTAGGGCCAACTCCAGTTGTTTTGATCTACATCTTGTCACAGGACCTAAATGGCTCTGGAGGGGAAAGTGAGATAAATAAACTTGCACAGCCCCCATTTAATCCAATACACAGGCCTATCATGGCATTACCTCCCTGATGTCAAGGTCCTCTTTGAAAATGAAGGACAAACAACAACAAAAAGTACAGCTCCCTATGATGACAATGTCCTCAGCCATGCTTTAAGTATTACTTGTACTTTGATTGATATCCCTATAACTCACTGATCATAGCTGAGAAATCAGAATCTAGTCAAAATTCCAGTCTCCTTGATTTCCTCATATAGGACATTCTACATCCCATCTTCCCTTATTTTTATTGAATATCTTCTTTTGCTTCTTATTAGCCTTCTTCAAAATTTAGCTTAAATCTTCATTTTTGTATATCTATCTATCTATCTGTTATCTATCTGTCTGTCTATCTCTCTCTCTCTCTCTCTCTCTCTCCTCCTTAAGGGCAGAGAGAGCACATTTGCCTTTTTTTGTATCCCCAGCTTTAGGGATTAGCACATAGTAAAAGCTTAATAAATGGTAGCTGCTGCTGCTATGTGTATTCTATGCAATTCTACCAGCTTCCAGGCTTGCAAGATGGTAGTCATCCTTAATTTTTCACTTTCTCTTACACCAATATCCAAATCAATTGCTCAGTCTTTTGTTTTTTAAGCCTTCATACAATTTCTGATATGCCCCTTGTCTTCTCTGGCATTTCCACTAAACTAATGTAAATCATCAACACTTCATGCCTGAACTACTTCAATAGCTTGCTAGTTGGTCTCCCTGCCTCTCTTATACACTCCTCTCAGCTGTCAAATTGATTTTCCTAAAGCACAAATATTGACCATGTTACTCAATTAATTTCAATGATTGCTTGATAGGTCAAATGTAAAAATCCTCTTTTCGGTTGTAAAAGCCCTCCCTAACTCAATTACTTTGTATTTTTCTAGTTTCTTGTAATCTACAATTCAGACTCCTGTCTATTCCTCAAACCTCTCTTTATTTCTTTCTGATTCCTAGCTTCCCTTACTTTTTTCAAGTCTCCATTAAAATTTTACTTCCTAAAAGAATCCCTTCCAGATGTCATTAATTTTATCATCTTCCCTTTGATCTTATTTCTAACTCATCATATCTATGTATATGTGCATATATATACTTTTTCTATATAGCTGTTTGTATATTGTTTCACTTTTTCAATTGCAAATGCCTTTGAGTAAGAATTGACTGAACTTTCTATGTATCTTCAGCAACTGGTACAGTTCATACAATAGGCATGTAATAAATACAACATGACTGGCTAACTGTTAAAAGATTCTGTCTAATGCTCTGTTGGTGTAGTTGTAAGCTACTCTAACTATTCTTGAGAATAATTTAGAACTATTCCCCCAGGCTCTATTACATTGTGCATATCCTTTGACTCAGCAATACCTCCACTAGGTATCTTTCTCAAAGACATTAAAGGGAAGGGGAAAAGATCTATTTGTGCAAAAATGTTTATAGCAGCTTTTTTTCTGGTAGCAAAGAATTGTAAATTTAGAGGATGTTTATCAAATGGAGAATGATTGACCAAGTTGTGGTATATGGTTATAATGAAATATTATTGTGCTATAAGAAATGATGAGAAGAATGGTTTCAAAAAGATTAGGAAGACATATGAAGTTTGCAAAGTAAAGTAAGCAGAATGAGAATATTGTACACAATAATCAAAATAATTATAAGGATGATCAATCAATGAAAGAATTAGCTACTTTAATCAAGTCAGTGATTCAAGACCATTCCAAAGAACTCATGAAGAAAAAATGCTGTCCACCTTGAGAGAAAGTGAACTGATGAACTTTGAATGTATATTGAAGCATCCTTTTTTAAAACTTTATTTTTATTGTTTTATTTTGCTTTTGTTTTCTTTTGGACATGGCTAATATGCAAATGTGCTTTATATGCCTTACATGTAATCTATGTCATATTTCTTGCCTATTCAATAAAGGGTTGGGATGAAAAGAGAAAGAATTTGAAATCTAATTGTTTTTCAAATGATTGTTGAAACTTTTTAAATATAATTGAATAATATTTAATGAAATAAATAAAATAATTTTTAAAAGAGAATATTAAAAATCACATTTTTGACCAAACTACAAAAGTTGTTGATGATCTTAGATTGAAACTTATGTACAAATCTTTGCTCCTTTATATTTCAGATAAGAAAATTGAGACCCAGAAAAGTTCACTATCTTGCCCAAAGTTTCATGTGTAGTAAATATCTAAAGCAACAATAGAACTAAGGTTTTTCGGATTCCAAGACTAGCAATCTATATCCTCCCCTCAGCAGTCTTTCAATATGACTCAAATGTCAAGGTGAATACAGAGAAAGTCAATGGGAAAAAATCACTCCAGTTTAGGAAATGAAAGAAAGCAAATTCTTTTATGTTATTATGAAGTTTCACATATTTATATCATAAATGCTTTGTTCAATAACAAAAAAGTAAAAGGCCCACATGATTAGCAGGGGGAAATAATTAAAATTAAAATAATTACATTTTAAAAACAGAATGTTTCTTGAAACAAAAGATATTTAATTTTTATGTCTAAATACCAAAAACTCAGCACAATATCTTGCACATAATTGAAAGTTAATATATATTTCTTTTAATTTAATTGATTTGCATAGACAGAAATGGCTGGTCACAATTGTAGATATCACTTAAGATTCAGTTTATTTTATACAATTGGGTCATCAATTACTTGGCTAAAGATCAAATTATTATCAAATTAAAAGAAAGGATAAATTTTGAGAAGAAAACATTTAACAACACTTGATTTATTTTTTCAAAACTACTGTCTCTTTTTAAAATGACAATTAGAGAAAAAAGAAAGACAACTGTCATTTTATAGAATTTAATAAATCTAAAACTCTCACCACAAGAAGGAAGCCAAAAGAGTATAGAATTCAATTCAATCCATCAAAAAACAAAAACTTTATCTTTAAAAAGAAAAAAAAAAATTAGCAGTCAAAGAACAAACTACAAGGCATGGGTCCTCAAACTACGGCCTGTGGGCCAGATGCAGCAGCTGAGGACATTTATACCCCTCACCCAGGGCTATCAAGTTTCTTTATTTAAAGGCCCACAAAATAAAGTTTTTGTTTTTACTATAGTCTGGCCATCCAACAGTCTGAGGAACAGTGAACTGGAACCCTATTTAAAAAGTTTGAGGACCCCTGTAATTCATTTATAAAGTAGAGGAGGTAGAGGGGAACTTAGAAAAAAGCTTCTTAAACTTTCTCATTTCATAACCGCTCCCCATTGGAGAAATTTTTACACAATCCCAGATTGTATAAATACCCAGATAGGTATACAAAATCAATCTACAAATCAAACATTAACTCAGAATAAATCAAAATTTTGTGACACGTGCCCCTCGAGCCTCCTGCTGACACATTCCGTTACATGACTGTTTGGTGTTGTGATCCACAATTTAAGAAGCTTTGGATGAGAGCACTTTGACTTCAAAACCCATAAAAAGCAGTAGAGGGGAATATTATCCTGCAAAGAATTCAACATAACAATACCTAAGTAAGCCACACCACTGAAATATTATTTGCAGATGAAACTGGAAAAAACAATAACATGTAGACATGAAATAGATTAAACATCCCAGTAGGCTATAGAAATCTACTCTTCTGAGCAATAATAGTTGAAATATCATACTTATTTTCCAGTGCAAAGAAATGTTAATGCCATTGATGAAAATGAAATATGAAATTATTGACTAAAAAATGCAAATTAAAACAACTCTGAGTTACCACCTCACACCTACCAGTTTGGCTAAGATGGCAGGACAAGATAAGGATTAATGTTGGAGAGGATATGGAAAAATTGGGACACTAACGCATTGTTGGTGGAGTTTAAAACTGATCCAATCATTCTGGAGAACAATTTGAAACTATGCTCAAAACATTATAAAACCGTGGATACCCTTTGATGCAGCAAAGTCTGTTTCTCAGAGATCATAAAAGAAGGAAAAGGACCCACATGTGCAAAAATGTTTGAAGTAGCTCTTTTTGTGGTGGTAAATAGTTAGAAATTGAGGATATGCCTATCAATTGGGGAATGGTTGAACAACTTATAGTATATCATTGTAATGGAATATTAATATTTTATAAGAAATGATGAGCAGGCTGATTTCAGAAAAGCCTGGAAAGACTTATAAAAACTGATGCTCAGTGAAATGTGCAGAACCAAGAGAATATTGTACATAGTAACAACAAGATTATGTGATGATATACTATCATAAGCTAGGCTTTTCTTAGTAAAACAGTGATCTAAGACTTTTCTTTCCCAACATGACTCATATAGCAATATTAAAAATTGATTGTACATGTATAATCTATATCAGATTGCTTGCTCTGATCTTAGGAAGAGGAGAGATAACAGAGGGAGGAAGAAAAAAATTGGAACACAAAATCTTACAAAAATACTTTTTAAAAACCTTTTTTTTTTACTTGTAATTGGAAAAATAATGTAATAGTAAAATTAAACAAAAGCACAAAAATTGAAAATGAAGTAACTAAGAGTGGATGTTGTTCTTAAGTTGTTCCAGTCATGTCAGACTCTATGATCCCATTTGAAATTTTTCTTGGCAAAAATACTGTAGTGGTTTGCTATTTCCTTCTCTATATTATTTTACAGATGAGGAAACTGAAACGAGGTTAAGTGACTTGCCCAGGATCACATAGATAGTAAGGTCTATGACTGAATTTGAACTCAAGTCTTTCTGATTCCAGGCTGAGCACTCTATCCACTGCAAACCTGGCTGCCTATAAAGGGAGGTGGACATGGCTAAATATACACACAAGTATTCTATTCTAGTTATGAGTTTTATAAGTATAGAGGCACTGAAGCACCAATTCCAATGATCTCATAAAAACAAAGATTGGAATGGGATGGAAAAATAGTAGAAAGAACAATTAATTAAAATAAGAAGACATCAGCAACAATAAACTTACATGCCTATGTACCCATCTTTTTAATTTTTTATGAGAATTTTCTAGTATAAATCTAGAGCATTATTAATGAAAAATATGAAAAAGGATAAAAAAAAGGCTTTCAAAATAATTTTGGGCAAATTGCTTAATGGCATGGGCTTCAATTTTCTCATCCATAAAATGAAAAGCTTGAACTAAATGACCTCCAAGATACCTTCCAGCTTTCTAAATCTGTGATGCTGTGTATCTATATATCTATCTATCTAAATACTTGAATCAGTCTTGTAGGAATATAAAGGATACCACACCTAAGTACTGTACTAATATCAGTGGAATATAAAAAACAATCTAAATATAATGAATCGAACCATTAAGGAAGATTTTTTTTAAATAGACTATTCCTTTTTTTTTTTCCTGAGGCAATTGGGGTTAAATGATTACCCATGGTCACACAGCTAGGAAGTGTTAAGTGTAATAGACAATTCTTAATAAAGACTTTCTTTTAGATGAAGATAGAACATAATTTACAATGATAGAAGGGGAATCCAAGAAGAGTAAATGAAATTCTAAGACTCTCAAGATATCTGGAATACTTTCCACTTACCTTCTAATAAGTCAACTCCCAGACTAGTTGCTCTCATTCTTGTGACAAAAATAAGATGAAAGGTATCTATAGTTTTGTTTTTCCATACCAATAAAATTTGCACTGTTCTTGACAACAGCATTCTCTTATCTAATGAATAAATCTACACTAATTTCTTTTGCATTCTATTATATATTCTCTCTATATATAATATACTATTATAGGCTAGGCTTTTCTTAGTAATACAGTGAGTGATAAAAGATTTTTCTTTCCCAACATGGCTCATATAGCAATAATAAAAATTGGTTATACATATATAACCTATATCAGATTGCTTGCTGTCTTAGGAAGAGAAGAAATAAAAAAGGGAGGAATATGTAATATACTTCTATATTCTACATTGCTCACCTCCTAACTCACAGGATTTTTGTGCCATGCAGATATTTGTTAACAAATGTTTGTTTCCTCTAACCAATTATTGTTGTAGGATAGATTCTAAACTCCTTGAAGACAAACACCAGATTTTACATATCTCCACATTTACCCATGTGCCTAACATAATAATTTAAAGTAGGTATTTTGTCTTGAGTGAGTGGAACAAGCTTTAGAGAGAATATAACATTTAAATATTACCTTGTTCTGTTACAATAAATATGTGTGTTTGTAAATGTATATATGTATATGTACTTTTCAAAAAACAAAGAAAAAATATGATGGTTAACAAGAAAAGTAAGAAATACTAGAAAAAGATATTAATATAGTGAATGAATTTATCATTCCTATAACAATTTTTAGGCCTCTTGATGAGAAATACAATGGCTTTTTTTTTTTAAATCACATTACAAATAAGCAGGAAGAATGGGGAAAAAAAATCTCTCAAATTGTTTCTTTAAAGCCAGAAGTAATTTTGTTTGCTCAAAGGAAACTCCATTTAATTGTGGATGTTTCTAAGTTTTTGAACTTTCCTAAGAGCTTTCTGGACAGGATATTATAGAAACAATTCATGTGTCATTACATAATTTAATGCTCTCGGAAACTTCAAATCAGTGTATACTTTTTTTTCCCCCTCACAGACCACACCTTTCTTTCTTTCTTTATTTTTTTGAATTTTCAGGTTTTTTTTTTAATAATTATAAGCTTTTATTGACAGTACATATGCATGGGTAATTTTTTACAACATTACCCTTTGCACTCACTTCTGTTCCGATTTTTCCCTTCCCTCCTTCCATCCCTCCCCTAGATGGCAAGCAATCTTATACATGTTATAGTATATCCTAGATACAATGTATGTGTGCAGAACCGAACAGTTCTCTTGTTGCACAGGAAGAATTGGATTCAGAAGGTAAAAATAACCTGGGAAGAAAAACAAAAATGCAAACAGTTTACACTCATTTCCCAGTGTTCCTTTTCTGGGTGTAGTTGATTCTGTCCGTAACAGATCAATGTATACTTAATCTGATATATCACACCAATTTGTAGTGGGGGTATTAATTAATAGGAAAATGAAAGTAATCTGAAAAGCACAAATATAACAAAGTATGAAAACAAATGATTAGGAAATATGTATAGCAAAGGCAGAAACATAATTAAGGTTTTCTTATTTATTAGAATGACATTGAGGTTACTAATTATTCCTTTATTTCTTGTATCAGGAAATGAATGCTTTCTTTAACTTCTTTCTTTGAAAATTAATGAAAAATTTGGTTCAGACTCTTAGTAGGAAATAAATTGTCAAAGTAAGTTGTCAAAATCCAAATGTGGGTGACTCACTAATATCCTTTCATCAGATCTTTCATCAGAGTACAAAATAATTATCTCTCTATGTTTTGAATAATCAGCTTTGAATCAGTCATTTAATTTTCTTTCTATCTCTATGAATTTGTGGGTATTTTTAACATCTGCAACTTCAGTATCCCTAATGGGGTTATATATAAAAAGTTTTGAAGTGTAGAAAAATAGCAATGTTCTAAGAATGACTAAGTATCTGCTTCTTTTTTCATGTATCTCTGAAAATTTTAAATGTCATATATAGTAGGACAGACAATGCAAGAGTGGAAAAAACATTAAACTGAGAATCAAGGGATTCATTCTATCTCTGCAACTTACCAACTAGCTGTGTGACCTTGGACAAAATTCTATTTTGCTGGCCTCATTTGTCTCATTTGAAAAATCTAGAGTCAAATTAGATGATATTTAGGTCATTTCTAAGTCCAAGATTCTATGCTATCTTTTATGCATAATTAAATAAATATATCAAGAATTTAATTATGAATGTGAAAAAAGACGTGGGAATAGTATACTTTGAAACAAATTGCACTTCTAGTTAATTAAATGTTAAATATAACTATGAATTTCAAGCTGTCAAATAATATTATCCATTTAACTTCTTATAAAAATTTAGGTAAAGTGCTTGCTCCCTGGCCACATGGCAGAACTATCAATGTGCTGCTAGCTTCCTTAAAGGACAAGGGCCCTCATATCTATATACACATACATAAAATATGAATTTAAATGAATAATTATAGATGTAGGCACACATATACAAATGTATAGATGTGTGTTATGTTTTCAGATTAAATATTATATATAGATACATGCATATATGTGCGTACATATTAATTATTAGATTGACAGCTCCTTGAGACCATGGTCCATATGATTGCTTATTTTTGCATCCTTGTGGCCTAACATAATGATTTTTTTTAATTTGAATATATATATATATATAAAATGTAAGCCCAGTCTTCCCAAGAAAATTTTTTCTATCTAATTAGATTATAACACTGAAATGAGAATTACAGAATCTCAAGATGGTAAATTATTTCAGAGATGTCATAATACAACCTGTACAAAAGGTAATTAGGTAGCTGCTCTACATAGTTTTCGACAAATAATTAAGCAGACTTCCATTTGAAGATTTTTCAAACAAGTAGAATCTGCTATCTCCAAAAGCATTCCATTCCACTTTGGAACATTTTTTCCCCCTTATATAAAGCCAATTGCTATGCATTGATCCTAGTTCTATCTCCTGAGGACAAAAAGAATAATTCTAATCCTTATGCCATAGAACAAATAACATAGTGGTTGATTATTTGACACATACCTGCAACCTGATAGTGGCTACCAAGTCTTCCCAATTCTGTGCTAAATACACCCAATTCTTCCAATTTATATGCAGCTCTTGTTCTCTCAACGTCCTGGTTGTCAATCTCTAGAAATGCACTAGCACTTTTCTTCCTAAAATGTGATTGATACCCAGAACTAAAAAGAGAAGTATATATGTGATCTCCCCAGGATGATATATAGCTGTACTATTACTTCTTTTCTTCTGTCCAGGATGGCTTTATTGATTCAGTTTAATTTATTTGTTAGGAGGCAGCATGGAATAGTGGGAAAGGACTATGCTCAGAGTTAGAAAGATTTAGGGTTTAACTTCTAAAATCACATATTTGCATAGTGATCTAGTGCAAATTATTTAATTTTTTGGTGCCTAGGCAGCTCTCTAAAACTGTAAGTTATAGAACAGTTGTGAATCTGCAGTAGTAGAAGGAATTTCCTTCCCAGAATTTCCACATTATAGTAAAATCACAAGGCCTAGACCAAAAAAATATTATTTGTTCATTTGTCAACCTATTAAAAAAACTTTTTTTTCTTCTCTTTTAAATCATGTAATCAACATGAAACAATTAAACATCTAATATGTGCCAGATATTATAATAGGTGTTGTTTGTTCTTCATTCAAAGGGCAACTAAGACATCAGAAGAGTGATATTTTAACTTGCAAGTGACTTGGATTTAATTGATGCAGAACAAAGTCATCAGCCTCACTCTCTCCTCCAGGGTCATAGGAACCCAGTGACAAGACAGATCAGGACAATTGGAGATGACCCTGGGTACAATAGGAAGCCTTGGCCTTTTTAATCTAAGGTCTTTCCCAGGTTTCAATTTGACTGAGGCAGCACCCATTCCTTGTCTTAAGGCTAGATAAGAAGTGAAACAAAAGGTGATCTAGTTTGAGTACTCAAAAAGTAAATATATTTTCAGGGAAGCACTAAAAATTGGGAGAATCACTAAAAGTCTCAAAGGAAAGTACATTTGAACTAAGACTTGAATGGAGTCAGTATTTCTAAGAGTCAGAAATGAATAGGACAAGCACTCGAGGCAAAGGAAAAAGCATGTGCAAAAGTGATTTCATATTTATAGAAATGCTGAGTTTAAATATAGAAGGAAATTTTAAAGGCAAACCTAGTCTGCTATAAAAACTTCTTTTCCCATATTTAATGGTATATATAATATTCATTTTTCAATTAAAGAGGAAATGCTTTAGAAGAATAAAGAGCATGGGGAAAACGAAGAGATATGGAGGAATATTTATAGGATGTTAAAGAGCCTTTAGTGTGAAACATATGATGACAGCTTAGAAAAGATGCGTTTACTGGAAAAGGGCATATAGAAATTCCAAAACAAGTAAAGTTAATGAAGAGAATGAAGATGTCTTGAAAAGATTAAAGAGGTAGAAGGAAAAGAATGTTATTGTAAGTTAAGAAAATAAAAAGGAAGAGAAACAAAACCCTGAGGAGAAAGAACCAAGGTAAATGCTTTCATAAGGTTCCTAGATAAATAAGAGTAGGAAGAAAAAGAACAGATTTGAAACTATTGTAAGATTATAGATGGCAGGTTTTGAAAAATCTAGAAGGTAGGAAATTGTGATTAGTAAAGTCAAGAAGAAGCCAAAAAATTGGAGAAAAATTAATTTAAAATGATGCATATAGTATTGATAAATGCAAATAAAATGAGTTTTGGTTGCTTGCAAGCCAATTTTAAAATAAAAATACTTTGTACTTATCAAAGTTATTTCCAAAGTAATACATATATTTGTATGTTATTTTTCTGAGTACAAATATAGAGTTTATAATAAAGAGTATGAAGCAGATACTCATCTGTGGTATATAAAGCTAGTTTGAGGGCTAATATATTTAGACTCTTCCTGCAGGTCCTTTCAAAATCCTGTTTAACACAATGATTTTGATCCACCTGTGCTAAGGCATCTCTGATTGCTCTTCATCAGCAGGATCTGACTTCTACTTTTGTTTCCCATCCATCAATATCAGCATTACACATTGCTTCCACTAGCGTTTCAATGTGTTACTAAAACATTTCTTCAGGCTATTCTGTTTACAATTGCCCTCTTACAATTCACACTCTAGGAATTAGGTTACCTTCCTGGTGCCATCCATTTTCACTAAGCACATGACAATTTCAGAACAGCTGAGACCTGATTATGATTGTCATGGATTCAGATTCTGTGGAGCCAAAAACTCCCACAAAACTATGATGAACTAGATGTGAACTAAAGTATGAGTCCATAACTGTCCTTGAAACCATATAGGTTCAAATTCTGCCTCTGAAACATATGCACTGTGTGATCCTTGCTTAAACTCTCAGTGCTCAAAAAATTCTCTAAGATTATAATTTGCCTGGAAGACACTGATCTAAATTGATAAATGAGCTTCATTACTCATGTGAAGGAAATAACAGGTACTATCCCTATTCCTAATTCTATGTGGTCTAGGGCATGATAGCTTAAATCTCTCTAGAAATTGAACAAGTCATTATTAAGGAGCTGACTAACCTTTAGATCTCCTCTTTAACATGAAATTCATTTTTCGATGATGCCAGACAATTTTCTGATATATTCAATGCTATGTTACTTCTTTTCTTATATCTTGTTTTAATAAAGGTTCTGAGCAATAATAAACTTGTTTCTATCCTCTTTAAGACTGCCTTTTGAATGCAAATTCCAAACCTAGATTAATCCTACATAGAAGCCCCATGGTGGCTCAGTAGCAGCAGTGGACTTAGAAGCAGAAAAACTGATTATGAGTTCTGTTGACTTCAAAAATAATCATGTTACCATGGGTGCCTCAAAAATAACAAACTTGCATTTACATAGCACATTAAAGATTAATAATTATTTTTATCTCAATATCCCATTGAGAGACAGTAATATATGCACAATTATTTCTATTTTATGAATGAAAAAACTGACCCTAAGAACAGTGAAGTGATTTTGTCTATAAATACATGATTAATAAATTCCACCATAAAGATTTGAACCCAGATCTCTTGGGGTCCAATTCAACAACCTTTCTAGTATTGCAGTCTGCAGTTAAAATATCTGATCTTAAATTTTATCATCTGCAAAAGTCAAAATGACACACTGCATAGGGTATTTTTTTTAAATTCAATAATGTATTAATGTACTCATCAAACCTTAAATTGTTATATACTTTTAAAGTATTGTCAGGAGTACTTCATCACAAAAAGTGTGATGGTTTTATACATTTTAATTTTAATGTAAAACTGTTATCTTAAAGATCCTGTGTGTTGATTATTTTAAATGAATCAAATGAAATAGTTTAAAGTACAGTTTAAAACAGGGAAAATTTTAGCATGAAATCATACATGTGAGTTTTCTGGACAATATTATCAAAAGTTACATGCTGAATATATGTTGGACATCATGGAGTAGCTGGGAGTTGAGTTATAGAACAAACATTTCATGCATGCTTACATGATATGAAGAAGAGAAAAAGAAAGGACAGTAATAACATTGTATTTTACATTTCTAAATGTGGATCTATGCTATGTGAGTTATGAATATTAGCAAGCTGAGTAATTAATCATCAGGGAGTTTGTATTTCCAGCAAATTTAGATGATTTAGCTGAAGTGATTGCTGCATGTAAATGCAATGTTTATGGAACCTTGACTGTCATTGATACTAATGCATAAATATCCTGTACAGAATTTCCAGACTGTCTCTTTTGTGACTTTCCAGACCTCCTGAAACCTTCAGCTTCTGGTCTACCAAAATTCAATTAATAATACTGAATCAGTACTTTTTTTTTAATAAGGAAAGATTGTGGTAATCACTTTGAATGATGACAAAAATGACAATCTGTGTTCAAAAAGAACTTATAGTCAAAAAGGAGATAAATGACATTTATGAAAGCAAGATTGCATTCAAGTTAGAATTATTCTAAAGGCAAAGAAAATATCAAATATAACTAGAATAATTTGAGGATAGATTATCTAGATTATGGCCTTGAAGAAAGAATGATTACAACAAGCAGAAATGAGGAAGAAATAATTCTGGACTTGAGTAATGGCTCTTGAAAATGCAAAAAGGCAGAAGAGGGTTGGACAATACCAAAGAAAAATCTGATTGTCAAAGTTGTCAAAGTCAGAGTTAATTGAAAATGTCTTATGAATTAAGAAAAAAAATTTTGGAACCAGGTCATGGAGTGTCAGGGACACACTAGGAAATTAGTTTGTTATTCTTTGGGGGTAGTTAGATACTGCAGCAATGTGTTTTGTCTAGAGTCAGAAAGATTCACCTTCCTGAGGTCAAATCTGGTCTCAGACACTAGCTGTGTGACCTTGTTTACCTAAGTTTCTTTGTAAAATGTGTTTGAAGAGGAAATAGAAAACCACTCCAATATCTTTGACAAGGTCTCAAACAGACTGAAAAACATGTTATCTTATAGTTTAATAGGAGCCATTGGTGATTTTTGATAAAAGAAATAATTATAATACTCCTGGGATTTAGGGAAGTTTTTCTGGCAGTGAATGAATATTAGATTGGAGAAAGGAGAGGTAGAATGGGAGGGGGATACTCATTCATAGCTATTAAGATAGATTAGATTAGAGATCATAAAATCATGGTATGTATAGAGGAAGAGATGATGGAGATAGAATTACAAGGATTGGTTTTGATATTGTAAAAAAGACACTATTTAAAGGATAAAATTAAACCTGATTTTTTAAACCTAAATTATTGTAAGAATGATAGTACAATTGTGAGAGATAGGGATCTTAGGAGAAAACAAAGTAAAGGGAAGGAGAAGAGATTAATTTTGGCTCATTTAATTTATTGCAGTAACAGGCTTCCCAGGTACATGTGTATTTCAAGTAGTTGGGAATGTTGAACATGTCATATTGGAAAAAATGTGTTAGTACTGAACATAAGGAACTAGGAGTCATATATACATATATTACATATATATATATATATAAATGAATTAAAATCATGAGAAAAACAGAAAAAAACATTTATTTAATAATAAATCACATTTATATAACACTTTAGGCTTATAAAAATTTCCTTTATTATAATCTTGTAAGCTAAATAATACAAATATTATTATTATTCCTATTTACAGATGACATAATTAATGCTGAATAACTTGCCTACATATATAGCTGGTAAGTATTTGGGAATAGATTTGAACCAACATTTTCTGCCTACAAGTATTACAGAACATCTACTATACCTCATATACTCTTGATTTAGGAATAGAATATACATTTTCATTATCTTACTAAGTAAAAATTAGACTTCTAAGTCTAATTTATGAGTCTATGAAGAATCAAGAGAAAATCTCAATGAGTGTCTAAATGCAAGGAAATAGGAATGAAAAAAAGTGAATAGGCAGGAAGATTAAGAAACAGGGGTAGTGCCACTAATAACCAAAGGAAAAGTGAATCCTGGAGAGAAAAAGTTAATGGTATTAGATACTACAGAAAGTTAAAGAGGATGAGGACTGGAAAAGGGTCATTGAAATTAGCAATAATCAGGAGATCTAGAAAAGAATAATTTTCTGGCAATGGTGGAATTAGAAGACAGATTGAAAGTGGATGAGAAATGGATAAGGAAAATGTAGAAGCATCCAGTATCAAGAATCTATTTAAAATTCATTGGTACATATATGTACTTTAAAAATAAATGTTTTGCTGCTCCTTTAAAATAAGTGACATAAGACAGTAAGTCAACTCTGTAAGGAATATTGTCACAAGTAGCAAAGGAAAAACAAGGATGGAATTCTCTAATATTTTAATCCTATAAATGTAGAAGTAAAACTTAGTTTAATGAAGGTGCAGAAGAAATATGAAATGAGTTCTTCTATGTTATGAGGTTATACTGTCATATAAAGGGGAGTATGAATTAAACAAAAAAAAAAGACAATAACAAGAAGAAAAAATGTGAGAAAATAAAGTTAAAAGTGATAAAATAGGTATAAAATAAAATGCCAGTTGAAAAGAAACAAGACATAAGGAGGAAGAATGAATGATAGAAAAGAAAGAAGCTGAGAAGGATATATTTCAAAGCTGTATCAGTCAATGGATGTGTATCTACTTTGTGCTTGCACTGTATCATGTATTGTTAAGGACAGAAATACAAGCAACAAACATAATGATGACACAATATGTATCATGCTTTAAATTGAGCAGTGTATTTTCCTGGAAAATATTACATTACAAGTATTACCAGGTCAAAGAGATGATACAAATTGCCCAAATCCACCCATAAAGTAAGTATGAGAGATATGATTTGAATTAAGGGCTTTCTGAATTCCAGTCCATTATTCTTTTCACTATTCTTGCATAATAGCTGATTTCACAGGTATTGGCATTTCCTCATCTTATAAACACTGAAATTCCTCCTAAATCACTTATTGGTTATGATGGTTTTAAAGATAATCAACTAGTGATCAGTTCTTCAGTGATGAGATTTTTCAATCTCATCTAGGCTAACTAGTCTGGTCTTTAAAAACAGAAACATAGTTTTCACTAGACCCACACTGGAAATATTTCTATTTTGACAATATAAAGTAGAATATGGGTTCCATACATGTAGAAAATAGGGTCTTTCTTGAAATCAGGGTTTCTTTCATGACAAGATGTGGAACTAAAGATCCTAATGTGATGTTATCTCTGTTCTAATTAGGTGGAGTTGGAAGTTAGAATGCAAGGTATTAAGGAATGAGTAGATGGGGAGAACTGGTAATAATAAAAGCTTAAGACAATAACTTTATTTAACAATCTTACATTTTAATGGGGAAATCAACACAAAAGGAAATTGAAAATCAGGGCTGGGAGAAGAGATGGTGAAGAAAGAAGAGAAAGATGACAAAATAAATCTAGGGGTATGGGCACTTTTCTTAAGGTGATGGTTCTGAGGGGGCAGCTAGGTGGTGCAATGGATAGAGCACCAGCCCTGAAGTCAGCAGGACCTGAGTTCAAATTTGGTCTCAGACATTTAATACTTTTTAGCTATGTGACCCTGGGTAAGTAACTTAACCACGATTGCCTAAGGGAGAAAGAAAGGAAGGAAGGAAAGAAGGAAGGAAGGAAGGAATAAATGAGATGATGGTTCTGGGAGGAAATGGCCAATCAGAGAGGAAGGAATTGCAAAAGAAAGATCTTTCAAGGTGAGAAGGTGCTGTGATTGTGACCTATATGTAGATATACAACATATTTGTTATATATGTGTTGATAATTATTTCCTAATGGGAAAGAAGTAGCAATTATCTTATAAAGCATGTTTTCTCTATATTAGAGACATTGTAACAAAAAAAAAAAAACCACACACACACACACAGAAAATACCATTATGAAATAATGATGCTAAATTAATAGAATTAGTGCTCTACTGTGATTTGAATTTAGAGATCAAAAGATTCAAGGAAAAATGTTTAGCATCTTTAATTATTATCCTGAAGCAAAAACAGAGCTAAGAGTAGGATTTAATTTTTTAAAAAATGGAATATCCAAGGAGGGAAATCATATGTATTCACAGTATAGAAAACATTTTGTCATATGTATACATAAAATACACAACTACAGGACATATTGATGACTAACATTAATGTACATGAAAATTATATAAAAAGCATTTGTTTCTATTACAAATGAGTGATTAAGTTAATAACCACTTTAATTTTGTGGAATACTTCCTACTTGAAAGGAGGTGATGAAAATGTCGACTTAAATTTTATCTTATAAGATTCTAACCTTAAAGAAAAAATGAAAAAAATACATATATTTAGGGATAAATTAATGGGAACATAATATAATGAATAGAGAGCAATAAATGGAATAATTAATTAATTTGTATTCATTTTTAAGGTTTTTAATACACTGACCCATATTTTATCAGGATCTCATATCAGGTTTTAATGCCATCTCTACCACTTACTACTTTTGTGATATTGGACAACTCCCAAATCTTCCTAAACCTGTTCCCTCATTTTAAAAATCAGGATATTTGATAAATGATCTATAAATTTCTTTCTATAGGCAAATCAAAAATCTACTAGAAAATATTCATTGAATAGATGCAGAGGAGCATAGCATTAACTCACAAAAATGAAGGAAAGTTGATATTTTTTTTTATCTATGCCTATTTCCCTGAAAACTACTTTCATTTTTTCCTAATTCCATTTCCAAATCTTCTCTACATCTTCCCCATTAATGAATTATAAATACACTTGATAATTAAAGCCAAGTGTTTACAGTTCTTGCTACACAAATATATAGTTAGAAAGGTGTGAAGCAAAGCTGCTTTTGTGTTGTGTGAGAAATCTCCAGTGCTTCAGGTTTATTGGAAGCATTCCAAGTTATTGCAGGGCAAACATTGATGAAATGACTTGTTAGTTTCTTAAAACTTTGAGTTTCTAAAACACCTTCACAATCTGTCTAAGATGAATTTTCATGGGAAATAATTGAAGTAAACAGTATTAGAGTTTATTGTTTGATTTAGGTGATGAAAGTGAAGGAGTCAATGCATGCTGATCAAATACCAACTTTAAGGAACCAGTAATGATGACTTAAAATCCAGTAAATCATCAGGGTCAAATAACAAGACAGCTCAGATTTTTTTTTTCCCCAATCAGGATATTGTCACATCTCAGATACATTTCTCAAATCAGTGGCCTCTTCTCATGACCAGAATGATTTGTGAAATGATACTAATCAAGAAAAAAATGACCCTACAAATCCTTAGATATTTTTTAAAAAGATCTTCTAAAACACACTTATTTTTTAAAATTATATTTGTTCTTTTTTTTTTTTTTAAAAAGAGAAGTTTCGCAATTCTGATAATTTTAGTTTACTTGCTAATTTTTCCTAAGACAAAATCTATAATGTCTTGTACAGGTTCTTATGTTTAAAATTTCAAAATGTCATTTAAAAATAAGAGAAATGATACATTTCATATGTCCTTTACCCCTTTTGAGGCTGGATTTCTCCCTTAGGTCATGAATTATGTATTTAAATCAACCTTTAGGAATAAGATTGTAATTCAAATATTGGTGTTTTATTTTAATTTTAAATGTCTTCTTTTCCTATAAAGAATGTCCCTTGGAGGTCATTCTGTGCAGCACTAATTTGTGTACTGAGATAAATTTCAAATGACTTACCTTTTTAAAGCTCTAATATATTTCTTTTAAATTGGATGCTTAACTTAAAGGTTGACACAAGGTTAGCATATGCTTTCTGTTGTAGAAATGGGAGATAGTAGGCCCTGGTTCTAACTTTGCCAAGACTTCTTGTCTATTGTTCCACACCTGCATTGTGAGCCTACCATTTTATTTGTCTCTTCCTTTTCCCTAAGACATAGAATCTCATGGTCTGGATTAAACTAGCAATATATAAAATAAAAGAAAAAAACATTGGTATCTCTAGAACTCATACATCTCATTACAAAGCATCTTTTATAAAAGGAACATTGATAGACTGGAAAATGCTTCATCTTAAGAATATTCAACAAATAACAATTTAACAAATTCAGTAAATAGTAATAGTAATAATAACTTCAACAAATAGTAATTAAATAGTAAATTTAAGAGTTCATTTGTTTTCTAACTTTCATCCTTATCAAGTTTTGGTAGACATTGATTGATATTTAATTCTACATGAATTCTACACTTGGATCATCAAAAAAGAGAATGGAATTAATACAAGGAATATTTGAGGAATTGTTTAGTCTGAAAATCCTCTGAAATCCTTGTAAAAAGCTTTCCTTCCCTCCCCCTACTCCTTTCCCTCTCCATTTATTTCACTGCTGATACACTGATGCTGGCACAATTACGATTTACCATATAAAAGCTTTTACTCCATCTGAAATTTCCTTGCAAAACAAAGCATACTAGATTGAAAATGCTTATGAAGATTTTTCATTACTAAATACTGGTGAGTTAGGATACACCTGTAATTTCTGCTGTCCTGCTGCTGGGAAGATTGAGGCAATGAAAACCCTGTACTTATAGTGAAAGACACAAATTGACAAAAAATAGTGAAAGAGGGAGGGAGTTGGGGAGAGAATGAAAGAGAATAGGAGAAAGGAAGGAAGAATAGAAGAGGGATAGATGGACAGAAAGAGGAAGGGAAAAAAGCAGAGTGACCTAAAGAGACCTTGACAGAGAAAGAGATAAAAAAGAATAGAAAAAGGAGAGGGAGACAGAAAGA